>NW_024962264.1:13207652-13590673 GCF_019238085.1 Lagopus leucura | reverse complement strand
TGTGAGGAGGGGCGGCGCCGCCGCCCAGCCAGCCCGGGGCCCGGCCCCAGCAGCGCCTCGTCGCAGCGGGGCTGGACGCTGCCGTCCCCGCGAAGCCGCCCGGGGCCCCGCGGCGCAGGCAGCCCCGGGGCGGGGGGCGGCAGCCGGCCCCCTCCCTGCCGCCGGGCGGGCGGGCTGCTGGGAGCGCACGGAGGCAGCCGAAGGACAGCCCGCCGGAGCCCGTCCCGACAAGTGAGTACCGGGGAAGAGGGGGCGGGGGGCACCGCACCGCCGCTCTTTGTGTCCGGCGGCGCGGCGCGGGGCGCCGAACAAAGAACGCGGCCGGCGGGAGCGGGGCCGGGCCCCTCGGTGGGCCCGCCTCGTGTGCGCGGGAGGGGGGTCCTGCGGCTCGCCGTGCCGCGCCGCCCCGCGTGCGGCCGGCTCGCTTGGGGCGCCGCTCTGGGAGCCGCGCGGGGAGGCGCCGGCCGGGAGCTGGCTTTGGTTCCCGCGTTCTCGTGTGTTTTTAAAGCCAGAAGCGGAGAAGTTCTTCACAAAGCGCCAACAAGTGCTCCTGCTGCTCTGCCAGATCTGCCAGGGAGGCTGGGGAACGGCTTCTGGGGCCATCCCGTTGTATGGGGATGGTTTTTGTGGGTCTTTCCTTTTTAATTCTTCTTTTCGTTTTGTGTTTTTTAGTCCGTGACTTTCCTCTGAGCAAACAAACAAAAAAAGTCCTGAAACAATAAAGAAAAAGAAACAAAACCCGAATTGTTATAGTGGAGTGTCCTGTGTTTCAATGGAGAAAATAACACTTGTTTTTCACCGGAAAAACAGTGAAAGAAAGTTCTATCCATCAGTGCTGAGTTGTGCTACTCCTAGGTTTACTCTCATACATCGGTGTTTCACACCTGGTGTGCTAATGGGAGAGCAGCTCAGGTGCTGTTTGTTTGCTCAGGCAGTATTGAGACACAGGTGCAGAAGCCAGTTCTGCCCAAACTGCTGGCTGTGTGTTTGCCACTGGCCCTGGTTCCTCTTAACAGCCTGGAAAGCAGAAGGGAATGCAAAGGTAGGCAGTGCCTTATGTATGTGCCTGCTTCTTTTTGCGACAAAACTTTCTGGCAGATGGGAAGAGTCTATTTTAAATGAATATCTCCCTGTCCTAAGCATCTTGTTGTCATTGTAGTTTTAAAAAGGTGTGCACCTGTGTGTGGGTGGGGAACCAAGGTCTCCATTCAGATGAACTTTTGCTTTTCTTGCTCCAGGAGCCAGAGTTCAGGAAAGGAGTTTTCCTTCTAATCACTGAAGGGAACTGAGCACTGAAGGTGCCGAAGGGATGGTCAGTGCTTTTGTTTGCTTAATGCCCACAGGAGTCAAAAGGCACTGCATCTGCCCCTACTCCGGTTCGGTGATTGCATTTGTTTTTATGTCACTTCCTGGTTTCAGACTTAAATTTGTCTTTTCCCGCTCCGCTGTCCTGTTTCTAATAACAGCCCCATTCTGTCTGTTGGCAGCTTCAGGCATGTATGTATCTTGAGAATATATGGTCTTATGCTATTAAAATGACTTTTTTCAGGGTTTAAGTAACTTTTCCTATTCCAGCTTACATCTAGTCAGAGTAATTCCTTTGTTCAGGCTGAACTATCTTTTACTTTTACACTGGCGTCTCTTTGGTAGCAGAGACATTCCTTTATCAGAAGGTATGTGAATTCCACCTGTTTCAGCTTTTAGAGGAGCTTTAGAAAAAGAAGTCATTTATGTCTTCAGACTGACTGTCGGATCAACTTTGCTTCTTCCCACTGCATGTGCACGCGCTGCTTTGAAGAACTTCAGTGGGATTTCTTCTCTCAGCTGTCAGGAGAGGAGTGTGTGCGGTGGTTTAGGCCTGGTGATGTTATTGAATGAAGTTCTGTCTCTTTAAGGAAACCAAGCATCTTTTAGTCAGTGTTAGTCATGTAGTCTGTGTGAAGTTCAGGCTGCTCTTAGCAAATGTGTTTAATCTTTTTGCTGTTCCTCTTAAGAATGCAGCCACACTGACTGAGTTTAAATGCATCGCATTTGAAATAAAAGGGCTGTTAAGACAAAAGAGCTGAAGCAGAGCTGCTCCATCTTTTTCAGATGCCAGTTGTGTGTATCAGGTAATTCCTGAAAGAGAGAATATGAAATGCTTGCAATCTCTCCTGCAAATTCTCTTATGTGATAGAAAGTACTGTAGTTATTTGCAGACACCGAGGGGTGGGTCTGCACTGACACATTTTTGGTGGTTGCAGGATAGACTAAGGCTACTTACCAGGATTGCTTCTACAGACCTGTGACAGCAGGCACTTGAGATATTTGTTTGATGAGGGTTCATACCCGTGAAAGTTTTCAAGTCAGCTGATTGTTAACAAAATTCTTGGTCTTGCGGTTTGGTGGCACAATCACTGGTGCTTCTGGAAGCAGTGCTGGCTTAAACCAAAGGCTGGCTGGGCCCGCTGCCCTGCGGTCACCCTTGTGTGAGCAGCAGCGTGTGCAGCTGGCTGCTTTCCCCAGGGCACCCTGCCCATGCCTGTCCCCTTGTGGCTTTGGCTGCTTCGTTCTGGGCATCCAGCCTCCTGTGGTGGCTTGCTCTCGTGTGAATGGGGCTTGGAGGGAAGAGCAGATATGGTTTATGTAAGTAAACACTTCCACTTGCAGCCCGTATCCCTGAAGTTTATGCTTAAAAAATCCCAATCCCCCTCACCCTTTTCCCTTACCTTTGAAATAGTGGATATCTTTTGAGAGCTCAACTAAAATGATTCCGATTTGGAAAAATAAGCGTATATACTATAATTTAGGTTACAAGGCCATATGCTTCAAAATTAAGCAGTATCAGAATAAAAAGGATTTCTGAGTTCAGTCTGGTTTGTGCTCGCTGTGACAAAAAGTACATGATCTCCCTTCTAGGCTGCTCGTCTTTGCAAAAAAGACAGGTCTTGATTCTGTGGTAGCTCTTTACTTTATCTGCTTGGTGCTCCGAGAAACCATTGACTGCATTTTTACAAGGGTGAAACAATGTATTATTCTATGATATCATGGCTTAAGGTATGGGCAGTTATCTTCCTTTTCTGCCTCAAGATGTTTAAGATGTCACTGTCAGCTAGAGAGCATGGCACCACAGCTTGGCTGGTAAGAGGAGATGTGAAATACTTCTTATTGTTCCAAACAAATAAGTTTAGCTCAGGTAATCTTTGCATTGTGAGCTGAGGTGGTTGGCTTCTCACCGAAGGATGAGGATTTTGCGTGTGTGCTTTTTCACTGGCAGAATACTGATGTGATTTCAGCAGTAAATGTTCAGTTGCAGATTACCTGTGGAAGCAGGTTTGCTCTCAAACAGCTGTTCCACCCCCTTCTGGGTCCCTCCAAGATGGTCAGTGGTGGACATTGCTATTCAAGCCAGCAAAATTTGTTGAGTTTTCTTGATCAATTGCAAGTAGGGTACTGGAATGGAGAGGTGTGGGATGTTCCATCTCTACGCACTATTGCTAGTTTTGCCTCTAACTTTGGAGTTGTACCAGAATGATGCATTTTGCAATTCAGTTCACTTGACCTCAGCTTTTTAAATTGTTTTTGGAAAAGAAGAACACAAAGGGCAATTTCTACTTGTGTGTCGGAACACTTCAAAAGTGCTTGTCAGATTTATTAACCCAAATATATTGTTATTGTGATTAAAAAAAAAAAAAAAAGCATTTCTATTTCTTTCAGAAATTGTTTGATCTCTTCCTGATGGATTTCATAAGGCTGCTTTGTAGCCTCTATGGCTACAAAGCCTTGTTACTTCTTGTTACTTGTTACAAAGCCTTGTTACCTCTGATGGTAATAGATGGTTGGTGGCCAATCAGGCCTAGGGTGGATTTAGTTTGTTATTGGCTTGAAATGGGGTAGCTGTTTATAGTAAAGGAACAGTTCTAAGGTGGCTGAAGTTGAGTAAAGCCTTCTGTTCAGAGATTGGGCAACTGAAAATGGTTGAAACATGAATGTTTTCAAGTGCTTTCTTTCTTGGAAACATTTCAGTAGTTTGGATTAGAACCATGGGTGCTTGAGCAAGTATTTTTTGGAGACACAGGCCTTTTTTCTCACCCTCTCATCCTCTGAGGGCAGGGCCTGCTGCTGAAGCAGCAGTTTCTACATACAACACCCATCCCCTCACCAGGGTGTGAGAGCCGCCCAGGGGTGGAGCTGAGAGCTCTGGGGGCCTGGAAGAGCACCCTGCAGAGGAGAGAGTTGGAGCTGTGGGATGAGGAATTAGGATTGTGTCCTCTAAACTCCTTGTCGGTCTTTGGCAGTGAATCTTGAGTGCTTATATGGCCATGGCCACTGCAGCATCCCGGGTTGATTCAGTCTTAGTTCCTGTTTTTGTGTGTGGATCCTCCTTGAAAATTAGAAATCTGCACTCATTCTAGGATTATTGTTAAGCTTGTTCCTACATTTTGGTTCCCTGACTTTGTGGTCCAGTGTTGATGCCTCTCTCTGAAGGAAGTGCTGAGAGGGGAAGTGTTGCTTTGGGTAAATGGAAACGTGGGAGGAGATCTTGCAGCCATACAAGTTACTGGGGGCTTCTCTTGTGTGTTCCTCTTATTGGGATTAGCTGAGATTTGAAATAGATGATGGGAAGCCAACTGCACGATGAGTACTGAGAGTCCACTTTAAATGGAACGAAATATCCCTGAACTCATTAATGCAGCTAAGGTTAGTCAGCTTAGTTTTGTGTTGTGGGTTGTGGCTTTTACTTTGAACTTAAGAATGACAGGAACTGCAAAGCCAAGGTGTGTGTTGTTGACAGTAAGTACTTAACTCTGTCCTCTTTGATTGGAAGAGTGTTCTTATTGCCTGCCTTGGATCTGGGTTCTCATGGGCACCAGTGAATATTCTAGAAGCGCACATTTTGCAGGATAAATCTTTAGCATGTTTTCTTGAAGATGAAATATGACATTTGCATCTGCAGTAGCATACAGGATCTGCTTATACTCATTAGGGATTCTGCCTCATTGCAAACGGCGTGTAAGAGGATGTTCTTTTCGATGTAAAATGAAAAGCTTTGTAAGATGGAATGCACATCCTCATAGATCTGCAGGAGTGAAAGCAGTTGCAGCGCTTTCAGAAGTGAACAGGCTACTTCAGGACAAGCTGCTTGCCTTACTGAATGAGCGATAAACCCAAAACACCAGAGGCTGACGCCAATGAGGAAGAAAAGGTTTCGAGCTTTTTTCCAGCTTCCCTTTTTAGGAAAGTAAGCAGCTCAGTGTGTTCCCTGGCGAGTGCAAGCCTTTCAGCATTGTGGCGTTGTTCATGCTTGGGAAGTCTCTCGCTAGCTGTTCCAGTAATGTAAAACCTAGCATTTTTATGGATGCGTGCTGTTGGTAACTTTATCATCACCTAGGAAAAGCTTTTTTTTTTTTTTTTTTTTTTTTTAAAAAAAAAGAATAATTTCTTCTGTGTTCAAGATTATAGACACTTAATTGTGGTAACCAAACCTACACCTTTGGATTCTGGTCTTTCTGAAAATACTTTACTAATCTTTTGTGGCAAGTGTGGTCCCATGTAGCTTGGCACCGTTTTCAGTCTCTGTGGTAGATCTGATGCCTACATCCTTGCCTCATCAAATGCTGTACCTTCACAATTTGGTGTTATCTGTGGCTTGAGCTGGAGTCAGATGGTCAGTAAACGTGCAGTTTGCCAGGTATGCCTATCTCACTTGTTTGCATTTTGTTATTTTAATTCATGCAGTGATACTCAAAGCAAGAGATCTTTTGGGCTTCCACACAGTGTAAGTGGGCTGTGAAACTGAGATCCAGGAGATAACCTTGTCTAAGTTGCTTGGAACATAGTTTTGCCATGGCAATTTCTTCTGTTATTGTCAGGACTGATGAATATATCTTGACATCTGAGGTGTCCCTGTGGAGTGGGTGGATGACTGATATGACAGGGATCTTCCTTCTTTACTGCAGAGTGCAATTATAACAGTTCTTATATATCACGAGGGCATCCTTTAGTCATCATAAGGCAAAGTCACTGTGTTGGCTTTTTTTCTGCCGGTAAGCTTATGACACCAACAGTGCCATTGTCCAAGTACCTAGATAGCAGGCCTTATTGGGTAGTCTAGCAAGATGGAATTTACAGTAATCATTTTGGTTGGGGCACCCTGTTTGGAAATTGCTTTTCTCCTATCTCAGTGTGCATTGCACACTGGGAAGGAGGGAAGGAGACAGTGATTTAGCCTGTGATGCTTTTCTTCACCTCCTGCCCCCGACTGGTGACCTGCTGTGTGTTTCGCTATTCTGTGTACCCAGTAAGGGGACGGATACTTAACTGTGTGACAGACCTTTGGTAGAAGGCTGCAGTCACAACTCCATGCTCAGTTCCCAGCTGGCAGGACTTCCATTGCCAGCTGTGTGACAGACGGAGCTGCTGCCGCAGCTTGTGCACAAAACATGGCAACAACACGCAGGCCTTGTAGCTACGCAGCAGAAATTTGAACCATGCTTTCACGTTGAGTCTACAGGAAAATGAAGATGTATGTGAAGTAGATTCTACAAACATGTCTTAGTTGGGCAGTGAGCTTACGTGGGTCCTATAGTAGGCAGGTGTCTGAACTTGGTGTTTTCTAACTTGGAATACTCAAATGTTTGCATTAACCACATCAGTTATCTTTGTAGTGGCAGCTCTTAGCCCATTTAGATGTTTAGCTTAGTTTTACATACCTGAGACAGTGCTAAAACTGGAGTGGTTCTTAGACATGGCTGGCTGTAGCAAAACAACTCTGACATTCACAGTTCTTTGTTCTCAGGATGTTCTGTTTCTTTTCAATTTTTGTGTTGAATTCCTAGCTTTATAGCTTATTGCCATGGTGAGTCTTGTAAACCGTTTTGTTATTTGTCCTTTGAATGCTGTTATATCTGACTATTTTGGAACCGAGTAATTCCCGATATGCAGCAGAAAAGAAGTGGGCTGATCTTGAAATAAAATGGAGGGTCAGACTTCAGCTCACGCACCACTGACGTTGGGCTATGCCTTGCAGGAGCACTGGGTAGCACTTGGCTGACTCAGGAGCACAGGCAGGGGTTCTTGCGTGAAGGGTGGGGGTGGTTGTGCGTCTGTAGGCTGGGGACTGCATGCTGCGGTTGTGAGCAGGCGATGTAGGAGGTAGGCACAGTCATCCAGCTCATCTGGTGTGTTGTTTACACCGGCTGTGGGAACCTTTCAGAAGGGTGCTGAGAATGACTGGAAAAACAAAGGCTTGCTTGGTGGCACAAAAGAAATGTGAAGGTTTGGATCCTTCGCTCTCCTGTTGTTTGTTTACACTGTGGTGTAGTGGGAACAAAATTAATTGCTGACATGAGGCATGACCTGGTGAAGTCTAAAACAGAGAAAACTTACAATTGGAACCATTTCCTCTTCATAATATTTTTTCCCAGCCATACAAAGGTTGGGGAGTCCTGAGGTGTTTGTTATGCTCACTTGTTCTTCACAGGGGCTATCACGTCACAGTGTATTTAACTTGATCTGTTGTTGTTGGAAAGGATGGTTCCCAAAAGCTGCTCCTACCATCATCCTCTCAGTCCTGGGTTTAATCTGAACTTTTGGTGATTCAATTCAGGAAACTAAAATGGTAGAAAACCAGCAGTGCAAGATGAAGTGAGAAAGGAACTAAAGACTGATAGTGTGATGTGGGATGTGTGCTGGGGCTGGCATGGGATGCAGCTGGTGGGGAGCCTGCTGGATTCCCTGGGTTATCTTAGAATCATAGAATCACAAGGTTGGAAACGACCTATAAAATCATCTAGTCCAACAGTCTTCTCATTACCCTTGCTACCGCAAGCTACTAAACCATATTTTGCAGTTCCTCATCCAGATGTTGTGCCCTGAAACCTCACATCTGTGGTTTGATCTGCTGAAGTGGGTGCGGAAGGTGTGCTGCAACCAAAAGGGCAGATCTGGCTGCCCCCACCCCTTGCTGGCTTCTGTGGTTTGTGCTGTGCACTTCTCAAATCCAGCTGATTATCAGCCAATGTGAATGCTACTGAGTGGCATTGCCCCTTTTAGCAGAAAGCCAAATGGAAGTACCTAACAATGCTTGTAAGACATGCAGTAATCTGGGGAAGTCTTGTGTGTGTTTCATACTGTATGTGCGTGACAAGAAAAGCCCACCTTCAGCTACTACTCCAACTCAACCTACAAAATTAAGTATGCACACTTGATCTTCAAAGGTTTTTTTCCTGCAGTTCTCTTCATATCATGATCACAGCTTTGCCAATCTGGACAAACTAATCCTTTTATTCAGTAGAGCGACACTTAATGCAGTGATCAAAGCTGCAGCATACAGAAATTTTAGTATTCAGATGTGTAAAACACAAGGGAAACAAATTGCTGAGCGGCAGAGCTATTAAAATCCAGTTTCCTATCGGTTTGTATCCTCGGTCTTCTGCTGTGCTCCTCCCCTGCTATAACTGAGCTCTTGTTGCTGCCCTAATAGCTTCTGTGACCTTGTGATTGCAGATCGTTCTGATCCTGCTGCCTCAGTGTTGCTCCACTCTCCATATGACCTACCAGGTTTTCTGCAGTTTGCTAGCTGGGCTACATGCTGCATGTGCTGTGACTAGAGCAGAGCTATCCGTATGCGTGCTGGCTGTTGCCAAAGAGGATAATAGCAACTTTCAAGAATTCTACTGATGGCTGCATTGAGAATTTAACTTCTGTGCCACTTTGTTAGTTGCCACTTCCAGAAGAGAATCAGGATTTCCTGATGTAATTCACTTAACTTTTGTATTTCACTCCTTTTCGGAATTGGTTTTTTGGACTGGTATTGGAGTGCCACCAAATAGTTTTCACGTGTAAAACTTGGATTAGCTCATTTTTCAAGGTCAGTCTTCAAGTTTTTAGAGCTTATTAGGTTATTCAGTAAGATATAACCCTTTTTAAAAATCTCTTGGGATTTTAGTTTGCCTTTTTTTTTTCTTCCTTGAACCAAATTTTGGGCTCTAAATAGCTGTTTTATGGAAGCATCTTGTATTGATCATGAATTTCACAGCGATGTCTTATGTTACTTTAGAAATGCTAGCTCTGTAACTTAGTTGAATAAATGGTTCTTATTACACAACTGCAGATGAAGTCCCACATTGGTGTTTTCCCCCCTGTATTGTATTTCTCTGTTGCCTCTCTAATTTAGGGTCAGGACACCTGATCTTTGTGATGCTTTTTGGCTTTCCTCAACTTTCACCTTTGTTTGAAACTGTTTTGGATTAATTAGCATTTTGAGCTGTTTTTGACATTGCATCATGTAACCAAGTTTCTACTTTGGATGCTGTTTAAGTGACATCCAACTTTGCTTTTTTTAATTGGTGAACTTTTTAATGGGCTCTCAAAGCAGATGCGTCGTTTTCTGAGTGTTTTGCTAAAATTCATCAAGTCAGTGAGCAGTATGTTCACCCTGGTGTGCAGTGCCTTGTCAGTGGCTCACTGGCATCACCCTTTTTATTTAGTTTGGTCATGTTACCTGAAGACCTTATACTCCCTTCTCTTAATAATAATTAATAATTAATTATTAACAATTTTGCCTGGAAGTTTTTGCCTTTTTACCATTTCATACTTGCAGGCCCATGAGCAAGTGAAGTAGTTTTAGTACAGAACACAGGCCTTCGACTGTTAATGCTCTTCTGTAAGGTAATGGGCCACTTAGTGCTTTTCCTTTGGATGACTCTTCGTTGACATCTGAATGAAACCAACTTTTTTTCCCTGAGATTCAAACTCAGAACACTGAGATTCGTTTTCCTTAATGACTTTTGGAGACTCGAGGAGAGAAAAAAAAACAAAAACAACTGAGAAGTGTTTTTGAAAGTAATTTTTCCCATTATTTCTCCTTAGTTCACTGCTGTTGTGAAGTTCTGCTAACCTAAAAAAACAGTTTCCTTTTCAGAAGCTGTGTTCTGTACACTCTCTGATATCAACCTGTGTGGCTTTTACAAACAATGCTCTCTAAAGAGTAGTTTCAGCTAGCTTGGTAATGGATGAAAGGCTTGTTTGCCCAGCTCTCTCTAAATCGTATTTACCGTCTCTTTAAAATAATAGTAAATATTGTTTCAGTTCTCACACTGTAATACTATATATTTTTAGTAAGATGTTGATTTGATCTTTGTAGTACTTACAGGTTACTTTTTCTTCACTTAAAATAAAATGAGAAAATGCTGAATATATTTCATTTTTTTTTTCTCTAAATGTGGTGTTAATGAGAAGTTTATGAGCTATATTCCACTCCCTAAATCAAGCAGTTAAATGTTGACAGTTTAAAAACATGTCTGCTCAGGTAGGCTGTTTTAGCCTTTGAATTTAGGATTTAGGAAGTCTTGGATGGAGATGAGAGAAACACATCAAGGTGTGCTGCAGTTGATGGGGAACAAACGTGAGCTGAGAAGTCCCTCCATAATGAATCATGCTGAAATTCCTTCTAGCCTTGTATAGGAACCCAGAAGTTCCCCAATTTGTAAGTGGCCCATCTCAAAAATATCCCTATGTGGATGCATAGGGAAGTCTTTTTTTATGGTGTTTGATACTTTTTATACTTGAGCTGCATTCAGCTCTGGATGTCTCTGAGAAGGGATGGTTTCTGTTGCTTCAGAGAAGGTTGAACAATTTCTCTTCTTTGAACTTGCCCAGTTCTTCATCCTGCAACAAATTCTGCAGGTGTGCTAGCTACTGCCTTGGCAGTGCTTTTAGTTAGAGCATGGCTCCTACTAGCTTCATTAAGTCGTTGCAGTTGGCTCCTATCCTTTGTTTTTCACATCTCTTGCCTCTACCATAGTCCCTTGAAATTGGTCTTTGGTCTGGAAGAGACTGTCCTTCACATGTGTTTTCTTCTGTACTGAAGTCATTTTTGCTGAAGTAGTGTACATCCACAAAAAGGCGCATTTCTGTATTTATTTTCTCACGCTTTATTTTCTTGCTGAAAAGGACCACTGCTTACTGGTGCTTTAAGATAGACATCAGTCCTAGGAACGGCAGCTTGAGCTGAAGTTTAAGCTGTGGGGGATGTTTCCTGAAGAACTGCTTGGCCCTGTGGAAATGACGGGTATCAAAGTAAGGAGGGATTCTTGGCTGTGTTTCAAGGAAACTGCAATTCCTGTAGAGCTGTTCCTGGGTAAAGAACATCACAGGAACTCCTTTGTGTCTTGATGGTATAGATTATGTTTGTGTGTGTGTATGTGAAATAATGTTAGATAAAAATTATAATATATAAAAAGCACAGCAAGGTATTTCTGAAATAAGTAATTTCCTATGTTAGCATTACAACAGTTGAACCAGGCAAAGTAAACAAATTCCTTCTAAGCCCTTCTAAGTTATATCTTGAAGTCTTAATAGCATGCTAATGGTTTGTATTGTAACAGCAACTTTTTAAAGGCTTTTAAATCATAAGCTTATGTTTTTTTTATCGTCATAACTGATTGCTATCACGAACAAATCTGAAGATACCTGTGATGCATTTTAACTCTGGTTGAACTTTTTATCGCTGCCATAAGCTGTTTTGTGAGTATTTTGTTAAATGCAGGTAAAAGTAGTTCAGTTAAATTCAGGTCTGATCCTGCAGTCGTTGAACTGTGGACTTGCGTTGTGTCGTAGGAATAGCCGTGGAAAGCTGAATGTGAGCATAAATGTTGGCTGTATTGTGAGTTGGCTGTATTGAGAGATGTTTGTCGAACTTCTTAGTGACATACTTATGTTGCTTCAGAACAAAATTGATTGTCAGTTTTTCACTGACAATGAAAAGTACTAGGAGCTTTTTATTAGTCCAAGCTTGCATTTATTTGTTTAGAAGAGCATGACGTTGATCTCTGAAGAGCAGGGCTTTCAAGTACACTTAGGTCACTTATGAACATAAATTCCAGTGACTTTGCACTGTTTGGGGAGCATAACTGAAATGAAGTGGAGGATTAATTTTGCAACTTTAGCAGGCTGGAAAGTGCAATTGATGACAAATACCAGGCAGCACATTGTGTTATGGAGGCCTCATTTTTGTGTGAAGCTTTTCAAGCCCAGATGAATGTGTAAGTGTAAAATTTTTTTTGAAAGGCTTGGTCAGGCACGGGCTGGGAGAATTAGCACAATGGGGATTCATAACTTAATTAAGCCAGCATTATATGTGAACTTAATTTTAATCACTTTATAGAAGTCATGCCAATTTATTTTCGAGTAGAGAGTAAGAGGAGTGTGGTGTTAACTCCTAGAGTCTGTCTCTGTGGTCAATGTTGTGTTGCTGTTCTCTTCGCCAGTGCGTTGCAGCAGTGCAGTAACACCCAGAAGACTCCAAAGTCCAGGAAGAGCTTTAAGTGAAGAATTTAATGGTTGAAATGTTAAGATTAAGTAAAATTACCTGCTGTTCACTTTTACTATCAAGTACAATGGTACTTTTTGGCTTCTTGACTATTTACTGATGAATGTTTTGTTTGGCAGCAGCTTGGAGGACTGCAGAACTTGTTGTATGACTAGTGGTTTCAGCTATCAGTTGTCTTTCTGTGCCTTATCAGGCTGTTTGACAACTGTTTAATTGAGAAGTTTCACAAGCTACTGGAGTGTTATTGTTAGAGTAAGCACTTAATTCCAGAAGAAGGATATACTCTCGTGGCTTGCTGTGGAGAGTCACAGTGTAGGGGGGAGGGATGCTATCACTTTTCTAGATAGCATGCTTGTTTATTTTGTTAATAGAGATTATTTTTTCTGAACATCCAAGGACAGAACCTTGACTAATTGTAGGTATCTCTGTGGGGACAAACGCTTTATTATCATTCTGTTACAAGAACTTTTGCTGAGAACTCGAATGCTCCGTTCAGAGTAACAAATCCGAATCTTGTCCCTGTGAAATTGCAGAAGATGAAGCTTTTAAACTTGCTGATTTGTTCTCAGTCGAGTAGTCCTGTATGTTACAACAGGTAATTGTCATTATGCTTGACAGAGAAGCAGGTGAGATACTGTAGCATGAGAGTGACTTAAGGTTGCTCCTACAGAGGCTCGCTGCTAGGACAGTAGGCATGGTGCTGCCCTAAGAATGAGTAATAATGGATAGACATTTTTTAACCCCCTGGATCTTGTTTTGTTTTATCTGCATTTATGTTTTATACTGCTGCAATATTTCACTGTTGGTAAAAATTAATTTCACTTATTCTAAGGATAGCAGTTTAGAAGGGTTAATGACTTTTTTTTTTTTTTTTTTTTTTTTTTGCCTAGCTGATGGTGACTGGATGAGAAGTTGCTTTTTTGTTTTTCTTTTGTCCCTGACTAATTGCAAACCAATGGAGCTGACTTGTTAATGAAGCAAGTTTAGAAATTGCGAGTGAGGGAGGAAACTTCACTTAAATTCTCATAAAGGGTTGCTGATACTGTGTTGCTAAATTTATTAGGGCAAGTTGAGGGTCTTGCTTGGAAAAGGTTTGGCTGTAGTTATGTTGCAGCTGGTTATTGAGAACAGTAAAAGCTGCTGAGCACCAAGGAATTAAGTTCAAACTTGACTTTGGTTTAATTGAGAGCCAGGGACACAAGTGCTTCTTCCTGTGTCTTCTGTTCATGAAATCCAAATGAGTCTTTGGATTTAAGCTGAGTGTGTCCCTTGTTTTTTCAATCCAGAATTACAATGCTTGTGTTGATTACAGTGGGTTATCAACATAGCATAGGAAGCTTTAAATAAATCATGAATATTATAAATTTAGAGGTTTCGGTGGTGTGAGGGAGGGGGAATACCTTGACTAGGGACCCTAAGCTTTTTCTGTTTGTTTAAAAAAAAAAAAAAAAGCAAGCATGGAACTTGGTGCTGCTGTTACTGCACTTAGAAAGTTAGTGTGGAGGGGTTTTGTGTCATCACTGTAAGGAAATGGACAAGATGACAGATCCTAGGACTTCTGAGTATGAGGGTTTTTTTTTTTAAGCATAGTTAAATGAATTCTATGAGGTTTCTGATGTTTCATAGACTAACAAAAGGTTGCTTTATTAGTAGCTTTAATGAACAAATCGCTTTACTGGCTTAGACATACTGGTTGCTTTGTCGGCCCAACCAGCTATGGGTTCTTGTTTCAATTCACCATTGTGCCGGAGTAGAGAAGTGATAGCCATTGACCTTCTGTTAAAGCACAATAAAAAGTTTTTTGTGAAGAAGAAAAGTGTGCAGGGAAAAATTGGAAAGCAGTTTTCTGACTTGAGTTCAGCAACACAAAAACCAAGAGACAGTGTGCCTCTGCTGTTCTTTTTCTCACGGGGCGGCTCAGTACAGTGAACCGCCTGAAACAAGAAAACCTGAGACTGACTTTGTGAAGGCTGTTTTTCATGGAACTGGTGTATGAAGTAAGAAGGAATTTTTATTGTAGCTATAAGGAAGCATATCAAGCAGGTATTAGTTTAAACCTGAATGGAAGGTGTGTTAGCTTACAAAAAGAAATATTTTTTAGATTTTTTTTTTTTCCTCCCATATTGCTTGGTTTGTTTGTCAAATGTTTAACATGTGACTTAACCATAGCCTTTGATTAAGTGACCATATTTTATCTCTTGAAGTAGTCCCTAAGAATTTGGTTAAATGAACAAATAATTTCTTTTTTTCTTCATGGCTGTATGAGTAAGACAGAGGAAATTTGTTAGGTTCTTTAAACATCTGTTAAAGGCAATTATTTCCTGAAGTCGATGCCTAGGTAATGGAAAGATGCTAAATCAGGCAGGTTGGCATTGCATCCCCAAGTTTGTGCTTTACGAGATTGTTTTAGAAACATTTTACTTGCAGAAGATGCTCGTCTTCCTGTAACCAGAATGGCATTCAGATTGAAGCTGGGGATTCAGATAGGTTTGCTGAGTGTATTTACATTATGGAACACGTGAAGTTATAATCACGATTAAAAGGATTAAGTATTTTCTTTTTAATGAGTGTACTTGACAAGAATAATTTATTGTTCTCTGAAGTTCTTGTACACTTTCTGGCTTATAGGTTTGCATTGCAGTGCCTACATTTGGTAGGAGCAGCCGCTGGGATTTATTTAACACTTGGGTTCTGCTTGGAGATTTGTTGTAGGGATCCTGTTTTATATTTAGGGTGGTTATGACATGTTGGGCCTAGTTTGCAGTGGTTTCTATTTGTATTACAATAGGGTGTTTAAATCCCTACTTTTAGGAAGCAGATTCATGCCCATATCTGTTCTCAATTTCTCTAGGACGAAAGTTTTCCCTATGACCGTTTACCTGGGGGAAGACTATGTCAAACTAAGAAATTACTCTTGCATAAATGTATCTAGATCTTGTTTTTGAGGCAATTGTTCCTTATAAACTTCAAGTTAGGAATGAGACGGAGGAAAAACAAGTACGCTGTGTGTACTGCGTCACCCGGTCTGTTTGGAGAGGAACTACTTGCTATGTTCTGGTTAGCTGCTGTATCTTGGTGCTATTTAGAGGAAGTAACTTTTTACTTCCTCAAACTGTATTTTCTTTGGAATCTTGTAGCATCAGAAGATTGTTTATGTGAAACCTGCATATTTGTACATCAAGGAAACTTTCATTTTTCCCTTTCTGTGAGGAAAATGACAAGAATTCTTCGCTGCCACCACACCAAGCAGTGTCTTCTTTCCTAAGTGTCTTGTTTATTACTTCCCTCATTTTCCATCTTTGTTTCTGTGGTTTTTCTTCATGTGCTAGGAGATTTGTTTTGCCCTCTATTGCATTTTTTATATTCTTAGTGAAATCTCGGTATTTCCTTCTGGCTACATCTTTTTTTTTTTCCTTTTCTCCCAGTTTACCAGTTCTGCTTTCCCACTCTTATTATACTTTTTAATGCCTCAGTAGTTTTGTATGTCTTCAAAACAATTGTTTTCTTTGCAATCTAGAAAAAAATTGAGCTAATTTTGAAGAAGCTCCCCCTTCAGAGGCTGTATTAGCACGTGTGTCTGGCAGGCAGTCACAGAAGTTCCACAGCAACCGCTTACCACCAAGTCCTCTACCTCAGCTCACCCACATATGCACCTGAAAAGTAAGTTATGCCTGAAGAGCTGTTTAGAACAAATTAAAGTGTACAAGGTTTTTGGTGGCATAGCGGGTACTATGAAAATTGTATGAGAGCAGTCAACATGGAAATGCATTTCAGAAGCTGCAGTTAGCAGCACATTAATAAATTCTTAAATGTCTCAAATATTAAGTAGTGAAATGGAGGAGGTTGTGTTATAAATTATTATACTACTTAATCCTTCCTCTTAATACATGAAAACTTATGTTGGAGTAGGTTGTTGTTGGGAACTGTTTTTGAGGTTGTGTTGATACTGTTATGTTTGGACCATTTGTAACTTGTGTGTGTGATCAGAACTGATGCCAGCTGTGTGTGTCCGGGAAAAGTGGTGCAGTTTTCACTGAAAGATGGTAGAATTAAGTAAACGAAGTGTAATTGCAGTTCTGTCCAGAACTCTGCTGTAGTTAGCTTTTTCATCATATATTTCTTCATTAGTGTCAAGTTCCTAAATACCTGTGTCAGTAAATGTTTGTTAGTTCACTAACTACATTTACGTGTGCCTTCTTTCTTCAGTGACTTTTTTTTCCTTTAAATCAGCAGCTGTATGCAGTACAGAATCTTCAGCAGAGAGAGTGCATTTCTTGTTTGTCTTACATAACAAAAAGATGTGTACCTGAGAAGACTATGTCTTCAGAAAAATAAAATACTATCTTCAGTAACATTTTTGAATGTTACGTAGAAAGCTATTGCAAGAAAAGTCCCAGCAGTGGCTTAACGTTTTACCTTGAAATCTGTATGAAAAATGATTAGACGTTACTAGCTTATACTGGAAAATGTGGAAGAATTTTCACTCTGATTCATTCCACTAATTACCTTCAAGGTTATTATCAGAACCAAAATTTCTGAAAGTGACCCTGAATCTGGGCCCTGCAGAGCAAGGGATGGGAAGCTTACATACTAATGAAACTTTACCATCCTATAGTAAACATTTACTCTGCTCCCCAGTACAGTCAACTAAATCTGTGGATTTCACACCAGAATGTAGGTACTCCTTTCAGTTCACTGGGCATTCTTATGGAAGTAAAGGGAAGGCTATGCACTAGAGTGAATTCACATCTATGGATGGGAAAGGACCTTGCAGGCACACCGTGAATCAAGATGAACTTGGTAGGTGGTTTTTACCAAAGTAAGCCTAAGAAGACCTACAGAAGATAAATATGGATCTTTCAAATATGGGATTCTGCCACCTGTCGTGGGCTGAAGAGATTTGTTTTGTGCAGTGTGGTGAACTCTTTAACTCACTGATATATCACAGGTATTATTTTTCCATTATCCTTGAGAAATCTTTCTCCATATCATAGTTTACTGACCACCCAGGGGCAAGAGTGGTTCTTTGCCTTTTTGAGATCTTCAGGTTTTCCACGCGTGATCTTGTCAGGTGCATCAGTTTGACTAATGAAGGTGTGTTTTTTTAACTTGACAGCACCTGTGCTTTTAATGCTGTTCCAATCAAAGTTGCTGACGTAGAAAGCTCAATTGAATTTAATTTGTGCAGAATGTTAACATGGCTTGAATTACGTAGTTGAGTCTAGTACTATCTTAAGGGAGTCTCTGGCTTATTCCGTTGACCTAGGGCTTCTGTCTTCATCACTCCCTCACTAATCGTAAGTTATTTTTAACTCATGTAGCTGCCTTTTTTTTCATCAGTGCTTTGGGGTGAACTTAGAGTTCTCCCAGCTATCATGCCATGCTCCATCCACATTTCTTATTTTTAGCTTCTACCACTGATGTCTCTTTTATTTAAGAGCATAATATTACTCTTTCTATGCATCATCTTCTGTAAAATAACAACACTTAGCCACATCTGCAAAATGTTTTGATGCAGTTGGGTCAACACTCTTGAGCATGCTTTGCTTTGTTTTGGATGGGGTTGCAGTCTATGATGATGATAATATTGGTTTATTTCTTTGTGGAAAAGAAGTAGCAGCAGTAGCTCAGCACACTCTATTCAAGTGGCAGTCTGTAACTTCTAGGGTATTCTTGAGGTAATGTTGCCATTAATGTGTTCATTGTTTAGTGGGAGCTGTGACTTAAATAAGTTGCAATTAATTTTGCTGGACATGAGATGTTTTAATAGAAACAGGGAGTTACATTAATTACTTTAATGCTTGTGGGAGTGTTTTAGCAGGTGCTAAATCTGTCCTGTATGTATTGTTCAAAACCCACTTAGTGAAATATGTTTTCCTGTAATGTACAAAATACCCAAGATGGACCCACAGACTTGAAATGAAAAGCTCCTCTGCTTAATGGTCCACATCTTATGTTTTTTTCACTCTCATGGAAACGGCTTACTGCTATAGTTGCTGCATTAATCCATAATCCAATAAAGGGGATTTATTTGAGGGATTGAAGGCAGAGAGAAGAAAAAGACTGTCTTTATAGTGCGCTGTGAGCAATAGTTATGGTAAAAATAGGATAGAGCTCTTGAATAGCTTCACGTTTGCGTTTCTTCATGTGTTTCCATATGAGAGATTTGCACACTGAAGTTTCCCAGTAACAGAGATAAGCAAGTACCTTCCTTCTCTTCCCTTGCTCCTCAAGGAAAAAGATCACACCAAGAAACCAAACAATTCACTTCTCCTCCCCTAAAAGTTGTTCTATATACTTCAGCTGTTACGAATACGAGGATAACTGTGTTTCTGTTTAAATCTGTACACTTGGTCTGTGTGCTGCATTAAATATCACTTGCTAAATGGTTGGTGGCCCTTCAGCTTTGGTACCATGTCAGTCCCAGTGTACAATTCTAGTGCAGTACAGGTAGCGCTCTTCTGATAATGCATGCAGACGTGTACCTGCAAGGCTCTTCTGAAATTAAACATGGCGTAGATACGTCTAGTGGTGAAGTTTCCACATAACTCATATATGATAACGTGCTTGAATTAAAATTGCTCCAGATTGAAAAGAATGCGTATGAGCTGTTTGCTGCTGTGGCTGAAGAAAGGGTGGCATATCCTGCATGTGAATTTTCAGGTCTTGAAAACAAAACAAAAAGGAGGAATGCATCTGTTCTTCATAGAACTATGCAATGGCTTGGGTTGTAAGGGGACCTGAGGATCATTGTATTCCAACCCCTCAGCCACAGGCAAAGGTGCCAGCCGCTAGATCAGTTACTGGATCAGATTGCTCAGGGCCCCATCCAACCTGGCTTTAAGCACCTCCATGGATGGGCATCTATGGTGTCTCTGGGTGGTTTTCTTACTGATATTGATAAATATTTACTGAAAGTTCCATTGACAGTTTGGTTCCTCCAAGGGTATCCTGACATGCATCATTAGAAGTTCTCGTTCTGATACACTATTGCCAGAATAGCACAATTTTCTTTCCTTCAAAATAAACTAAGACCTTGGTGTATCTCCCTCTGCAGTTGTTAGTGCTTAACTTTCTTTTGCAGATGGCTTGACTCCTAAGAATTGTTAAATGCCCTGTCTGGATTTTGTAAATCGCTCTCTTTAAGAGAATATTCATTCATGATTTGAGAATGCTACTTGTTTCCTATGTCTGAAATTAATTTCAGAAAACAGACAAGACGACATTAATTTTTAATGCTTGAAAGTTTTCTTAGAATTCTTGTTGAATGAACTAGTGCCTTACTCTAATTTTCAGAGTATGATTTAGATGTGAGTAATGGTACTGTGCTTTCAGGGGTAGGTGTACAAGTCTAGGAACCAGTTGGTACTCAGACACACACAAGTTCCTATGGGCCAAATGAATTGGAAAGAGGTATTGAACATGTTTAGGTTAAGACCTCTGAATTATAGGCCTAAACTTTGGCTTGGGCAGCTGCCATCCTGTGATACAATCATAGCCTTAAATTGTCTATAAAGTAGTCTATGGACTGCAAAGAGAAGTTTGTAAACATCACCGGAGTGTAACCCATGAAGTGTAGTCTGCTTGGAATTGGCAACAGAAGTCAGAAAAACTGCTGTAATCATCTAGGAGATCTTGAACGAAAGTGAGAGGGAGAGACAAAAATTGCTCTGGCAAGTGCAAGTCCTTTTGAGTTGATGTTTTAGGTGGCAGCAAATGGCACAAGGAGCTTGGCATCCATCTCCAGGTTAGAGAGCAGGAGGTAGTAGGCAAATCCTGTGTTCTGGCCTGTAGCCCCTTGTTCCCGTCTTTGCTGACTGTAGTCTGGTGGCTTCTAAAAATAATCTGTGTTAGAGATGCTCCTGCTAACACTGCAGAGAGTGGGATCTTTGTGCTTTGTGGGGGTAGAATTGCAGTTCATGAGCAATTGAGGCAAGGTGCAGGAACAACCCATGTCTTGGAGGACATAGCTTTCTAAAACATTTGGATTTGCTTCTGGTGCTCATAAGCTGGCTGATATATTGTTTCTCCTAAATTTGGATTTTGCAGATCTTTGCGTAACCATTGTGCGAACTTCAACAGCAGCCAGCAGAAGGATCTAACATTAGGAAGTATTTGCTTTTTTCTTTTGTTTCGACCTAGGGAATATGTATGAATGACATGCTTTATTTTTTTTGGAAAGGTTCCTCCGATTAGGTTTTTTTCTGCAATTCTACTTCAGCAATCTTTTTCCTTAAAAATAAATACACAACTAATGAGTTTAAGTCAGTTTCATTTTTACCCTTTATTCTTGTACTTCTCTATCTGTGTGGTGGTTCGTAGGTGAGAGAGTACTGTATTCCGTTTAAGTATTCTTCTCTGTTTGCTCTGACTGCTGATATTTTTATAAAGACAGATATAAAATTTTGTTACTGGAATTGGAAGTATAAAAGCAAACAGGCTTTCCATTATTTCTCATTAACCTAAGGACTAAACTTGAACTGATAGCTAAGTTAGAAATAATCATCATATCTCAGTTATGGGAATCAGGTAAGGTCATTAGAGACTGAAGGTCATTAGAGGCTGAAAGGTGCCTGTTGTCTTCATTGATCTTGTTTCTTTGACTGGATTTGCTTACTGTAATGGAAATGTTAAGTCATGGCCTGAAGCAGAGATTGAGCACCTGGTGGGCCAACCCAGGGGAGCTCAGGTGCAAGCAATGTACCTGAGTGAGCAGAAGGGATGGAGGCAAGATCCATCCCTTCCTAGACCTCATTTAATGGCTGGCAGTGGAGGTGAGGGTGTCTTGCTGGATATCCCTGCCTACCTGAGGCCTTCCAAAGGTAAGCAGCTTTATTTTCTTTGTTTCTGTGTCTACAGCTGCTGCATTTGTGCTTGTCCTCATCTGCTGTAGCCTGAGTCTTGGCCACCTCGCTATTATCACTGCACTTTCCATCTCATTATAGCATTACACTTATATCCTAGCAAGACTTTGTCTCTTTCTCTTTTTTGAGGCATATAATGAAACCTCAGATTATTGAAATTATTGGCATGGCTAAGAAAGGTAGTGCTTTACCCAGTTAAAATATAAGGGTTAACATAGTGAATGTATTATTTTCTTCCTAAATCCTAAAATCATAAAAATATTTTTTTAGATGGTTACAGAAATGAAAGCTCTTAAAAGTTAATTTAGCAATACTGCCTGCGCATCTTGGCACCTACACAGATTTAGATCTCAGTCTGAACGTGTTATTTCTTTCAGTTTACGAGAGTATTGCACATTGTATGGCTTTTTGCAAATTAATGAGCGCCCAAGATATCTTCTCCTTGAGAGTAGTTTCAAAGTCATTGAGTTCTCATCCGTGAGAAGTCATGTATATCTAAATACATGGACCAAGTCTTTCATCCACTTGGTTATGCGTATATGGAAGAATGACAGGTAGAGTACAGTGGTCAAGACTAGTTAGTATATCTCAGTCTTTCACTGTTTGCTGCATATCCTAATTAATGAAGAAAAATGTTTGCTGCCTGAGAGTGCCTTTTGGTCTTAGATAGGAGTCTGTAATATACTGGAGAATTTCTTGACATTTATTCACCTCAGGGACACTGTTTGCTAGAAAGTGAAATGTATCCTGTCTTCTGGCATAAGGTAAGTAAACAGAATTGCTAGTTTAAATTGACTATTCAAAGAATTTGAAAGAATCCAGAGACTTTTAAAGATGTGCTCTGACACCATATTTTTTGATCTTATGCAAAATAAACATAAAATTAAGAAAGGGTTTCTATTTAATATCAGAAATGGATTGCTAGGCTTTTGATTAATAGTTTCAGTAGAAAATTTGGCATCCTGTATCTTTTGATAACACAGATTGCAATTACTATGAATTTAGCTGCTTCTTCCCAGGTATCTGCATTTATATTAATCTGGGAGTTTCTGTCTTTGTAAGTTGTGGTTTGAAAATAGGTATGGGGAGTACTACCATAAAACAGTAATAGAGATTAAACTTGGCTAGCTTTACATGCCTAGTTCAATGTGTAAGCTGCTAAAAGATTGTTATACAGAGTTATTACTAAGTCTGCTGTAGTTTGTCTTTAGTCTCAGGAAAGATAACTTCAATACAGTCTCTGAAAGCATGTTTTAAAAGTAAATGGCGTGGTATTTGTATGTACCCTTTCTCCCAGTGGCAAAATGGAATTGTTGGGTGAGTAGTTTGAGTGAGTTGATGCTGTTTGATATAATCATGAATTATTCACGGCAGATGGTATCCTTCAAAGTTTGTAACTCCAGCTCTTTAAAAAGAAACGTAAAAAAGACCACACAATGAAAAGCTTCAATCGTATATGCATATGTGTAATTATCTGCAGCCAAGATATCATGGGTAGTTGCAGACAAACCTTGAGTGACCTCTTGATGAGACCAGAAGATCAAAATTAAATGCTTTGTTAATCACTTCTTAACATTTTATGTTTGATTGTGTGAAGCTGATTAAAGAGTACATAGAATTGATTAGTTTTTTCCCTTGGCTGATGGATCAGGAGGCTATTGGAAATTCTTTCAATAGAAAACAGAGAAAGTAAACAGATTATGCATAGGTTGTTTTATTTCTTAATGTTTCTACCAGAGTTGTTCTAGACCTGTCAACATCTCTAACTTGTTTTAGGTCTGTTCAATAGTCTCCATCTTTCAAACAAGACAA
Organism: Lagopus leucura; assembly: GCF_019238085.1. Classification (NCBI taxonomy): domain Eukaryota; kingdom Metazoa; phylum Chordata; class Aves; order Galliformes; family Phasianidae; genus Lagopus; species Lagopus leucura. The sequence goes on along the minus strand of NW_024962264.1, from coordinate 13,567,684 downwards.
ACTTAATGGTGTACTTTTTGCCTCACTCCTCCTTTATATTTTTCATTTGGGCAGCTAGTGATTAAAACATAAATAACTGTTAATCTTTCACACTTGCAATAGCTGAAATTTTACTCTGTTTGTAAACGTATCTTTAAATTATTCTCATTGTAGCTTTGCATGTACTTTTGCTGTGGCACATGTGCTTTTCATGATACTGTAAAACTGCTCAAGTCACTTCATTTTATCCTGCACATGCAGACTTCCATTCACTTCAGTAGAATTAAACCTATATAACCATAAATAATTAATTTGGATTATATTGGAAAAGCCCTTTGAGTTTCGATTTGAAGATTTTATGGCTGTATGTGTGTAACTGAGGACCTAATTGGGACTTAGCACTTCTACTGTTTCGTATGAAACCGGGGAAGTGTATATCAGTGCTCCCTTTCTTGTCTTTGTTACCCTCTCTCGTAATTAACATCCACTTTGATCTAAAATTTCAGAAAATGTACAGGAATTATTCAGCAGTCTCATTTCTTTGTCTTTTTAGAAAATGAAAAAAAGACTCTGCTAATAACTCAGATTCAGCTCTAAATCTCTAGCTGAATCCTAGGTCATCTTGACAGCAGAATCCTCGAACAGTTCTTTCCCTTCCTGTCTGTCCCCTTGCATGTATACCAGTACTGCTGAGATGAAAGTTTTGGATATCATGAAGATATTCATATTAGTTTGGGTTTTGGATCAGAAGATCTGAAAAATAGGCAACTCAGATCTTAAGCCTACGTTTTTTTTTTGTTCTGTCACCGGTCTTGCACTTAAACATTCTTTTGCTTCTGATAGAACTTTAAGCATTCTTTTAGTCTATGGCACATGAATTTTCCTGCTAACAATTTTGCAGCCACAGAGGCTGTCTGTGCTTCCAACTTAGCTTTGTTGTATTGAGAGTTAACTACTGTATTTGTATACGATCTTTCTGAAGCAGTGTCAGCTGTGACTTGGGTAATAGAAGAGTCTTTGGAAAGCAATTTAATTTTGATGTTTGAGTTTATCATCCATTCTTCCTAAAGTTTTGCAATAGTTATCTTGTGACCTTTTGGTAATGGTTAGTTAAAAAAAAAAAAATTACATAACTTATTCTCCAGCCTCTTCCTTGTTCTGTCGTACGCCAGTAGTGAAATTGATTGGCAAGATGCTATGTAGTGAGCTGATGAAGGAGGAGAAAAACCAGCAGATGTTCCTGTAGATACTAACAAATACTGGGTTCTGAAGTTAGCTCTGCTAACTTGAATAGTGCTATTGATGTTTATAGTGAATTGTTGTTATTTAAATCAGCTCTTCAAAACCAAGTGAGTTCTGTTTCAAGAAGCTACCCTGGCTTTGAACCCCAGCTGTGTGACAGGTCTGCCGGAGGCCGCTGCTGAGCAGACGGTGCTCCCGCGTCTCCTGAGGTGCGGCACCGGCGCGTCGCAGCACGTGAGAGCGCGGAAGGTGTGAGGAGGCAGCAAGGCTGGGAATAGTTGTACTGGGAGGCTGAGAAGTACCTCGGCGAGGGACAAGAAGGGCACAGGTTGGTGCCCGGCGCTAAGCGGCGTCCCGTTCACCTCTCCGGAGGGAGAGCGAGGATTTGGAATCGCGTGTGGCCGCAGCTCCACCCAGTGGTAGGTCTGTCGCAGTTCCCGTAAGGCGCTGCCAGACCGAGCGCTGTCCTGTGAAGAACCGTCATCCCCGCTCCTGCCTTTGTAGGACGCTGTGCCTGAGTGATAGGGCAGGAGTAAGGAACTGCCTGTACGTTTGTAGCAGCCCAGCACACGGGAACATCGATGAGGTGTGCTCCCTCCTTCAGCATTCCTTCATGTTGTCTCAATACAAGCTTGAAAAATAGCATCTCTACAGATAGAGTAACTGCTATTGTTGTCTTGCACTTGCCATCATCCTGGCTGCTCCTGCAGAAAATCTGAGAGATTCTTGTTGTATCCACACAGTTAAACCTCTCATTGCAGCTCTCATCGTCTGGCATCGTGACTGCTGCAGCATCCTTTTATCACATCTTCACAGATGCTCTTGCTGTATCCACTCAAACTATTGCTGCATGCTGGTATATTTTTTTAATATTTTCTTTTCTTGTATATCAATCTATTTCCAGAATGTTTGGGCAATACCTCAAGGAGTCAGTGTAGGAAGTGGCATGACACTATTGGTACCAACTCTTTTTGGCTTTGTGGCAATCTATACAACTTAGAAATCCTGCATTTCTAATTACACAGGCAGTTGCATTTATTGAGTTCTGTTTTGGTTCTGCTTATGGTATTCTCTGTTTCCTAAGTCTTAAACTGGTAAGGATCTATATGTAGATCTTGTACTACAAAATGCAAACATCTACTATGTCCTTAGAGATTTTCAAGACCTGACTGGACAAAAGCCCAAGCAATTTGGTTGGAATTCAGTATTGGCTGTCATTTGAATAGAAGGTTGAATTAAAGACCTCCTGGGATCACTGAAGTCTGAGTAATTTTTTTTTTTTTTTTTTTTTTTTTGAGTCCTTCTGTAGGTAGAATTAAAATTTGACTCTACAATCACTATAAGTACCACAACTTGAGTGCTGGAGGACTAACTGAGTGGAGAGACAAGTACCCAGCTTCCACTGACTCCTGTCAGTGTACTGAGGTGCCAAACATATGTATTAAAAATACCCTGCATCCTGTTTTTTTGTTTTGTGTGAAATGCTAATCTGTGCTTCAGTGTACATGCGCAGCACAGGAGAAGCCTTCTGGCTCTGTGAGGATGTACATAGCCCCTATTCTCTGTGGTATAATAAAACTTGGGGCTTGAGCATTGCTAGTGATGTGTGTATCACTGCTTCCTTTTCCCTCTGGCAGAAATGCTGTTTACACATTCTCAAAAAGCTTCTATGTTGTCGTCTTATTTTGGTGATCAGTGGGCAATCATTGCAGGATTAAGACCAGTAATAGTTTATTTTATGATCTTGTTAATCTTCTGTGGTAAAAGAAAGCAATGACAAATTTGTGTAAGAAATATGAGAAGGACTTTTAAATACTAAGTATTACTGACGTTTAAAAGCAAGAAAGCCATTTATTTCTAAACATTTTCTTTAATTTCACAGGCAAAAAATCAAGTATCAGTCTATATACAGTTCATGTACTGTGTATTAGTATACTGTTTCACAGTGTACAATGACTGTTTTTCTGATCCTCCTTTCAGTTTTGTGGACTTGTGAAGTGATTTGGATTAGGAGGGATTTTGGAGAGAGGGTCGTTATCCAACCCCCAACTCAAAGCAGGATCATCTTAGAGATTTTTGGGTATCTTCTCGGATGGATGCTCCACAGCTTCACTAGATGGCTAGCTTTAATATTAGATTGCTGTAATGTGAAGCTTCATTTTAAGAATATAGGATTTCTGTTGTTTCAGGTTGTGTCCATAGCCTATATCCCATCTCTGTGTGCATCCAAGCAAAGTTTGCTAGAAGACTTAAATAAATTATTACTTGTTAATATGGGGTTAAACTCTCTTTATTGCTCTTAGTTGATAGTAAAAGGCCCTGGACATATAAAAATACCTGAAAATATTTCTAATCTATTCCTTTAAGGCGTGGAAGTCAGCATGTTGGACCTTATGTAGTGAATAGCGTATAAACATGAGCACTGCTGACTGTTCTGGTGCAAACTGGTGTAGGAAGATGTTTGTTTTCTGTACAGTAAAAGTCTTTTCTGCCAGTTTAAAAGCACAATATTTCAGAGGCTTCAGATTATTTATTTAAAAACTTGATGTGAGAGACATGGGGTAGGTGAGGCTTCCTGTAGAGTGGATACTGCATCTAACAGTAGCATTGCTGCTGTGATAGAATAGAAAAAATGAGAGTTTGTAGTATAGGAGAGGGCGGAATACTGATATATCCCTTATATCAACTGACAAAAGGAAAAAACTTTTTCTGGTGGGTATGGTAATTGCTGAATTGCAGCCTGAACCTCTGATTGATCACCTGAGGTGAGCACTGAGTCAGCTCTGGGAGCACAGGTGAAGGCAATTCACCATGCTGCATGAAGGGGTGGAGCCTGGCTGTGCCTCTCCTAGGCCCATTTAAGAGCTGACTGCCAGTGGGGAAGGATCTCTTTCTGGAGGTTTCTCCTTTGGAGTCTTACAGCAAGCCCAGGACAAGGGTAAGCACTCTATCTGTTCTCTATTTGGTATAATAACCTGCTTTGCCAAACTCTTGTTTATTTCTTAATTATAATGCCTGTATATTCATTGATTATACATGGTGTGTGATTTCTTAGTAGTAAATAGTGAATGATAATTTGGTTACAGTAAATTTTAACTTAGTTGAAGCTGGCTTAGTTGTGTTATGGCAGAAGAAAAGAACACCCAACAAAACAGAACATGAGCAAGTGTGGAGTTCGCCTTGCCGGTGTACTTAAGCATCTTGCTCAGAGGAAATAAATGTGTTTGAATGGAGACTACACAAAATAAACAAAGGTACCTACTGCTGTGTATTCTAAAAGATTTTGGTGTCCTTATTTCCATCTCACTCATGTCCAACTAAATATATGTTTAAAAAAATCAAAAACAATCCCCCAGGTAAAAAACAAACAAACAAAAGAGCCCCACCAAAACAAAATCAGTGACAAATCAAATGAATTGCTGATCTAACAGAAGATCCTGTATGCGTAATTCTTAAGGTCTTGCGTTTTTCACTGTGACTCTTAGGAATCTGTGAGTGGGGAATGGCTTGCTTGGGTTGTTTGCTAGTGGGTGCAGCATGCAGCCCACATGGTGCTTGTTAGATGTTGAAAGAACCCATAAGACGAAGTGTTTAACAGAAACATTTGTATTGCTTAAAAGTCCCTTTGTACTATTCTTTAGTTTAATATTTCTACTGTCATAATTTCTAATGTTTTTCTGCATTAAAGAAATTATATGGTACTCAAATATGTCCTACTAATTAGTTTGCAGATGATTTTTAAGGCTTTGCAGAGCATGTTAATCTCCAACTTAGAAAATGGCTTTTTGAAGTATGGACTAAGAGTTGTCATGATTGTAACAGAATGATAACTATTTTTCAAAGTTGTTCAGGCATCTTTTGTTGGTTTTTCTGCTCCTCAGTCTGGAATGTGCAGTGGTTATCATTTAGGACTCTTCCATATAGTTGAATATGAGTCAGTTCAGACTTCCTGCAGTTTGATAAACAAGCCTTACATATTATGAAGATGACTTGAAAACAGAATATTCTGGGGCAAAAAAATGTTCAGAAACAGAGGGAAACTGAATACTTTCTCTCAACAATAAATGCTGTTTAAAGGTACATAATTGTATATGAATTTAACATCCTTGTATACCTGTTTCTACTTCAAGTTAATCATTTTTAACTTGCATTACTTGAGGTGGCTTACTTTATCTCCATTAGCTGCTTAGGGCTGCAGAAAGATCCATGGATGTGAAAGTTAGCTCCCAGCTTGTGTGCACAGGTGACCTTGCTTATGCCATCACCACTTAGCAGGTCTGCACATTCTCAAATTAATTAAAGTTCGTTAATGCCCATATGGGAGCTGTTGATTGTGGCCTGAACCTCTGATTGACTGCCTGAGGCAAGCAATGAGTCAGCCATGGGAGCACAGGTGAAGGCAATTCACCTGTGCTACCAGAAGAGATGGAGCCTGGCTGCACTTCTCCTCGATCCCATTTAAGTGCTGATTACCACTGGGGAAGGATCTCTTTCTGGAGATTTCTCTTTCTGGAGTTTACTGCGAGCCTATGGCAGCGGTGAGCTTTTCCGTTTATTCTGATTATCTTCCCATCGCGATAATCTTACTAAGCCTAACCTTTGTGCTCCTACTGATTGTAGAGTGTCCAAGAAAATGTGTGCCTTAAAACACATGAACTGGTCATTGATTAGAAGTAAAATTCTGTTCTAGTAATAGGTAAAGTGTGTTTGGGATGTCCTGCTGACAGCTAATTATTTACAGTTATGTCAGTGGTTCGTAGTCATCTCTTCTGCCCTGTCATGGCTTGGGGTTGCTCGCAGGTTAAATGTGAAGGCAGTTGTAGATAATCAAACAGGTGGAGCATGCAGTGCTTGTGAAATCTTTCAGAGGTATGCTAGTGATGGAGCTCCTGCTCTCTCTGAGCAAGATGCGGTATGTTCATTGCTGCAATTCTGTGCTCAGTACCGAGCATTTTTCTCTTTGGCAAGCTGGCTCCTTGCTGTCAAAATCCTTAGCTTTTATTTTCCCTTTACTTTAGTTACAGGAAAAGAACAAAAAGAGCCCCAAACAACTTCTTGTCAGCTGCTTTTTCGTGTCCTGCCTTCAAAATTGTATCCCTCCTTTTCTTTCCCCTTGTTACTGATATACAGCAAGCCGATAACGTAGTCATTCACCTCTTTACTGTACCAGTGTCATAGTAAGTAATGCCATAGTGAGCATTAGTCTCATTTTGTAGACAGAGCGAGGAACAAAGCAGCAAATGAGTATGTTGTCATTGCATGTGGCATTTATGGGTTTGGTTGTGCTTGAGGTCCTGTATTAACCTTTCTGCCTCAAAACCGCAGCATCTTCAGCCTCCTCATGCCCTTTCATCTTCATATTTTCCTTTTCAGTGTGTATTCTGTTACCAAAATTGTACTGAAATAGCACAGAGATCAACATAGGTGATTTTTTTTGTAGCATCTGTGTTTGAGGGTTATTGTCCAGCCGAATCAGCTTTCTGTTTCTTCCCTGTCTATGTGAACAGTTACACCTCTTTACTGCTCTGTATGGGAGTGTGGAATTTGAAATCTGTATCCTGGCATAAGTACCTCTGCTAAGAGAGACTCTTGCACTTGGCAGGCAAGATACTACTTTGATTCCATGAAGTCTGCTAATGTTTTTTCACATTAAATGTTGCCAGCTTCTGCCACTAAGGCAACTCAGCTTTTCACCTGAAAGTTATCAGGGGAATGAAATATAATTGTGCACTGCTATGAACTTCTATCTACATTAAAAGTAGCTTTTAAAATTTTGCTAACCTGATGTTAAGCTGGCATTTTCCCCTGTGACTCGTGTATTTGGACAGTGTCAACATAAGCTGTGGGTAAGGCTGTGCAGACAGATCTGCACCGTGACCTCTGACACGGTAATGAAAATGTACTTGAGAGTGAATGAGGTCTTGAGATAGAATATTTTGGAAGATAATATCCATTGCAAATATTTTGCCTTAATATAAGCCTGTAGATGGAGGGTGAGGCTTGAGTGGAGAAACAGGGCACAAAAATACATGTTATTTAATAATGGTTATGTTACCATTGTAAGTTTCCGTGTGAAGTGGCCAGTCACCTTTGTTTTCTATGTCTTCAACATAACAAAATCCAATCCACTTGTTTCCTGCAGTCTGAAGAGCAGAATGGATTAGAATGGCTTCATTGTTGTGGTTCTCGAGAGCCACATGAAGTACAGTGGGAACATTAATCATTATAAGGCTCTTCTTCTCTTTCTCTCTTCAATCTTGAAGTTGATTTGCGAGGTTTCTTATTTGAAATGTTCACATTAGTTAACAAGGAATTGAAGGACTGCTTTCCTATGCACTCAGACAAGGAGAAATTTGGGAGTTCTTGTTTGGTTTTGTTGTGCTTCCAGGAGTTCCTGGCATTTTCAGAAAATGTTGCTGAGAACCTGGATTTCAGAAAATTGACTTTAATCTGCAGCTCTGTGAAGACCTCGATTATTGAGGAGAGTAAATAAATTAATGAGGTTAAGCAAGCTTTAAAATTAAGGATGTACGTTAATTCTTTAAAAGTGTTATCCAGATAAAGGGAATTAAAGGTCTTGCTTTTATGGTGTTATTTCTCTTGTCTGTGTGGTAATTTGTTGGAAGTTTGCTGCCTTGCCTGAAAGTCTTTCTCCTCTTCTGTGTGCTCTGTGCAGAGCAACAACTGTGCACCTGCCTCTGAACTAGGTGTTTCAGTCCCACTGAGTCTAAAGCATTCTGTTTCAAGGGTCTAGCAGGGATTCTCTGGTTACTAACCCATGATTCTGTAGGACAGTTAGCACCTTCTCTGTGGTTGTGGGGTGACTGTTTAGAAAGGTAGGCTGTCCTCCTCTGTCCTCCATAAATATGAGTGGAAATGGATGAGTGGAATGGCCCTGAAATGACCAACCACTTGCTTCTGCTGTGTTTTACAGCAGCATCTTTCTTACTGTAAAATATCAAGTCCGTTGTTACGCTGCTTCACGATTTTTGTTCATTGCCTTTGTTTGGAAAAGGGCAGCAACTTGTAATTAAGTTACCTTTAGGAAAAGGTACCAAGCAGAAATTGATAGCGTTTCCTTCTGAAATCAGCAGACAGCCTGAAAGAAGAGCTCTGAAAGAGAAGTATTTGGTGCTTGTGCTGAGGGAAGTATTAACTGCTTCAGTCCTGGATTACAAAATTGACAGTCAGCTGAGTGTTCATTCCAAATTGCTTCCTAGAGCTCCAGAGGAGGAGAATCACCCAGTGTCGGAGATAGACCACTGTGGGTATCTTCAGAAACTTGTTTAATACTTTGGGGTAACGTTAGCATATTGAGAAGGAATAGGCCGTGTATATTAAAATGATTTTATTTCATAATCTACTTGAAGGATTACTAATTTATTGTATTCAGTTGGTTTATAATCTCCTGCTGTATTTTTGTGCTGTGTTTAAGAACAAACAAAATCAGAACAACAAAAGCAATGCGCACACATGCACGTAGAAACAACCTTAGCTTTTTCCATGTCTGTGGAAGCCAGTTCTCCATCCTCATTTATCGTAGGGGGAACGCTCTCTTTGCTCCATCTCCTCCTGCCTACAAACCTGTAGAACACCTTATTATTTTTTCACTTCCCTAGCCAAGTTCAGGTCCATCTGTGCCTTGGCTTTCCTGAGAGGGGAAGTTTTGATTAAATATTAGGAAGAAGTTTTTCACTCAGAAGCTGGTGAAGCTCTGGAACAGGTTGCCCAAGGAGGTTGTGGATGCCCCATCCCTGGAGGCATTCAAGGCTAGGCTGGATGTGGCTCTGGGTAGCCTTGTCTGGTGGTTGGCGACCCTGCATGTAGCAGGGGGCTGAAACTAGATGATCTTTGAGATTCTTTTCAACCCAGGCCATTCTATGATTTTTTCCTTAACTTTGTTTTAGGCTGTGTATGAGTAAGTTCAAATAATTGTTGAGAGTACTTCAATCACATACAGATAAAACTTTTTTCCTCGTTGCATCGGCATGCAATAAATGTTAAATATCACTTCATCGGCATGGAATACTCTAGCAAAATTGAGACAAATATAATTGGTGTATGAGTCTAAGATAAAATGAGTGAGCATCTGAAGTCTGCTAACCTTTGGGGGGTGGTTCTTGCAAAATGGTATAGAACCAATTGGTATCATCACTTTTTCTTGAGCAGAATCCAGGTATGTGGACAGCTGCAAGATGAATACTGAATGTGAACACAGTATGGAGTTGATGAGAAGGCTATGTGCTTACACCTGTAGGCTAAGGGAGGCTCTAATTTGGGAGCCTAATGATGATCCAATATCTATACTGGAATGTTTGTTGGTTCAGCTAGTTACATATGCCACTGTATTTCAGGCAGCAAGTGTTCTTAAGGGCGAGGACAGCTATGGTGTGGATTCTTGACTGGCTCACATGAATGAGAAGCCAACCTCTCAACATCACAGTGCTTGTGAGCTCTTGGAGGCCAGGGCTTGAGTTGTGTGCCTGTGCTGCTAAAGGGCTGAGGGTGGCACATTCACTCAGCTTCATAGGAGTCCAACACTGCAAATACTAGGTCTGTGTCTTGCCTTTTACCTCTGGCGGAGGCTGGGAATAGTAGAATAGCACTGTTAGGTTTTTTTTAGAGAGAGAAACAGGGTTGTGTGTTTTGTTTTCTGATTAAGAAAACTTGGGATCTGGAAAAGAGAGTCAGGTAGGAGAGTCAGGTCTTAGTAGGTCCACGGTGTTCATGCTATACAGGCTTCTGTAGTTGCACTATTCTGGACCAAAAATAGTTTTCTCTCACTTTTTCAATCCTTTTTTGTAGTCCTCATTAGGTGGATGGGAAGGGAAAGAATGAGCCTGAGCATGGTTAGCCAATCACCTACCTGTCACCTCCTCCAGGCTGGGTAGAAGGGCCTTTGAGAGAAGCTGATGAAGCTGAAAACCACTTCTGTTGTGTTGCCTTGGGCTACACTGCTGAAAATGGAAAGTCTTTCTCAGGTCTTTCCTGTACTGCACAGAAACCTGCCTGTTGCAGGGACAGTGTGCTTGATGACTTCTTAGTTTCATTTTCAAGTTTTTCTCTCAATTTGCAATCTTTGATGTGACAGTTCAAGCATCTGAAGAACGTTTTCATATGTTGTAGTAGGAATTGACCTGAATTTCTTGAGATTGCAGGAAGTGTAGGTTTTTAAAGCAATTTTCTGCTTCTCCTACTGCAGTTTTTTTTTTTTTTTTTTTTTTTTAATTACTACTAGCAAGCCTTCAGTTAGAGGCTATGTTTTACATATTTACCTATTGCTCTTTTATATGAAGGAGTGTTTTGCCCTCTAGGAATGCCAGTTAAGCAGTTTTTTGGGTACTGTGAAAAAATACGTAGTTTAGATAAATTAATGACAGAATCACAGAATGGCCAGGGTTGGAAGGGACTTCAGAGATCATGAATCTCCAACCCCCTGCCATGTGCAGGGCCACCAACCTCCCCGTTTAATACTAGACCAGGCTGCCAAGGGCCCCATCCAACATGGCCTTGAATGCCTCCAGGGATAGGGCATCCAAGAGCCAAAAACAATCCTGTTGTGTTTGTAAGTTCAGGTTTCACCAAGTTTGTGGAAGTTGTACAAGTTTATGTAATAATAATAATAGTAATAGGTGGTATTCTGTAAAGTATTTGCAATTCCAGGGATGTTGCCTATGTGGCTTCATCCTGCTAATGAATATTATGGAGAAGAGCATTATGCATCTAATATTTTAGTTGGAAATGAGGAAGTACTCAAGAGAAAAAAAAAAAGGGGGGGGGGATTTTATTTTCAGATAAAATAAATCTTAGAGAGTAAAAATGCATTGGAAGTTATGCTGATAGCAACTGCTGGAAAATCAAAAGAAACAATATAGTGGTAACAGCAGTGCAAAACTCGTCTGTCTTACTATTTTAAATGACATCATAGGATGCTTTTGGGGGAGGAAAAGAATTAATTTTTTAACTACGTCACTGTCAGTAGAAGTGCCATTGTCTATAGATAGGAAAAAATTCTTAGAATGGTATTACCTTGATATCCCTGGAAATATTAATTTGGCTGATAGTTATTCTGTGAAGCTTGGTCTTGTCTGTCAGTGGCTCTGTGTGCATCCTGAAATCAATAGCACATTAAAGAAACGGCGTGAGGAAGGGTAAAATTCATAAATAATAAATAGCAGGCTTTACTGCTGGTGTTTAATTTCTGCTAAGAATAATACAAATTCTGTTGAAGTATCCTTGTGCTTCCTAACCTTATTGTATGCAAAACAATTATCGAAAATGTTGATGCTTTCCTTAAGTGTCTCTAAGGTATCTGTGCAATCCTTCACCATGTGCTGCCAAAGGACAAAGCTAGAGCTTCCATTTATGAGGAACAGAGGTGCAGTGAGGATATCTAAACTTAACTGCAGTCTACTGGCAGACACGTAAATGAAGGAAGGGAATGTGAGGGTTGATTTTCATGACCGTATTTTTAGTTGTACAAACAGTAAATGTTGGTGAAAAAAGATGTTTCCTGTGGCATGCAGGACACGTGCAATTTTGCATGTGAGAGCTCGGTCCTTGCACTTTAAATCTGTGCATTAATTTTTTTTCATTAGCTCTCTCTGCTTCCACATCCTGCATATTGCTGGCAAGCATGCATCAGCAATGAGACTTTCTTCACTAATGTGTCTGGCATCTCTGAAATGTGACTGGTCAGAGCTATAGCTGATTCTTTTCAAGTTGGTTCCTTTCAAACCATTTAAGTAATTTTACCTGTTATTACTGTAAGTTTTCAATATAATGTGCTCTTTCGATGAATAGCTGTGTAGAATCAGCACAGGAAGAGCAAAGTCCTTGGCAATACCGGCTCAATCGCATCTGCAGATGAGGATTTAAAATTCTATGCAGCAGACAGTACCTCCAGCAGGCGAGTAAAAGGTTACTGCATTATTTTGCTTGTTTGCATCTGTAGTCTTTATCTACGGAAGGTTTTTTTTATTGTGCAATTTGCTGTGCATGCTTGGACATAGACCGGAAATGGATTCAATAGAAACATGAATATCAAAAGGGCAGAGCAAGGTGAAGGGAGAGGCTCAGTTCAGCTTTAAACCAAGGAGAGGGAGGGGGAAAGAGGGGAGAGCAAGTAAAGGGGAGGGGAGGGAGTAGAAGAGAGATTCTGTTTGGAATGCAGCATGATAATGAGAAGTTTTCTGTAAATATATTCGCTTAAGCTGCTTTCGTGTCACTTGCATTTGCTTAACCTTTTGATAAAAAGGATGCTGTTGAATGAGACAAGCATCGATAGCTTTATGAACGTGACAATGATTTCAAGTCAGATTATCCCATAATCAGGTTAAGCAGTTGTGTTAACGTGAGATGTCCTTTCAGAAATAGTATTGCATACATTCATTAAACCAACTAATACAAGCTTTTTCCAGTATCACTTAGATTTTTATATAGAAAGCAAAAGGGATGTAGTTACTGCATTAGTATCTCTTGTAATGACAAAATATTTCCAATTGCAATTTTATGTTAAAGAAACATAGAGAATATTTTTAACCAGGGTGTACGACTTCCTAAAGCTTAGGAGAGCTGTTTAAGTGAGTAGTCAGATGTAGTTCTGCCCTTCTGTGCTGCTTTTTCCTTCTCAAAGAGAAGGGCTCCTTGCAGACCTTCCTAAAGCTGCTTATACCAGCTGTCTAACTCGCTTGGAGAGTTGGTACCAGTACCTTTTGACATCGTACTTGAAATTCTCTGCTTTTTTCATCCTAGTTTTAAATTATTATTGTTGACTACGTCTAGTATTATTCTCACTCACGTAGCTTTGTTGTAGCCATTCTTATTTCAGGATTTAATAGACCTGAGTAGCATTTATCTCATGCATTCAGATGTGGCAAATTACTTTTTTTTCTTCCCAGTCTTTGCAAGAAGTCGGTCTGAGAGCAGCACAAGTGAGGTCTTAACACTCCCCTTGTGACTGGAGGGTCCTTGCCAGGCACAGGAGGCGCGGCACTCAGCAGCTCTGTGAGAGCAGCGTGCTGGGAGCAGGAGGCAGGATGCTGGCGGCAGGGTGCTGGGGGGATGAGGGGCGTGGGGCTGGCAGGGTGGGGCTCTGTGCTGCTCGTGTGGCCGCCCCTGCCCGGGGCTTGGCCTGGATAGGCTGTGCTGCAGGGGGGGCTAGAAGGGCCCCAAAGTGACGGGAGCCACAGCAGGAAGAGTCGGTGAGCAGTTGGGAGGGACTACCTTCCCTGCATCTACTTCTCTGCTGGGCAGCTGGCCTTCTCTTTAGAGCAGCTTACTTTGTGAACGGGAAAACGTGCACATCTTTTAAAGGCAAGGTTTTACTTGCTGATGAGACTGCTGACATCTTTTTTAGAGAAATATGGGCTGCTTTTCTGCTTAGCAGTGCTAATTTCAGCCAGTAGGCTGCAGAATGAGGCAGCTGGCCAATTTTGAGTCTGTACGGGACAGTGTCGGTCCTAATTCTGTGAGGAATAAACTCGTCTGAGTAAGTCAATGTGTGGCTGTGGCTGCAGCATTATTTCTTCTTTAATGAAGAGGCTGGGCTGTTCGACCTGCTGCTCCAATCTTCTATCTTTCAGCCATACAACACAGCAGTTGCAGAGACTATCCATTGAATGTCTCAATCAGCCGAAGAAGGTAACTATATTTTACATTCTAAATATACCATTAAAAGGGTGCTGCATATTTTGGATTTACATGAAAAAAGACAAATTTCAGATGTTCTTAGCAGTTTTCTTGACCTTGCAGTAGCTATCCAATATCATTTAGCCATTATCAGGTTGTATAGCAATAGAAATGCGCTGCAGTAATTGATTTTGTAATAGGATCAGGTGATTTACTGGCTGCACTGACAACCACTTGCTTGCTTGTTCTGAGAAGTGGAGCACTCTAATGGATGTTTTGATTGCTACCTTGAGTTGCTCTGAAACTGCTAGATGCTAAGAGATGCAACATCTAATTTGTCAGAATAAAAACTTCTCTAGCTGTATTCTCCAAAAACAATGAAAATTCATTTAAATTTTTTAATACTTGTTAGCTTCTGGGTTCTTTACATGATTGTTTGTATGTAAAACTGGCAATTCCTAGCTGATTTTGTGAATGTCAGCTTATCCATAAATCACATGAGCACACCTGTTACGTGCATTTCCTGAGAATTTGGTTCACTCTAAGCTTAGTTCAAGGTCTAGGGGAGAGTAGACAACAATTCTTCATTGACTGCTATTCAGTATACTATCTGTTAAATGTTATGTTTTGGAAGCACGTGCTTTGTCTCCTCCTCTTTACTGTGTCTCTTGTCCCCTCCTTTCCCTTCGTTTAAAGCTGACTGTTTGGAGACCAAACCAAACAAAAAATATTCCGTATGAAAATATGGATTTTACTGTAGGAAAAAGTCATTGGAGCTTTGATCCGGCAAAACTGGAGCTTAATTGGGTCAGCCTTTTGGACCAAGTTGTCTCAGGCTGATAAAATTGAAACATACTGTCTTGTTAAGCTTCTGTCTTGCAAGGTGCATAATAGAGCATTCATCTGCAGGTTAATTGGAGAGTAGCATGAGCACAGAGTATGTGACAATGGTTACTAATAGTTTGCACATAATTTTTCTCACTTTAAAAATACACTCTTAAGTTATATCTGCTATGGTGCAAGAATAAGCATTTATTTTGGAGTGCTTGTGCTTTTTAATGGCATTTCATACGTCATAGGAAGCTTAATGGAAGTAAAATAGCTTTTAATTGTTATACCTAGTTTTGGACTGAAAACTGCAAGGAAAAAAAACGCACCAGGAAGTAGAAGAGTCTCATGTGGACTCTGAAGTATGAAACAAGAAACCCTTCAGTGCATTGAAGCTTAGAGGAGGACAGTCACTTAGGCTGTAGCACATCTGTATGTTGTGTACAATAGGTGATTTAAATACCTATTAACTAAGCTAGAAGTAGTAAAAATGTCTCAAGAAATGATATATGGACTGATTTTCAAGTTGTAACAGTTGAACCCAATTGTGATTACAGTCAGTGAGCAAGAAACGTATAATTTAAACCAGTAGTTGTAATTTGGCTTTCCACTTCAAAGAAGGTAAATAAAAGAAAATTGATTGTTCAAACAACTTGGTACACATTTTTCCTTATGAGAACACACTCCTATTTCCTTGACTGCTCATGTAGTGTGCAGTTTGGTCACCTTCTTAGCTGTGCTCTAACGTTGTGAAATGAACAGTCTCCTTGCAGAAATAGGTTGCTATCTCACCAATTTGTACGTGAGAAAGGAAACAAAAGTTCCTCTTTCTCCAGCACACAATGGGTTTTTGAGTCTGAAAGAACCGGTCATTGTGCTGAAGTAGCAGAATGACCCCAAACATGTTTTTGGAAGCTGAGCAGTCCTGTTCTAAGGTAGTTGTGTGGAGCAGGCTTCTCTGAGCAAAGCCTGTCAGAGTCCTCAGTGACTGTTGAGTCTGGTGACTTGACTTGAGGGTGGGTGTTCAGCAGCGATCTGACCGTGTTTCAGTTCTTTGTGTTGCTTTAATAACCATTAGGAAGTGCAGTTATTGGCTTGAGAGGCTAATTGAAAATCACTTCAATTTAAAGAAGTTAACCCGATGATAGAAATGAGCTTAAGTAGTTTGCTTTCACTTTTAATGCACCTTTCTCAAGGTTAGTGTGCAGTATCTAGGAATTGTGCCACCATAATGTATCCTTTAAAAGTGTTTGTGAGAAAGTTGTCGTGATGGAGCTTCTAAACACAATGACAGCATAAATTATGCCTTGTCACTTAAGAAATGAGTCTTGGTAAATCACCGAGGAAAAACAGTTGGAAGGAAACTGCGCTTTTCAGAGAAAACAGAAAACAGGTTCTTGTAAAAATGCTGGTTTGTGTGCACAACAAAACATGCACAACTCCATGAAAATATAGCCAGGGCAAGAAAAAGTCCTTTCTGTTGACAGCAATGTATTACTGAAATAGTAGTAAGTAGTGATAATATGTTCTGCTGGAGTACTGTTGTGCTAGCAGAGCAGAATGAGTAATGGCACTAATTTAGCAGCAGTATCAGGACTGTTAGGCTGGGCTGTGTTCCGAGCACTCACCAACAGATCTATAGCTGCAGCTGCCCAAGCTGTGGGGTATCCCAGCACCCACTGCCTGCCTACAGAAACGGGGGGCCTTCCAGTAGGAGCTACAGGGGAGCACTGTCCACTGTGTGGAGATGTCACATGTATGTATTGGGCTTCACGTATAGCACCCTAATTGGTATTAATGGTACTACATTTGTATGCTATGTGTGTATGGTATTGTGTATGAAACAGTAGGCAAAATATTATGGTAAACCTGTAGTAAAGTCAGAAGGAAACCTGCTTTGTCCATAATGGCACACACACTGCAGAAAATTAACTGTTAATTAGGCCATAGCATTTTCCAAAATGAATTTGACTGTGCACTTTGTAGATGGATGATTTTGCAGGCTTCAACTATCACATGTTTAAAGCATCTCCCAAAGTATTGGCCAGGAGCATCTCTTCATCATCACCTTTCCTTTATTTAAAAAAAAAAAAAAAAAAGAAAGATTTATATCAATTCTGTAAATGTCAGTGCTGCTAATAGCCATTTTACCTGATGAGTTGGAGTTCCCACAGGTGTTTCCTGCAGAAATACTGATAAAATGATATTTCCTGGAAAGACTTTGTTTTATTCAGTTACTCTTCTTTTTTAGCTGGTCTAGTTATATCTGATTGTGCTGCAATGTGATAGTCCTGGATCTGGGTGCATGCTGACAGTTGTGTATACTCCTACTGCCTTTTAGGGAGCTGAAGGCTTTACCTGAGTTGGAATATTTCTTACCAAATGGGGAAGCCATGTGGTCCCTTTGGAGGTATTCAAGGCCAGGTTGGTTGGGCCCTGGGAACCTGGTCTAATATTAAATGGGGAGGTTGGTGGCCCTGTTTGTGGCAGGGGGGTTTGAGATTTATGATCGTTGAACTCCCAAACCAAGTCATGCTGTGATTCTGAGATTTACCAATCTTTGCAAGAATTAAATGAATAAATTACTGTATGACTTAAAATATCTCAGTCCTTGGAGAAGTTCTGGTAATTTGTGTTCTAGTGATGTAGCACAGACCTTCATTCCCTCCTGACTTAGCCTTACAAGGGCACTGATACCACCTGCACTACAACCAGTTCTGATTCTGCTTTTGTTGGCCATGGGCAGTCTGCATGTGCACAGGTATATGTTTTCGTGTGAGTAAATATATATATGAAGAGAAAACACAGAAGCTGGAGTTGGGATTTGTTTGCATGCTTGTTTCCAGCCACCCTTGAAAATGGTGATTTCAGAAACTTATCGTGGGATCTGACTGTCAGGCTTTGTTCTCTCAGAAATAAAATTTCTGATCGTAATTCTGCATTTTAGATGGCAGTCCTAATGGTTCTAAAAGGAACTTGGCAACTCCCCCAGGGCTAAATTTATCTCTGTAAAGCTAATGGCTTTAAAAAAAAGAAAAAAAGCAACAAACAAACAAAAATCAAAACCTTTTATTAAAATGACTAGCTGTGTTACAGGAAAATATCTATTTAGGTACATAATACAAAAGAAGCCTAAGTTTACCTTTTTAGGTCAAGACCTGTAATAAACTTAAGCTCTTCATGAAAATGTGTTTTCACACTTAGCTTTCATTGAACATGCTGTTGAAGAACTAAAACTTAAAGTCTGTTTTTGTAGAGATCCCAGCTTTCATGTTTTGCTTATGACCCAAAAAAAACACCGGCCTTATAGTAAGGGCATTGAGTATTCCAGGCACTATGCGTTTCTTGTAGCCCCTTCAGCTGTGCTGTTGAATGCCTTCTTCTTGCATTAAGAGCTTAGTGTAGTAGTAAAATAATGAGAGAGAAGAGTTGCTGAATTCTTAGGTGGCCTACAGTTTTCAAGAATTAACTGGTTTGTGCTTTCTTGCTTAACCTGGTGCATCTCTGCATAGTTCTGCCTTCTCACCAGTGAGCACTTGGTTTTGTGACTGGGAAGCTGGAGGGTCATGGATGGTGAATACCCTTGGAGTAAGTTCAATATCTAAATAGCAGCAGCCAGTTTTTTCTGAATAATCAAGAAGCAAAAACTCTTTTACACTGTTCGAATGAGGGGATAGAGGTGAGGATGAGGAACCGAAAGGAGGAAAGTTACGGTATGTGTGAGATGGGGCATGCTGAGAAACTTTGTGGGGAGGACAGTGGAAGAATGAACAGACTTGAGGACAGAGGAGCTATCCTGTCGTCTGGTCTGGCCAAATGCAGAATAGCAAAGGTTTCCTTTCCATCTGCAACCCAAGCTTGAGCTGCAGTGACTCTCAGAGCATCTCCCTCATCCTTTTGATGCAAACTCCTCAGCACTGCAGAGCCATCACCCAGCATCATCTGTCCTGTTATCCGTTAACTCTTTTAATGATTCCTTTCTGTATTGGTGTTTCAATTTTCCGTGGTCTTTCTCAAGGTCATGTGACTTCTCTCTTTTTTAACATACTGAAACAAACAAAACCCAAACCAGCAATGCATAACTTCTTTGGTACTGTTTTTCACTGTTGGTAAAATGGAAAAAATGATGGCTGTGCAGTAAACAGCAGCACTTAGCAGTAGAATCGTATTACTGCTATCAATGTTGGCATTATCAGAAGGACAGCAGTGTAGGAGAGAGCAGTATCCTCTTGCTCAAAGTTAAATTTAGGATGGGGAGGAGATGACAGCTCCCCAAGGTACCGAATTGGTATGGTTTACCAGGTTGGTAGATTTTCTTGATTCCAACAGACTGGTATCCTAAGTTGTGACTTCAGTACCATTACTGTTTTACCAAGGGCATTACAAGTGCTACTGCACAGACTGTAAACAGTATTAAGGACTGTGGGGTTCTAGAGGTTCAGATTAAGTGTTGACAATTTTAATGAAATTAATTTTTGTATGCATTTTTGATAACTTTCCCACTCCATAATCCCTTACAAGTGTTACTTCTTGTTTTTTAAATTATGCAAGACAGCAGCAAGCCATAGGGAGTGAAATGCCTCCATGGCAATGGAGGTGTTCAGACGAGCAGAAATATCACTGGAGCAAAACTGACCATGCATTCTGGGCTAGGCTGGTTTGAAAGACCCTCCAAACAACATTTTACCTACTGGTAGCTTCATGTTCCTGACAGTTCTGCAAATGAATTTTGTCTTATTGTGGCTCTTGTTGACTTTTAGCCTTAGTAGTTGTTAAAAGGGATACATGAAGAATAAGGTTGATTTGGTATGAACCTTTCTGATCATTCTTGCGAGGCTTTCAGTTGCTTAAAAGTATCTTACACCTTGTAAGCTGAATGCTGTACTTGTACTTGCTCAAACACAGTTTAATAAAATGATGGCAAAGATTTTTTTTTTGTGTGTGGTACATTTTCTTCTTAAAGCTTCTATTCTGGAAATTCCCAGTAGAACTTTCTCTAACAATGTTTTTTTTTTTTTTTTTTTTTTTTTTTTTTTTTTTTTTAAGCATTTTTTTAAAAAAAAAAAAAAAAAACCTATGTCCTAAACTGTCTTTGCACTTACACAGTAATGGAAGAAGAGTAGAGGAGCAAACATGTTGCATGGTGGTACATTATACTTTGCAGATAATCACAGAATTAAATTGTAAGCTTAACAACTTATTGTCCAGAGACTTCAAAAGATTTATTTTTTCATTAGTACCTATGATTTTTCTTAATTCCATAAGACTACTCTTTTTACCTTTATCTTCCCTTCTGAGATGTCACTGATGATACCGTATTGATCTATTAAAAAGATTTGCGCTGAAGCTTTTTACTTGATGTAGGCTGTCTTTTTCAATTACAGCTCTGCCTCTATGCTGTGCAGAACACTGTAGTTAGGGTTGTGTCAGCATTTATATTTTAAATCCCTTGTTTTGATCAGCAACTTAATACTGGCAATAAAAATTGCTTGGAGGCATATCCATAGCCTTCACAGAGTCAGTAACAATTCAGTGTCTTAGGACACTCAGGTGAGTCTGAGCTAATGAAAAGTTAGAACCTTCTGTTACAGTTTGTATCTCAGTCTGTACCTACTGTTTGCAGAGTTTTTAAGGCTGTTTGCTTGCTTGAGGTTACTGTTGTTCAGCATCTAAAAGCGGCTGGATCTCATTGAACCGTTCTCTGGCATCTCTACAGAGTTGGCAGCAGCTCCTGAAACTTTTTTTCTTCTTTTCCTTTCCTTTCTTCCCAAAGTTCTATTCCTCTCAAAAGGACCTGATGAGAGCGAGAGATTGACTATCTCAGGTGTTTTGTCTTCTATGTGGAGGTGACTGTATGAATAGAGAAGTTATGTGTGCTGAGGAGTAGAGGTTATTTTCTGCTGATATTAGAAACATAAAACTATGGTAAAAACAACAACAAAAAAAACCACCCAACAAAGTTCCTGATGTTGCAGCTAAAGCTGTTGGAAGCAGCTATGCATGAGGTGTCTATGCTGGCTGAGGATCCAGAACTCAGTCATACTCCTTAACAATCGGAGAATGAAGGAACAAGAGTTTGTTTTTCCTGAGTGTTGTTGGTGAGAATGCTCAGCCTTTGCATGAAGGAGCGAAGCACTCCAGGCCTGCGTCGGTATCTTTCCTATCTGGGAAAGGCATAGAGTTACATCAGCTCCTCAGCTCTGTTCTCAGAGTGTAGCAGTTGGGGCGGGAACATCTCCCACAGCGCAGAAAACAGCCCAGAAACCCCACAAAACAAAACCGAAAAAGATTGAAGAGGTGAAGTTGTGGCATAGCAGTGCTTCGAGCTCTAAAATGGCTGTGGTCTAGGTTTCATATCACAGTTAAGTTCAGTGCAGCTAACTTTAGCTAAGTTCAAGTGCAATCCTGTCTTCAAATAGCAGACAAAATCGCTTTCGTATTGTTTGCTACTAAGATAAAGCAGTCAACAGCAAAATGTACCGTATGCACCATAGCATTGAGCAACCCAGGAAATATGATGTTTCTAAGGCATGTTTTATTGTGCTTCCACTGAATAATGAGAGCAAAAAAAAATCTCAGCAGTTATATCTGTGCTTTCTGGGCGTATATATATGGGCCCTAAGGACACAAAAGAGAAAGTGGGACTGTTGTAATGTATATGCAGAAAGAAATAATGACTCAGATTCCCACATCTGGAGTTGGGGAAAAAAAAAGAACATGAACTTGTCCCTATCTTTTAAGCATTTGGTTTTGTTTTTTTTTTTTCCATGGTCTCTTTTGTCTTTTTTGGAAATATGGATCTTATTCCTTCAGTTTCCTTTCTGACATGTCTTCACCAGTACCTGGGTAGTGTTGTTGCCAGCCATGGGGGTTTGTGTGTCAGCTAATGCAGCTGTCATCAGAGCCTTTTCTTTTATTTTTACTTTGTATTTTTTTCCCCCTCCAAGCTATTTTCCTTCATTTTCTTGCCCTGATCACTTTCTTTGTTTTTTCTTTCCCAGGTGCACTGTTGTCAGTAATATTCAGTTTGTCCCTTTTTCCCACCCTTTCCTCAAAGAATGCAGATTTCACCTCTCATTCCTCCAGCTGCTTATGCCTACGGTCAATACTCAAGACAAGGAGTAATATAATTAAATTATGGTATATTCATATTATACACAGAAGTATTTTTCTACCCACAGCCACAGTTAGTTTTCATTATATCTGGAATGACAACAAACTATTTCTTGAGCAGTTTTAGATGACATAAACCAAGGAAAAGAAGAAATAGCCAATGTGGACTGAGAGGTAGTGCAGGAGCTAGGGAAGCAGTGCTCTGTTGTTTTTTTTTTTTTTCCCTCTTAATGCTGTGGCAGCCTATAATTGTGTGGAATTTACTGATGAACGATAGGTCACTAACGGTTTTCTTTTTACGTAGAAATGTACCGTTAATACAATGATGATTCGGTATCTTAAGTTGTGAAAATCATGTTGCCGATTTAGTGCAATACATCAGAGTTGTTGTGGTGTGCCAGCTGAATTTAAAAGAAAATATGAATTAGCAACCCAATAATTCAAGTTAGTAGCAGTTAGTAACATCAGTAGTTGCTATCCGTTCCATTTGAGGCTTGATTTTTTTTTTTTTTTTGTTATTTTTTTAATATATGTACATGCTAGCTGATCTGCTGTTAGCTTTCATCTTGGAGAATGGGAAAGCTGCAACAGCTGTCAGTATATACATGCTTACAGATGCATTTGGAGACTTTCCAATATTGTATTCACACAATCCATTTTTGTAACCAAGGCTTTTTAAGCTTTTTATGTGTTCATTGATAGTTTCTCCTGTAAAAATGTATCTTGTGATCCCTGTACACAGACTGTTTTTTAAGTACATTAAGCATCTTGCTTAGCTGCATACTACTGGCATTTCTGAGTTTAGAAGAATGAGTAGTTAAAATATTTTGGCTGAGCTTCATACTTCCAGAGCTTCCTCACAAAAATTGGTGGGGGATAAATAATACTGCATTTGAAGGTAACTGCCATTCAAAAGATGGAAAAGTTGCAACTTTGAGTAATCTTTTGTAGACCACAACTTTCCTGACCACACTGGTGACTATTGCTTCCATTCTGGACAAACCTACAAAAGACATGGTTTTTATTTATGAAGAACATGAATAGATTTTTATGTTTCTGTCTTGACTTAAATGTTGCTTTATGCAAGGTTTAACAATCCTTTCACTATTTTGTGATGGTAATTGTTTACTTGAAAATCTTTTCCCAGTAGTTCTCTGCTTCCAAATTCCTCGTGGCCCTATACCTCTGTAAATCAGGCTGTAAGTCACACTTGTTGGTTGTGAGCTGTTACCCTGAGTAAGTGGCTGCCACAAGTAACAAATATGACTTGGGTTTTGGAGCGTTTCAGATCCTGCTTGAGCCCGTTGAATGGGAATCCCACCTCCTCCAACCAGCTAGGTGTATCTAAAAAATGCCAAATGCAGTCTTGTACCATAATTGTTGCACCATACTTGAATAAAGGGAGGAGGCTTACACTTCCAGAGTCTGGGAAATCTTCACTGTAGGACAGGGACTGTTTTCATCAAGAGAGGTGCAAAGATCCTGACTAGCCACGGCTCGGCAGGGTAGTGTAATGTTCTGTAATAGCTGTTATGTATCAGCTTTGCTATGAGTGGCAGTTCTCTTCTTCAGTGTACAAGGATCAGCGAATTTTTTTTAGGCATTAAAAATACAGGGAAAATTAACCATAAAAGCAAACCATAAAAAAAGGTGAACAATAGCATGAAGAGAGTTGTTTTCCTTCTTAATCTCTTCAAAAAATTTAGGACCTTTTGCAGGCATTTACATGTGTTGAAATATGAATGCAACATTTGTTTTACAGATGCAGGTGAGTTCAGGACAAACATATATGGAGATTTTCACAACTAGGTCTTAATTTGTCCTGAGTACTTCATCTGTCATCTGGTGTACTTGAATGTGCTGGCAGTAGCAAGCGGTTACAGGATTTTCTATCCGCATGTCAGTAGAGGCTGTTTCACTCAGTGCTAATACACGGAGTGACTTCTTGTCCGTGTAATTGCAGTGGATTACAGAAGTGCTAAAAGCCAGTGGCCTCCTGTTCTTGTTACTTATGAAACAAGCCTTTAATGCGAGTCCTTTTATGTCTGCTAATGTAAGAAGTACACTTTTCAAATTTCCTGCATGGTCTCCAGAAAAAAAATGAAGTGAAATATGAAAAATCAATATGGAAATTACTGAGTAGCTGAGAAACTTTTTACTCTTGGCAGTAAAAATGTGTCATTAAGAGATGCTATCATTAAGATTAAGGAGCAACAACAGAAGACAAGATAGAATTAGGATTGCAGTTATTGCAGCCTAGACCTTAGCTCCTTAGCGGTGCTCTTCCCTGTGGAAGTTGTTGGAACAGCTCTCCTGTCTGTAGTCTCTTAGCAGGTAACAGTAAGATGGCTTGCTGTGGGATTTCCTGACATAAGCTAAATTGTGAGTTAAACAGATGAGCCGGTCTTGCCTGTCTTTTGTAAGGTACTTGAGTTGAACTGGAACAATTAGTAAGATTCTCTTGTTGGTGCCAACTGTGCTCTTATCTTGAACAAGCAACTTCAGGGTAAATTTATGTGTTGAGAAATTTGTAGCATAATGGCTGTCTTGATTAAGCTTAATGTTTCCAGTTCTTTGTCTTCACCTGGAAGCATATCTGCTCCTTTGGAGTAGATGAGTATTTTATGCTGTGTGTTAATAAGCATGCTTTATTTAGTAGGAGAAGGGTTAAATAAGAAAGTAAAGCATTTATTTGAAAGCATCACAAGCTGAGGTGAAAAAGTGGCATGAAAAATGTTGCTTGATTTTGGAAAAGAAAATTTCTGTTACTGCCTCAAGTTTGTATCAATGTGTGCAGCTTTGCAAATGTGTGGCTAATTCCCTGAACAGGAAAATTTGGGTAGTTGAATACTTAAATCTTGTGCTGCTGCTTCTAGAAGGATTGCTGTGGTGATGTTCTGATGGCATGTAGGTGGCAGATGGTACCAAGCTTCACTTGCAGTTGGCATTGCTTTCTGAGGGGGAAACAGTAAGGATGTGCTGGTATTTTTAAATTTTATTTAGCTGCTTCTATTCACAAGTAAGTTTTCATGCATTTACTCATGCTGTTTGAATGCAGCTATACCTTCAGGTTTATTTATTTTTTTTTTAAAACAAGTTGTCAGAGAGCTGCTTAATCTATCTTTGCTGCTGAGAAATGCAGGTCATTTTGTTTCTCTTTTTTTTTTTTTTTTTTTTTTTTATTCTGTAAAAATTATTCATGCCTCCAAGTCAAAATATTGTTACTGCTAGGTATGAGAGAACCTCTTGTTTGCAGCCTTCTAGTAATAGACCCAAATGTGTTTTTGCATGTTTACTCAGTCAGTGGCTTTTTCCTTGGATCCTGTTGCAAATCTGTTACGCTGCTTAAGTAACTCAGTTTTTGCTTGGGGTGCCACACGATATCCTTTAGTATCTTTGTACCACGTTCATGATATGATACTTGGACCACGTTTTGCAGCGTTTGTGCAAATCTGTGATCTTGAAAAGTTGGCTGTGGCGAACAAATAGTCTGCCTCTCAAGTTGTTTTGATACTCCATGCTGAGCTGCAGCTGTTTCATGTATTAGTCTGTTTGGTGTTCTTTTGGTTGGTTTAACATCTTGACTGTTACATTTTCTATTAGGAAAGTCTTGTTCATAACAATATCACTGTGTTGCAAGGACAATGCTGCTTGGAATCCCTTCATCTCAATTGTAAGAAAAGCTTTAAATATTATTAAATTAAGGAGTTGAGTTTTTGACTTCGTGACAGTGTTCCTCTTCTAGATGCATAAAGCCAATTTGTCTTGAAGGATAAAATAAACAATCAAGTACTAATGTTATGAAGTGTCCATTTCTGCTTGTTTCAGCTGTTGCTAAATATAAAAATTGTTATGCTGGAACACTTACTCCTGAGTCGTCAACTTTTTCCAAGCCCTGCGTAATAGAGTAGATCAATAATGCACTTTCTTGGCTACAGGCGTTGAACACATCTGATTCAGTTTACTCTGTATCTAGTAATGAATTATCTATAATTTGTCTGAGTCCTTATATTGTATAATTTATTCCACTCTTCATATTTTTTTTTCCCCTTGCTATCTCTGTATACTTAGTTCACTTCTAGTTTTAAGCTGTCACACCTGCCTGGAATATTCTTAGTTGTAACATACAGCTTTTGAGTTAAACTTCGGATTTCTGTTCAAAATAAGCCATTTCTGTCATATCATTAGCAAGTCCCACTTTCCTGTGTTAGCATTTTGATTTCCTTGTGCTATGTTTAAGGAAACAGCAAGCAGAAAATCTACGTGTTGCAAGCAACACGTAGTGTGTTGATTTTTATTTTTCCCTATTCCTTCTCTTAACCTATGGTTTGTGAATTCTGATAAGCTGATCTATCTGTTACAAAGCATAAATAGTGGACTCCACTGTGCAAGAGAGTCTTGCTTTGTTCTCTTTGGAGAGTTACTTGTTTATGGACAGTGATAAGTCCTGATTAGCATTTGTCAAATCTGTACTTGGGCAAATGGAAGCATCTGTATTTGGATTTTACATTACATACTATAACCTATTAACGGGTGGTACACACATTGAGAAATGAGCTCTGTTGTGCTTCTCACACAGCTCCTAGACTTGAACTGTTTTCAGAAATGTACGGAGGCTGCTTAATTGCTGGTATTGTTCAGTGGAAAGGGTAAATGTAATGTATAAACAAGCAGGGATAGATTAACTTCCTAGATCCTCTCACAGGGTATGGTAATACTCTGAAAGATACGTCAGACTTGACTTTCCCTCTGATTTTCTCTCAAGAGGGCAGAGCTTGGACATGCCATTTAATTACAATCTTTCACTACCCCTGCTGTCTTTCATTATTACTGCTGAAGCCTACAGTTGGCATGCATGTGGTCATTACATAAGCAAATGAATGATAGGTCAAAAACAACTGCAAATTGTTCTCAAAATAAAAATATATTTTGGACTTCTTATCACATCTTGTAAACTTATAATAACTCCTTTATAAAATATAAATGAATTTGTGACCCACAAGTGTTGATTTCATTGGGTTTTGTGTTAAGCTGTCTTGGAAGTAGAGAATGACACTGCTGCTGCCAGAATAGAAGAGATTCAGTTGATGTAGATTGACCTGCATCCTATTTCTTCTACTTAATACAACATATTACAACATCTGTGAACACTCTGTGGCTATCTTTGTGTTGATGAGGATTTGGTAAGAGCACACTGTACTCCTCAACGATGATTCTGCATTTTGTAGCTAGAAATCACTAGGTTTTCAGACGGGCCAAACTTACTGCATGTGCATGGAACATCTTACCTTCTGCTCTCTCCTCCACATTACTGCTTTGTTTAAAACAAATAAAACTTGTGGAAGTGTTATTGATTGGTTGATGATAATCTGTTCACCCAGGGGATGCTTTAAGTGCTTTAAACATCACACGTTTGGTTGTTCCCTGAATAGCGTAGCACAGTTTGGTTAACCTGGAAGTTAATTTCAAAAGGATATTTTTTTAAAAATGTCAAAAGGCTAGTTTTTCAGCTCCTTAGTTTTGGATAGTACTATAAATACTTTTGCTTTCCTGCCTTCTGTCCATAGATACGGAGTACTAGGCAAAATTATTTTCTCAGACCTTTCTGGAGAAGTAAATAAGAAAGTGGTAGCAGAACAGAAGCAGACGTGAGTATATGTAGTGTAATTGTGGCAAAACCATTATGTTCTTCAGCTTTTAAAAGACCCTTTGTCATTGTTAGCAGTTGTGGAATGTATGTAGCCTTGCATGAATGTCTCTTCGAAGTCTATCTAGAGGGGATTGGTGATGTCTTCACTTGTGTTTGTGGACTTGTTTTGTATTTGCTACATTTATGAGGTTATTGTAAGTACCTTAGGAAGTAAAACTATTTTGGGAGGTAAGTACTTTGGCAAAGTAGTAAATTCTGTGGTGTGTTTGCATGGCCTTTTTTTTTCATTCTTGAAATTTTGTTCTCATGAGCTATCTCAGAATGATCGTTTATGTCAATGACTGCCAAAGGAAGAGGCCTACAAATTAGGGTCATGAGATATGATTATTCTGATAATTCAGTTTGACCAGTACTTCATTCTTCATTTATGAACAAAATAACAATAGTTTCTTCCCTGGACAAAACTGGTCATTTTCATCAAACTTGCAACTTGTTCTCTCCTTAAAAAGGAGAAGTGGAAGGTAGCAGTTGGTCTCTATATGTCACCTCTGTGGTTCACCTGATTCCTCTAAGTTTGAATTTGCCTCTAGAACTTGGTAAGTTGTAGGTGCCAACTTCTTGGTAAGACTTCAGTTGAAATCCTTGTTTCACTTCCAGTGGCTCTTATGAGTGTGGCAAAGCTGTGAAGCAGAACAAAATATAAATTTGAAGTGTGCTTTTATTTCTTAAGTGCGTGCTCTTGGATTGCAGTGAGCAGACTTGGCTGGCATGGATAGTAGGACTTGCCAGACCCAGGTGCAAATCCTTATGCTTGGATTAGTGGAACCTCATGAGGTTTCCCTGGGCTCCCTGCTGCAGTCTCTTTAGGTCTCTCAGGCCGGCATCCCATTCCTCAAGTGTGTCAGCTGCACCATACAGTTGTTCACTGAGGCTGTAGTTCCCTTGGTCCCCCTTTCTAGCCTTCTTAAAAATGAACGTGGCGTTGTCTTTTTTCCAGTCACCAGGGTCTTCACCTGATATCCATGCCTTTTCAAGTATCATTGGGAGTGGCATGGTGACTGCATCAGCCATTTCCATTGGGACTCTGGTATGCATGTCTCTAATTGCATTGTGGTACTGCTCGTGCAGTTGCTTTCTAATCTATTTCAGGCAAAGCAAATCTGCTTTGCTAAGAACTTTAACTTTTAAGCTAAGCTGGCTCATTCTGACTCGAGTGGATTAATGACGCTTTACGTGCACAGGTACGTTAGGGGATCTGGTTGGATACAGCCATAAGCAGGTTGAAGAGAAGCTGGGCTATAGCTCAGGAAGAGTTTATGCATCTACCTACGCCTCTGTTTTTTCTAGAAGTTTATTTAAGGAGCTTAATTCATGTGTCAGGAAATGTGAGCAAAATAAATCCAAAATCTTGTGCGCTTCATTCTAGAAAGCTTACAAAATACTTTCTGATAGCTCTAAGAGTTATTACCTACTCTTACAACAGTTGGTGCCTTTGGTGTAGTGGTTGTTATTTCTCATATTGAATCAAGATAGCTGAAGCACTTAAGGAGCATGGGGTTTCAGTCCGTGTCTGCCCTTGAAGATGGCTTAGCTTGGGTGCGTATTCTTGTCTCAATCTAAGTATCAAGTGCAGGTCTGTAGCCTCTGTTGGTGTCACTGCCCCATGTTAACTACAAACCTTTGAGAATGGCTATGAATTTCATAAGAATGAACACCCGTGTATTAGTACCATGCTGAGTAGGAAGTATGTTCTTGCTAGTCTTTGAAATCTACAAGTGATGCCACTAGGAAATGCAAGCGTATCTCAAAGCCCTATTTCTCTCTTGGATCCTTACTGGATGAAAAAAAAATTGTTAGCCAGATATTTCTCAAGTGTTAAAATGTTTGAAATGGAAATGCAAATATCTTAATTCAACTGTAGTTATTTTGTGTAATGAACCTTCTGTTGAGCAGATAGCTAGCTCCGATTTTCTGGTGACCACAAAGTGATTTTTGAATTTTGGTTAGTTTGGTACCATCTATTAATCAGCCTTGCATCTGAGAATGTGGAAGCCCAAGTGTGGTTTATAAGAAAAACTAAGACAGAAACAGGTGTGAAAGCTGTGGTGGATGAATTGGGCATCATGTTATAAGCTTGGTTTATACTATCTTCTGTTTTTGTCACTTTAGGACTAGACTTCTTGAGAAGTTGAGCTGCTCTGTGAGAGAGCCTTACCAGTAGTAAAAGCCTTGGGCTGTTGCAGTGCGAGTGATTACTGTAAGGAGCAATTTACAGTCTTCAAGCTGTGCCTATCATAAGACAAAATCTAATCAGCCAGGTTTTCCCTGAAGGGCAAGTACAGACACTCTGTTCTTGTTGGTGCTGCAGCTACTGCTAACCAATGTATTATTCAGCAAGTCTTCCAAATTAGAATTATGTCATTAGAAACAGCTGTAGTGAAATAAAACAACTCAACACCTATGTGCTGGGGATAAGACAGTATTCTGAAATAATGTAAAATTGGCCTTAACGTTTTGAGTCATGTATTTGACTTTTTTTTACTGAACATCTTTTCTCTGTTAGGAAATTAATGACCAACATAGTAATGTGCCCTACTTACCATATCTACAAATGTTCCTTGTATCCTTGAGATCTGTTCTGTTCTGTTTCTCTTCTGTTCCATTCTCTTCTGCATTAGATTCTTCAGGCTCCCTTTCCTATCACTTTGAGGCTGTATGTGGCACTTATGAGACAGTCTTCTCTCACAGACTGTACAATATCAACTGCTTTAGATTTCCACCTGCTATCAGCTGTATGACAAATCTCCCTGTGAACAGCAAGACACCCTTCATGGTGGCCAAAGTAACTTCATCTGTTTGCTTCAGAAATGTGCTGGTGTCTAAGAACTGAGTGGCAGCTGTGTAGCATAGCAGCTGACCTTAGCAACTCTGTACACCTGACGTAGCAGCGGGGTCAGACATCAGGTCTGCATGGGGAGTAGCATGCTCTGTGGTTGATACAGCTTGTGCTGTTGGACTCTGCTATCTAGAAGGATAGCGATTCTCTTCAACTGCATGCATCTGCACTGACCACCCTTGGAAAGTCAGGAGGATGGATTGCCCTGTAGTAAAGGTGGGTCAAGACAATGACGTTAGTGCCTCTGCTAGTTTACAGCTCCCATTTTGACAGGTTCACTGTCGCGAATAAACTATCCCAGCCTTTCCTCATCAGCATGAGATGCGGTGGTACATCGTTGTAGCCCTGACATAGTAGTGTTTCGGTGAATGGCAGTCTGTATCAGACACGTGCTTATGGTGGCTGATTGAAGGCATTTGTTTTGAATTGGTAACTCTTTCCTATTCCGCTTTGTCAGGCAGGTGACACAAACAAATTTTTACAGAGAGTCAGGAGTTGAGGATGCTGTTTCTGAATGCTGTCCATCCTAGACTTAAAGCAGTCTGTATAAGGAAGAGATTTTTAAGTGCCTTTTTAACTCTTCAGATATCTGCTAACAAGTGATCAATTCATAGGTGTTGTCAAAAAAAAAAAAAAAAAAAGGATTAAAGTAAAAGAGGAGGAGAGGGGAAAAATGCTCTGAAATGTTGACATTTACTTAACTGGTGTTGTAAATGTTGATGGGTAATACTAACAGCTAATGAGTCAAACTAGATAACTGAAGATTTCAGTTGTCAGTGCTTGGGAAAGGATAAGGAAGAGAGAAGAAATGCAATGAAAGGAGAAATTGTTTCTCTTTGGCTTAATTTGATTTGGGTGCTTGGCCTCCGTGCTAACTTTGTAGGATTTACCCCTTACCTACTTTGTACGTATGATGATGTTAAAGTTAGGAAGCTTTTCAGTACACCAAGAAGAATGCTGCTGCTGTTGTCAGTTCAAGCTGTGCCAGACTATGTTGATATGATCTCTGACAGTGGCTGCATAAAAGAATTGTATGAAGAAATGCACTGGTGTACCTCAGGGCAGCGGAAGTCTCTTCTCTATTCGTGCTTTCATTGCCTTGTCCTTCTGCAGTGTGGATACTGCTAAGTTAGTATCAAGCAGCTTTTACTGGCATGTGTTTTCTCATATTCTAGGGTGAGTTAGTTGTGCCAATGTATCCGTATTGATGTGGAGAAGAAAAAGAACGTATCACTAGCTTTCAATTAAAAAAAAATGCATCCCTAACATTTTCCTGACCTCTGCAAAGTAACACAAAAGTAACATTTCTCTACTGCTCCCATGTGAAGTTCAAAAGACAGCAAGTTGCTGGGCCTGTGTATTGGCTGAGGCCTTAAATCTGTGGCTTCTGTCAGCCTTAATAGCCAAGCTTAGATCCACAATATTAGCAATGAAATTTGGCGTTTTTTTATTGAGAATTTAATTTTCTTAGTAGGTGCTCACGTTGCAGGCTGCTGTCCTCAGAACAGGTCACTTTAGTTGCTTTTGGTGGGCTGGCAGCATGGTGTCTGTTTGCTCTCACTGGTGACCTTGTTGACTCCTGACTTTGTCTGGAGACTCTCGGGTAGTTGGCTGCTGATGGGGCTTCACCAGAAGTATTCTGTGGCAGAGGGGCAGTAGCGTCTTGTGTGGTATTAGTCTCAGAAAAGGATCTGTCTCCGCTGCCTGTTATTTCATCCAAATATTCTGCTGCTGAACCATGCTTCTTAATCAGTGACTGGAGTAAGATTCACAGAGAGCTTTCTTAAGGGCATTAAACTAATAACAGTAATTGCAACCATTTCCATTTTTCCACCGGAGCCTGTTAAGTATCTGTCTGGGCAGAGGCCAGAGGTTTTTTTTTGTTTTTTTGACGAGTTGGGTTATCTTCCTCCTTCAAACCAGGCAAGCACTGTGGTGTTCTGCAAGGTCAGAGCTTCGATCTGCTACCGGAAAGTATCCCAATGATGCAGAGAACATAGTGCAAAGTAGCCAGTGTGTGCTCAGCAGCATTCTGGAGATGTGAGGTTAATGAGAAGGCATTTGCTGTTTTCAGTATGGTGTGGAAACAGTAGTTTTTTTTTTTTGTTTTTTTTTTTTTTGCTTCTTGGTGAGATGCTAAGAGGGAGTTTGTCTGCTGTGTCCCAGTAGCATGTGACCTTTTTTTTTTCCTTAAGTCTTATGTGAAAGATGCAGAGAAAGCAAACTAACAACAGATTTCAGCAAGTGTGGTATATGCTGCTGTTCTTCTTTATTTGTATTTCTTTTATTGAAAGGAAAAAAAAAAGTCAGATGTTGATAAAAAGGCATTTAATGAGTGCATTGATTAACAGTACGAAGTACGTTTCTTCAGTTCATCTTTGAAAACTGAGTATTTAGATCTGAGCCAATATTGCCAAGTTGATACCGCACAAAATCAGGTTGAATACACACAGCTGAACATTTCGTAAGGTAAGAATTGGGACAATGGACAGATATATTTCATAAAATATATATTGCTTGTTCTTTGACTGCATCCTCTCATGGGAATGGTTCTGATCTGTTTTTTTCTCTTAAAATGGTAAAACACACCACTATTAGTATCTTGTGTTGATTGCGTGAAGTGTAATTTCTTTCATGACCTGATTCCCAGCTACCTTTTCTTATATGAGAAATTCAGTTGATAACTCTACTGAGTCAAACGTAAATAAAAACAAAACAAAAAACAACCAAAACCAATTTAACTGTAATATATTGCAGCCTTTTACTCCCAGCTGCATTAGCAGTGCTAACAGAATTACTTAATTTTTTTCCCCTAGCAATTAGGGCTACATAACAGCTGAACATTATAGATAATAATCCTTTAAACTTATTTAATGAGTAGGCAAATGAAAACAAAAAATGCAAATAGAAATGTTAAAGTTGCTTGAAATGGGAAATACTGAATTTTAAACACTTCTAATAGTTTAGATATAAATAATTTTAAATTCTAGTCACTAGCCTTGATTCATGCTTTCCTCAGCTTCTGTCCTACAATGTTTTCCTTTCTTGTTTAACCGGTGGAATGCTTTTCAATGAAAGTGTGCGTTTTCACCTGCTTTTGGTGTCATTATACACTAGAGCTGTTCATCTCAAACAGTTCAGAGGTACAGAAGAGTTTAGTATACTTATTAAGTACTAACCTAGAGTTAGTACTTAATATTAATTTCTTCTCCTTCCTTCTATTTAAACAAATTAAATTCATTTTAAAATTAACAGTTGCTTTCTGTTTTCAAGGTCTTTCCCCCCCCCCCCCCCACTTCAACTGAATTTTACCTATTTTGTCCACCTCTTCTGTTCTGTGTTTCAAGTTAACCTTTTATTTCTGGGTATATGCCTGTTTGTGCTGCACTTCTGCAGCATTTCAATTAGAGATTCTGACCAAGAAATCACGCTACCATTTTGCCAGAAGCTGACACCAGCCATCTGCTAAAATTGCAGTTAGCTATCAGTAAAACCCATAATTTGGGGAAATGGACCCAAAATGACTTTTATGATTAGTGGAAAGGAAAGAAACAGAGACAGAGAAGTCAGCTGGGTACTCCATAAATCACTTTGAGGTTTTTAGACCTAGCATCTTAATGGCAGCACTCGTGCTGCCAAATGATGTTTTGCTTTTACCTTCAAATACTTTGCATTAATAATGAGCAGCTCTGCTTGGAAGTTATTTGTGTATTGCTCTTACGATGCTGCTTTGCACAGGAGCAGCATGCTAGGTACCAGTCTGTGTGAATGGATTCTGAAAGCAGTTCAGCCTAATGCAGTGCTGAATTTTGTAGGTTTTTTTCTGTTTCCAAACCATTGCAGATGCTTAAGAAGGATTTACCTTAAGATTTTGGCTGTTTACCTTAAGATTTTACCTTAAGGTTTTGGCTGTGCCAGCTGCTGCCCTGTACATTAAGTTTGGTAGTCTTGATCTAACTCTACAATGCATCTGCATTTCACCTCTGTCTGCTGGAATAGAGGGGAGGTTGCCTGTGTGTGTTTCCAGGCAGAGGCAGGCTAATGGCATTCTGCTAACTGTGTTTGTGCATAGTGTTCCGCGGCTTTTAAATGTGCGTGTTAGACCTGGAATATTTTTCTAATTTAAAACCTACTGGTGATAGATTAACTGTCTTCCTACTAAGCTGTTACAGTGAGTTGCTGTTCTCTTATTTAATTCCATTTGGATTTTTCTGATTTCAGCATTCAATGGTTGGATGTTGTTGCTTCTTGCCTGTTAGATAAAATCATCAGGTTTCAGCTACTTCATTGAGATGCTTTGAAACAAACTACTTGTTTCTGCACGATATCCAATATAGTGTGCTATTGAGCAGTTGTTCTGGGTTTGGTTGCCTCTGTTGGAAGCTAGAGCTTAATTAGTGTGTTATGATATGCACTCAGCATGGCTTTACTGGAGTTCCTTCCAGAAAGCAAGAGCAGGAGTGTGACCTTCCTTTCTCTGCCTTTTTACGTATAAATAAAAGACCTTGAGCTGCCTAAAAAAAATCTTAAGTATTTGTTCTGTCGAGCAGCTGGGAAGATCTCTGTATGCATTCACATTAAATTTACTATTAGTGAAGCTGTCTAACTGACCTTGAGGGTTTTCGGTACTCATATCATATGATGTATGTAAGACCCACACCTATGGGTCTTACAGTTTGAGAGTAGAAAAGCATGTGGAAGAGGTGAACACAATGCTGAGCACTGCAGAGGTGTGGGGTGAGCTTGGAAAGCTATCACAACAACCTCAGACCCATGAACTCCTGTAACTTACTTTTGCAGAGGGGCAGGAGGGGTTAAGCCAAGCCCCACATTTCCCAAACTAACAGGTTTTAAGAACTCCTTACTGCCCTGCTGCACTTGTAAAAGGTGTCACCCTTGTCGTGTGATGTTTAATGGTGAGTTTCTGGAGAGAGAACTTCTATGTTTTCTTAGTATTTAGCATAAATAAGAGTTGTTATGGTCCTGTTACTAAATTTCTAGGCTTCACTAACTAAGCAACAGCATCTTCAAATTTGAAGCCAGTATAATTATCTGCCTGCCTGTTTTTTCCATTCTCGGCACTTTTCCCAGCACTGTATGGTGCTCTACTAATGTAGCTGAAGATATTCTGTTATTCGGATGTTATTCTGTATTCAGGTATGCTGTTGAGCCTTGTCTCCTGTTACCTTTCACAGTATATTTCATGGATTTAAAATGGTGTTTATATTGTGAATGTACATAGAGTAAATTATATCCATTCACTCTTCCCAATAAAATCACAACAATACAAAATCAAAAATAAGGAGTAACTTTTGGAATCTTACTGTTGGCCCTGGCTTTTAGGGATCTAACGTGTTTGAGCTGGATTCTTGGTAAACAGACGTGAACTCTGCTTCTTCAGTAACCCCGTGTTTGTGTTGCTAATTGTTGTGTGGGATGTATGTGCCTTTTGAGGACAAGGACTTAAAATTTAATATTATACAATTATTACTAAGTGATGGAGTCTTCCAGCAGCATCCTCAGTAGATCCCTTGTTCGTTTTCCTCCTATCATGACTCAATGCTTATTTCGTGGTGTTTTGCAATGATTCTCATTTTTTGAGTGTCAAGTTTTAAGGTAAAAGCTCATCTTGTATAAAGCATCAGTAATTGATTTTGTTTCTCCTTTTTGAAGCAAGGAGATGTGCACGTTATTTTTTTTCAAATACTTCAAATACAAGAATTCCTGTTGCGTGGAAGTGTTTTATGTAAAAGATTAGGGGTTTCCTGTTCTCCTGATTTGTGTTGATTCATTTTGTCAGCAAGTCTCTATTATTACATTTTATAGAGTGTGTATGCATGAACCTCGCAGGTGGTTTGGTGCAGGTGAATCTGTGCCTGCCTGCCTTTACAGAACAAGCACGTACTGTCACTGCCTGTAAGGGTTCAGGCAATCTGACTTAAGAGGCCAGATTTTACCATGACAGTTGAAGAGGGTTTTATCCACTCGTTTCAACACGTTATACTGTGTTCTTGGTTTCTGAATAGAGGGTAGATGTTAAAACTTAACGTTCTGTGTTGATGTTGAAAGTATAGAAATGAAGATCATATGGAAGGTTCTATGGAAGAGGATATTGAAGAGTTAAATATAGAGCAGAAAAAAATGGTAGATCCATAAAATGAAAGAATTTATTCTTCCTGCACAAACAGGATAAAGCAGCAGGAAACATTCTTTTTGATTTAGTTGAATTTTAAGGAGGGTTTGGGCATTTGCAGGTTGGAACCTTTGTATGGGTGTAGCTGATGACCAGAAGAATGCAGTGAGCGCTGGATTCTTGATTTTCTTTGGACACAATATTGGCGTCTGTATAGAGTAATAAAACCAAGTCATGTATGTTTTATCATAACCTCAGAATAAGTGTTGGCTACTTGTAGCTCAAGCTGTTGTCAACTTTTGCGCACAGAAAATCAGATATCCTACCTGTGATGTTTCCTTATACTCTACTGAAGCGCTAGCAAATATAAAGTCATATAGAAATTACTCGTATTTCCTAAGCTACTAATTGTGATGTTATTGTCTAGTGGATTTTGAGTACTGTTTGATGTTTTATCCTGTTTTATGCCCTTCACTTGCATCTGCTAAGGGAGTTATTATTACACGATGGATCTTTCACAGTCTTTCCAGCTCAGAGTTAAAGAAAATGTAGCTTTAAATCACTTTCCAGTGTTCCTTCATTTAGGAGGGGAGGTTAGGATGCATAGACTTGATAAAAAGCCTGAGGAGGCAGATAAAAGGTTGGGAGGAGAGGTAATGAAAACTGGCCAAACAAGAAGAGTGCAGGCAGCTGGACTTAATTAAATTTGAACAGGAAACATTAATAGCACTGATTTTTTTTTTTAATTTACTGAATGTTTAATCTGTTTTTTTGTATGCTGTTGGATGTATGTTTGACAGAAGTCATTTGAGCAGCACCTCTAATTCACCTGGGCATGCTGCTGGAGCCTGGTTAGGTCTCTAGATGGCATCCTGTCCATCAAACTTATCAGCTGTAGGTGCACTGATTGGCATCATGTGCAAAGTTGCTGAGGGTGCACTCAATCCCACCATTGATGTCACTAATGATGGTATTAAAGAGCTCAGTAATGACACCTCAGGAACATCACTGATAAGTATCTGGATGCTGAGCCATTGGCCACTACTCTCTAGGTATGATCTTGTAACCTATTTGGAGAGAAAGGTATTGCAGGGAAGGGTGTCAAAGGCCTTACTGAAGTTGAGATAGGTGATGTTAATGGCTCTTCCCTTGTTCACTGATGAAGTTACACCATCATAAAAAGTGATAAAGTTGGTCAGGCAGGACTTAGCCTTGGTGAAGCCATGCTGGTTATCCCATATTACCTCCCAATTACCATCTGCCTCTAGACCTTTTCCTTTTTATTTTAGTTAGTTTCAAGTGATACAAATGAAATGATAGAAGACTAGCAATACTTTCTGTGGTTTCCTGTATTTCTGTAGCTCTGTTGTTACAAGTGTAGAAGTGTTATCTGACTCCTGCCCCTTGCAAGAGGGGCTGACGTGCTCTGGTGGGAAGGCAGAAGTAGGAATGCTGTCCTTTGCCTCAGCCTGGGGCTGGCAGTGTGGTTGGCCTCAGGAATGTCCCCCTGTTTCTTACAGGTGCTTTGAGCAACTGTTTTTCCAGGCTGTCTTTTTTTTTTTTTTTTTTTAAATCTATTTCCTGCGCACGTGTAGTGGGTAAAGATGAAGACTTCAGCATTAGCAACATTTAAGATGGAATGTAGGTAGAGAAGCAGTCTTCAACTTTGACTTTCTGGCTGGCTCCATACTGGGGCTTCCACTTAGGGATTTTTTTTGTCTCATGCTTTTCCGTATTATTTTGCTTCTCCACGCAGTGAAAGTGTTACAAAATTTCCCTGCAAGCTGCATGTGAGGCTTGCTGGTAGAGTTTAATGAGTTGTGTGTGTTGATGCTCACGCAGGCATTGCCACTGCCCTGCTGTACCTTGGTTTGTGTGAACACCTTGCTGCTCTCTGAGGTGGGTACAAAAGCAACAGCTTCACCCATCTGCTGGAGAGTGGCTGATTCAGAGATGAAGTTGCAGGAGGCCCTGCAGCGGGTGAAAACATGACATCTTAGTCCTCTGGTAGCTGTTTTGTATATGTAGTTCTGTGAAATTATGATCCTGTACTGTTTCTTGTGCACCTTCTATCTGGAAATGATCGCATCTTGCATATTAGCTGGCTGTAGTTAATTCTGAAAGCACCTCTGTGACAGAAAGCAGCTTCAGTTTTTTAAATCTCTCAGATAATGCAGATCTGTCTGTGTTTCAGCAAATGTATCACCTCTTTGCGTATTGATGCTTTCTGATCTAGTGCTGCTTGTAATTAATTTTTGATAAAGTATTTTACAGGCTTCTATTAAAAAAACAAGTTGAGTTCATTTAGATTTGAAGTTGAACTGAAGTAATGTATGGCTGAAGCTAACCTTGTGAATTGACAGTCATTGCAAAAAGTTGAGAAATAATACATAAAAGAACTAGCATGTGCTCATTTGATTGGCTGCAGTATCATTACGGCTTATTACGAACAGTAACAATGGTTATTTTTGTCATGTAAGCATTTAGCAGAATTGAATGTATTTATTCATTACTTTCACGCTGACCTTTCATGTTGCTTATTGATAAAAAATAAAAGTAAGGTTTAAATTATGAAAACAGTTTGCACCTTTATAAAGTATATCCTGAACATATAATTGGTGCATATATTTAAAATTATATTGTTATTAAGGGACGTGTTTAAAACACTTAGGCTTGATTTCTATTTAGAGAATTTAGCGAATTGGCAGAATTTAAAATGGCTTGATTTAAGATTTACGTTTTTATATGATCCTTTTAAAATAGATTTTTAAATGATTTATTGCTCAAGAGATGTAAATCTTTCTATTTTTGTGAGAAAATATGCTGTTGTCACATCCATACTTGAATGCCTTTACTGCCTAATAAGCCTCATAAGTAAGTTGTACTAAACTCAGACTGTATACACAAATAAATTTGACTGATTGGGAAATGGAGCGATTAAACATAGCTTCAATATGCTAAGGCTTCAGGGGAAAAAAATAAAACGTTTTTCCAAGCGTACTTTCTTAATGACATTTTTCTCAAGTGCTACTTAGTACGTACAGAAAATTAAGCACATTCTCTTTTGATGCCTCTTGCACTCAAGGTTAGCGTTGTCACCTTCGGTTTTGGGTCATGTATATCCCAGTGCTTGAACAGCTTTATTCCACTGGTAAAAGCAGAATTCAGCACAGTTTCTCTGCTTCATTCGTGTCTATGCCTTGACGAGTGCAGCGTAATTATTTTTCACTATTAGCTTCTACTTCGTGGATGGGAACTAATTGCTAGGAGGCAAGTTCTTGGATCACATACTTCATCTTCTCAGATCATAGGGATTTACTGGGGGAAATTGTCACTCGGCTAGACTGTAGAAACTTGAGAGCCACACTTTTGAGATTGAAGGATTGCTTCCCTGCAGAAGAGGAGGCAAGTGTGCAAGATTTTTATCTGTAGGTTCTTCTCCAAACAAGATATTAACAACATAAACTTCTGTGACTTGTACATTACAACACAATAGAACTGTTGTTTCTGTTACTTTCCTCCCCACTTAGCAGTAAGTGTGATGTTTTTAAACGTTTAAATGCTTGGGTTTTTTTTAAACAAGCGAAAAACCTAAAAAAATAAAAACAAACCCCTATGACTGGTAGAAGACCTTCAATGAGTTTTTCTTGGGAGGCTGGGAGAGTAGTAGAAGATAGGGTTGGAGAGTATCTTCACTGAAATACCTAGTGAAACTTAAGACTTTCACTGCTTTTGCTACAGGGAGGCTGGGCACTCGTGCTCCTTTTCTGTACAGTGTCGTTGTACTTTCTGAATTGCTTACAACTCAGTGTGTCAAGTTGCGATGTGCCATTACATACACTTGAGAACAGAGGTTCTACAAATAAAAGCTGATTACTTTCTCCTGGCACATATTTTCACTTGCAGCCTATGAACCTGAACCTGACCGCTAGTTGAGCTCATGTCTGGTATCACATACTTGGCAGAGCCCTTGAATCTTGGGCAGCTGGATTCATGAAGTGGTGCTTGGAAGGAGGAAGGGTAGAACTGGGAAACAGAATGCTGAATTTGATACAGAGCTAGATGGTGTTATATCCCTCTGTTCTTGTGTCCTGCATGGCTTTATGCATAGATAAATTGGAAATGGTCTCCTGATGTTTGACAATAGATTTATTCAGTTTCCTTAATGTGTACACAAATTGAGTAATCTTTGTGCTCTTACCTAACCATTCTCATGGCTTGTTAGAATATGGACTCATTGCTCATGGTGATTTTAGTCTATTAAGGCATATGCTGTTTCTGGTCTGCAAGGGCTCACAATTGCTGTGTGTTTGTGGCTGATTTAAGCCTTGCTACTGATAAGACCATTCTACAGTGGGTGCTCTTCCCCCCTCTGTCCCCCCCTCCCCATTTAATTAAAATGAAGTTGTATTAAGAAGACAGGAAACTGTCTTAATACCTTAATACCAGCTTAATACCTGACCTGGTCTTATGGTCTAAGATCAAAATCAAGCCATTAAGTCAACAGCCAAGTCTGCAATCAAATGAAAGGGAATATATAATGATGTTTGAAAGTGATCATTGTCCAGTTTTAAGCAAATAATATAATGTAATTTGATAAATTAACCATTGCGTGTTAATGATTCTGGTGGATTTTTTTTAGAAGAGCAAGTAGTTTTGAAAAACATCTGAACTTGAATAAAGTAATGCTTACAGAGCTCATGATCAGATTGTATGGTAGTGGGAAGGACTGGCTTGATATAAAGTTGATACATAAATGGAAAAAACTTAATGTGTAGACTAATGAAAATTATTGCTTGGAATTAGAAGTTGTTGTTCTATGCCTCTGGACATAATCAAAAGCACAGCTTAAATTTTTCCACGTTTCTTTTTTTTTTTTTTAATCTCTTTAGAATGTGAAAGCATTTGCATCTTCAGATAGCCTAGCCAAGGTCCAAGAAGTAGCAAGCTGGCTTTTGGAAATGAATCAGGAACTGCTCTCTGTGGGCAGCAAGAGGCGGCGAACTGGTGGATCTCTTCGAGCTAATGCTTCCTCAAGCCAAGTAGATGAGGAGCAGATGAATCGGGTTGTAGAAGAGGAGGAGCAGCAGCAAAGACAACAACAGGAGGAGCAGCACATTGGGAGGAACGGGGAGATAAGAGGAGAAGAACCTGGGTTCGATGACAGATGTGAATCCCAGCAAGAACAGTTAGAAGAAAATAACAATAGACTTATTACAGTGGATGAAGAATCCACTTGTAACCAAGAGGAAGATGATGATGAACATGCTGGTGATCAAGAGGAAGAGGTGGAAGAGGAGGAGGAAATGGACCAGGAGAGCGATGATTTTGATCAGTCTGATGACAGCAGTAGAGAAGATGAACATGCTAACAGTAACAGTGTTACTAATTCCAGTAGCCTCGTAGACTTGCCTATTCATCAGTCATCGCCATTCTATGTAAAGACAAAGGTAAGAAACTTTATTTTTTATCTTGGTTAACTTGGGATTTTGGAAAATAATTCTAAAGTTCTAATCTGAAGTTAAACTAAAAATTTGAAATAAAGATTTTTCGTTTCCTAAGGAACTCAGTTTGTGGACTGTATAAATCCTTGATAAACTGTAGCATTTTAACTGTTAATAATCAAAATATTTGCATGCATTTGATGTGACAAAACGCTCCTTTTCATGCATTGGAGCTTTGATGAATTTTTTAAAAAGAACACTTCATTTGTAATGGGTGCTTTCATATACAGACTCATGTGTTTAATAAGACCTTCCAGGGGTTATTTGTGATGTATTGTTTCTCAGAGCAGGCAAGAAGGAAGGTAAGCAATTGTGTGTCTATGGTGTTCTACGAGATCTGGTTCTAAGAGTTTGTTATGAAAAGTTAGGGTGGAATGTTACAGAAACTTAAAGGTCTTTCTAGCCAGGTCACATTGATTGCATTGGCAAAATATGGATCTTAAAGGGGAAAAAAAAAAAAAGAAAAAGAACTGGTCATTCAGGTATAAAGTCATTATGTAATGCTGTATTCTATCCTACTTGTAAGGAGCTTATGTTCAATGACTACTGAAAACTTCCAGTTTGCAACAACATTTGAAAATAATTATTCACTTTTTTATTGTTACAAGTCTAACCTAACGTGTTAGTTCCAATGTTTTATTATTGGTGGCAATGTTTTCTACTAATTTTAAGTTCTATTAAGTTTGAGCAGCAGAAATGTGAAAGAATGGTAAAAGCAGTGATACTGGATAGTAGAAGGGAGGAGCAAGCAAGTGGCTCTGGAAAAGTGTGCATGCCACTTCTTTTGGTTTGTTTTGTTTGACTATGAGTATAATTGGATACTGGCTGAGAGAGCTGGGGCTCTTCATACTGGAGAAGATTCCAAGAAGACCTTATAGTGGCCTTCCAGTAATTGAAGGAGGGCTACAGGAAAGCTGGGGAGGGACTTTTTGTGTGGGCATACAGTGACAGGATGAGGGGAAATGGCATTAAACTGGAAAAGGCTTTAGAATAAATTATTTATCATGAAGGTGGTGAGGCACTGGGACAGGTTGCCCAGCGAAGTTGTCGATGCCCCCTGCCTGGAAGCATTCAAGTCCAGGCTGGATGGGGCTGTGAGCAACCTGGTCTGTGGGAGGTGTCCCTGCCTACAGCAGGGAGTTGGAATTAGGTGGTCTTAAGGATCCCTTCCAACCCAAATCATTTCATGCTTTATGATAAATGTATTCATAGAGAATTGCTCTTGAAGATACATTAGAAGAAGTAAATAGTTTGAGTGTTTGTATCTGGAAGCTACATTAATGTATTTTTTTTGTGTAGCTGATCAGTGTATTTGGTTTTTAGATTTTTGTTTTCATGTGTTTTTAGAAAACGATATAACTTCATAATCTGAATGTTCAGGCTACTGAAGTGCATGCTTCATAATTTGGAATTTAATAGTATGGTACTGTTGAACTTCATATCAATTAGCTTTCTACATTTTGTCTTATTGTGGTACTTTGGTTTTCCATAATTTGGTGTTACTTGTTATTGTGCAACAGCTGGCATCCATCCAATTCAGACTGAATATAAAGAGTTGTTTACACTCAAAATTATGTGTATTTCAGCCATCTAAATCAGAAACTCTGGCATGTTTTGAAAATAAGCACACTCAAAATACACAAACTCAGAGCAAATATATTGATGATCAGTTCTGTAGCTTTTTAAAAATCATCTCCAGTGCTGATTGCAGTTTGTAAATTTTGTGTTTTTTTTTAAGGGCATATTTGATATGAAGTTCAAGGAGATTTTGCCTAAGGGAGCTTGAAACATTTTGTATAGATGCAAAATAATTTCTGTGCTGTCTGATAGTTGCTTTGCGTTTTGTTTCCATGCATTGCTTGCCATTTTATTCTGTGCTGTGTCCCCAGGCTGTGCTACTGCAAGAGTTCCCTGGGGAGCTGGGTAGTGAAAACTGTCTTTGGAAATTGTTCTTGATTCCTGGTGTGACTTCA
The DNA here is from genome assembly GCF_019238085.1 of Lagopus leucura. Lineage (NCBI taxonomy): Eukaryota > Metazoa > Chordata > Aves > Galliformes > Phasianidae > Lagopus > Lagopus leucura. The sequence continues at coordinate 13,523,736 of NW_024962264.1, read as the reverse complement.
TTTTTGATAGTTTTAATTGCATACCTGAAAGGACAGTACAGAAGGCAGCTTGAGGTGGCACTGCTCTTAGGTCATGGTTTTAGCATTAATTTTTACGAATTCTTCAGTAAACCATAATTTAACCAGAGAAACACCTTCTGTTTTAGGAATCGTTTTAGAAATATAGCTGTGCTAGAGCATGTTTATTTCTACTCTGGTTCATTTCTGATTAATGGATTTGGTGCTTTTGAGAAGAGAAGGGGGTTATTTGTAGACTAACTAGCAGTATTTCTGGTTATACCTGTTGAAGATTGACTCATCCCAGGAAACTCAAACCTGATGGACTTAGTTTACAGCTTTTCTTAGATTTAAACCCAGCTCCTCAGATGCACGCACTGCTGATCCAGTGCAGCTGCTAGCTTGGTCTAGTTGTATGAAGCAACACTGATGACAAATCAGGTTTTTTCAGGACTACCAAATACCAGGGAATAGTACTGAGACTGGATAAAACAGTATCTGCTGCTGTCAGAACTCTTTGTGCACTCATGGTAACTTCTCAATATCTGCTTTGCTTATTTGTTTTCTTTTCTCATGAACTACCAAATAAGGTCTGTTTCTAATGTGATTATTTTTCCCATATGCCAGCTGCATTTGCCACCCCTTGTCTTAAATTTCCACTTGACACCAGCAAGCTCACTGTGTTTAAGCTGACAAACTCAACTGGAAGTGTTAAATATGTTTTTGCATTACATAATAATTATACAATAATGATTATATATAAGTATATAAGTAAGTATGTTCTTGATGTCCATGATGTTCTAAAAATGTTGTGACTTAAAATGAGAGGGCACACGGTTCAGGAGTTTTCATTAGTAATACTTTGGGAATCCAGAAAAGTCACTGTGATTGTGTTACAATTCCCTGCATAAAATATTAAGCCTCTCTGTACTGCCTTCTTTGCAAGCTAAAGCAGACTTTCAGAAAATACTTGCTGTTTGTAAAGTAAAACAGCCTAGCAAGGTAGATCTACCTGCACCTTTATTCTGAAACTCTGCCTTTTTCCTTCATTCTTTCTGACCGTTTTCCTGCTGAACTGAAGAGCTGTTTACCAAGTTTTTGTTTTCAGTACGTAAAGTGATCAAGTTCACTCCTAAAAGCTTTCTTAAATGTGAGTAATTGGGGCACAGAGTCCAATAGACATGCTTTTTTAATTTTGTCCTCAGTATGATACTGCTCTTCAAGCTCTGATTTTTGAACATGCAACTGAACTGTAGACGTTAGAACTTCAGTTCTTGCAACAAGGCTAATTAAAATGTGTTCATACTCTGTGTTACCTGTTCATGTAATAAACTATCATGTTAACATCTTTGACTGCAGCACTGTTAGGATTTCATGGTTGGCTGATTTGCCCAATATGATGCAAGCCTTTTTCAGAGAGCTTCCTGTTTCTGGCCTGTGTTTTCTTTACTTAGAAAAATGAATCAACACTTGGTTGTGTTAAAGTAAATAGTTTTCTTGTATCCAGTGTACCTTATCAGATCCTTAACTGTTAATTTTAAATCCTCTCAATCTATGTCATGTTGTTTGTCCTGCCAGTTACATAAAAATAATAAGCTCTGGAGGGCAACATAGGTAACACATACATTGTGCTGTTGATGCTCATTCTTTGCTGATTGCCTGCTAGTCACATCATCTGTTGCCATTGCCCTGTGATTACTTGGTATTGCTCGAGTTCCTTAGGAATGATCGTGTTACGCTAAACTGAAATGTGAGCAAACACTTGCATTTACAGTAAATCAGCTATTTCATAGCAACTATCCTTAATTGCTTTTATCCTTCAGTAGATGTGGTATTTATCGCATTGCAAGGACAAGAATTTGGTAGTCACCATCAGCCAGAAGTAACTTACGTAAATTAACATTTTTGCTTACTTTAGATCTGCTTCTATGACTGCATTGAGGCTGTTAAAATGGTACTTGTGACAAATGTATCAGCTGTATTACCATTACTTGAACTGATGCATATGCCATAGGTGGCAACTGGCATGTTTTTATGGCAAAAACTGAAATCAACTTTATTATCACCTTTGTTAATGCTGCGTCTGCCACTGCATTCATTTCTCTTGGACATATGCCTGTATTTTAGCATATGGTTATTCAGGTTGTACTTTATTTCCTTTTATAATTTCTTTCAATCTGCCATTAGAATTACGTTAAATTGGTAAAATATTTTAGTTGTTATAGCTCTTGAAAATAATTTAATCAATTTTGCACACGTGTATATGCATGCCATCTTTACCTTATTCCATTCTCTTTTTATTGCTTAATTATTTCTACAACTCCTTGTTTGTTAGCTTTTTTAATGTTAACAGTCATCTTCAGTATACTCAAATCTTGTTTTTAATCACTTTTTTCAGTTTCTGTCAAGATGAGTTGGTTTTAGTTGCTTGCTTTGATCTTTCCTTACGTGGAGGAGTATTGGCATATTCATTGTTGTAGAAAAAAAGTGTTCCTAAACAGTCAAAATAATTTCCAGATTTATTTGGATTTGATTTTACTTGACGTGTATTGTAGAAGGCTGAAAAAAGAAGTCACCATGTATACGTATATTGATATGAGTTTTTCTTCCTATGAAATTCTGTCATATCTCACATTGAAGCTACCTCAGTTAGAAAAAGCCCCTTGACAGTAAATAAATAAATCCTGAGAAAGATTAGGTGCATTCCAGCAAATATTGTCACAGGTTTTTATAATTAAACAAAGTAGTTGTATAGTTATAAAAGTATGCCATCTCCAAAGGCAATTAAGTGCTCAAGGTCAAGCTGTAGTAATAAGATGCATTTCCTGTCCTTCTGCTTGTATGCTTGAAGTTGCTCTCTGGTAAAAGAGGAAAAAATACACAAAGATTGCACAGAACCTAAAAGATGCAGTTTATTACCTCTGTCCAAAGTCATATTTTGTACATTAGGAAACAGTTGTTGGGAGATACCTGTTCCAGCTGGAGCAGTCGTTTTTAAGCTTGCAGTCTGCATCTTGCTTTAGACAGGAAATTCTGTCATGGAATTTAGTGTTTTATTTTCATACCACACCACCCCATTCCTAATACGATTCCTGGAGCTATTTTGTCTTTTTCCACAAATGGAGTTTTGAAGGAAGAAAGTACTGAAAGTAATTTCATGTGTTCTGTAAGGATCCAAATTAAAAAATCTCAGCAAAGAGGTAGAGAACAGGAGGATTGTCAGTGCGTGGCCGTACTCAATGGTTCTGGATAACAGGTGCTGCTCAATAGGAGTCCTTTTAGGCCTGACAAACCCTCTTAAATATTTTTTCCTTTTTTTTTCTTTCTGTCACAAAGTAAACGAGCACATAGTGCAGAAATATTTATTTTACTTGGGTAAATATAGCTTGTGCAGGATGTATTACACATCAATAGTCTGGCATCTCTGAAAGGGTCAGACATTCTGCCAGGCACAAACATGCACTGATTTTCTGAAGCAATTAGTTGAAATGCAGGTGGAAAAATTCTTAAGAGGTGTTTGGTTGGCTCTAAAATGACCAAAAAAAAAAAAAAAAAAAAAGGTACCCCTTAAACAGTTGCTATATTTGAGCAATTGTTACTTAAACTAAAAAGATGATTGCCTTCATATATAATGTATGGCAGTGGTAAAGACTGAGAAGCAGCTCAGTCTTCATGTAAAAATGGTGTTTAAATTAGTTTCATCTGATTTCAGGTTTTGTATACATAGTGCCTGTTTGGCCATAAAGTCACTGGATGGTGTGTGTGTATCACTGTTATTCCAAGACTGCTTTTTTTGTGTTTATTTGTTGACCCAGGAGAGTGGTGAGGAGATGAAATGAGCTGACTTGACTTCAGCAAGCTAGGAGAGCATGTGTCACAGAAAGAGTTGTTTCTTGGAGCCTAAATACCTGAATTTTCCAAAGTTCAGAAACAAACAGAAAGCTAATGCTCAAATAATTATGTTGGGGCTCCTATGTTTTGCAGGCTGGGAGATTTTTTTACTCTGAGGTGCTGGTTCCAAGCTTACAGAGCTCAAGGATATAAAATACGTATTCTGGTTTTGTGTGGAAGGATAATATCAATTTTTAAAGCTGAAGGAAACTCAGTGGCTACCACAGGGAAGATGGCACTGGGCAGTTCGTGTCTGTGCAAATTGAAATGAGATTCTGTGTGAAAGTCTAAACTTAGTGTCAGAAATTCAGTAGTAAATGAAAAGCCTTTTAGAGATACAGGGGAAAGAAAAGGCTAATAAAGGCCATTCTTCTTTTCAGAAAGTGGGCGTTTATTTAGCCTGAAGTCGCTACACTCAATTTAGAGGATGCTTGGATGCTGCCTGTAGGTGTGGTGGTTGTCTTGTACTGGGTTAATATTTTTCTATTTTTGAGCAGCAGAGGGTGCTGCTATTGCTGCACTGCAGTCTGACAGAGAGTCGTACTGTGGTTCCTTGCTAAGGTTCTCCCTCCTCCTGCAGCTAAAAACTGGAAGTGTTTTTCCATCTAAGGACTGAACGCGACTGGAACAGAAGGACTCAATGTTTCTCTGAAGAAATCTGTGTCCAGCCTATGAAATGATATAGATACAAGTAATTAAACGTTTCCAAATGGCTTATGTATTAAGAGTGTGGTATATATTTCTCTGCTCTGAGTGCGCAAAACAGAAAAAGTTTATGCTGTAAAGAAATCAGTTTTTTCATTTTTATAGAGATCACACATAAGCTATCTGTCCTTCATGCCTTTCATCTTCTGAAATGTCTAACAATTATCCCAACGCTTTACAGTTTTAAACAGAATAATAATTCTTCTAGAATTCTGTTAAAATGAGTTTGTGTTCGGAGTCATTCTGAGTATCAGGAACAAGAAGAATAGAGTTTATCCTCGCACTTGCGTGAGGTTGTCTTTCCTAATTATAGCTGCTTCCATATTGCTATCTTTAAAAGCTTAGGAACTTGCCATACACTCCACTTGTTTTTTCTGAACTATGCCATTAAAATATAGCGAGTTAAGATGAGTGAATGACTTAAGGTAAATGTAATGGTCTTTAAAATTTGCAAGTCAGAGCCATACTTTTACATTACTATGATAGTTTAATATTTTGAATCAAGGATTTTTTGATAATAACATTTTTGACTCTTGCAGTACAGAGCCATATTTTTCAGCTGGACTGTAATAACATCACAAATAGTTGCTCTCTGAGATTGATATCAATCAGCACTTATAACCTTGGACTTCTTTCTTGTTTATGTACTAGACCGTTCAGTCGCTAATGACTCCAGGCGTGCAGAATCAATTGGAAATGTTCTGCACAGTCATTGAGGTGTGGTTTCTTTAAATATTTAGAGCATGCAGATTGTCTTTCTGTAGGTAGCAGAATTCTTCCTCTTTTGTACTGACCTGCAGCATGCTTTTTGACTTAAATATCAGCACTGCTTTTGAAAAATACTTTTCACTTGCTTTGCTTTCAGTTGATTTTAAGGTTCATTTTCTGACAGACTTTTATTGAGGGTTAGCTATATTGTTGCCTTTTGTAAGCAGATTTGCCCCTATGCCATCACTTGCAGGTAGAGCTGGCATTAAATAATTGCTGCTTTGCTAATTTTCTTAGTCTACAAGAGGATCGTGAAACTTGCTAATTGATGTACGGGTTCTGGCTGTAAAACGTGGTTATTCCTGATACAGTTTGTGGCTTATCTAAGCACTTAGTTACCTGGTTCAATTTTCTCGTGCAAAATTCTTGAAATACTTAGTAATTAAACCTGTGTTAGGGTTTTATGATGTTTGCTTGACAGTATTCCAAATCATAACATCATGCAGTGCATGGAGAATTAATTCTTGAACTCCTGTAATCCGTTGACAACCTGCTTAAAAAGTCCCTTGCATTCAAAGGAGAGCAATCTCCCTTAATGTAGAGGGCCTTATTGTTTTTCATTATGACTTTTAGAACCATAACAGCAGAATTAATGGACAGTACTATAATTTATGGAGTTAGCAATTTTGTGTGGACAAAAAAGTCGAGAATCTCAGAGCCTGGAGAGTAAGAAAAGTTTAACGGAAAACATTGACTTGGGCAGACTGGGTCATAGTTCGGACTACAAGACAATATTTAATAAGCAGGGGGTTTTGTTGTTGCTTGTTTTGTTTTTGTCTAAGCCTTCATTATAGGAAGATGTTTGTTTTGTGTAGAAAGAGTGCTGATTTTATTCTGTGTTTTCCTGTTAAAGAGATTATTTAATAGTCTGAAGACCTATCTGAGTAAGGCACAAGCAATTTTCTGACACTTCACCAGTAATTGAGGTCAGTCTTCCAGTTCCAAATGAGGGATTTACCTCAGCTAGTCACATTAGAAAACAAAAATACTTGTGCCCAATTTGGCTGTACCGATATCTGACTTAATTGCAGTATTGCAGCTTTTGTTCAGTGAGAGTGCGGCCTGCGTCTCAGAACATGCAACTTCCTCATTTCCTTATGGTCCTTGCCAAGCACATTAGGTAGCTCCTTCTGAGCATGTGTGCTTCTTTTGGAGGTGTACGTTAGACACACCTCCAGCCCTTCTCTGCAACAGAGGAAATGTCAGCCAAGTCCCTTGTGGGGAAGCAATCTCTTCTAGACTTGATCAGAAGTAGCGAATAGCTGCGAGGTTATATTAACTTGAATGGTCTTCTAGTTTCAGACACTGTAAGTACTTCAAAGAAACTTGCTAGTGTGACTCAGAGTGTCCTATTAGGTTACTAGATGGCTTTGTGTAGGAAAAATCACGCACATTTCTCTAGAAGAACTAACTTGAAGCAGTGTCTTTCTTCATGCAGTTTTTTTTTTTGGTAGAACTAGAAATCAACACCAATGAAGCATGTAAATTTTGCTCTGGATCATAGTGCTCCGAATAAAAATGAGCTTTCTAGTGTATACCTGGTATATTTTAAGAAATTCAGTAGTATTTTAGCTCGTGATTTGTATGGCAGTGACATTATGAAGTTGAAGTTGTGAAAGCATACTTGAGAATATGTAGTGTGCTTATTCTGTGGGGAGTAACAAATAAATTGTAATACCAATATTATTTGAGAGGGAGGTTTGCCCCACTTAAATATCCCATTTGTTCCTTACGTTGTTCTTGACTGTGTGGCAGGTGCTGTTGCCTGATGTGATCCTTAGCCCAAGTACCTCTAGTCCCAGGTGATACAGAGGTATTTTCTGAACTTTTTATCAGTGGATGCTGATGTTTTGAGTGTTGTCCATAAAAGCTGATGTTATTGGTTATGAAACTTGGTTCCAACAGTGAATCCAAGCGAGAGGAAAACACAACTTCTTCTGGTGAGCTATTTTCTAGTTTTGTTAATTGTTTTTAAGTGTTTTTTCTTCAATTTTAATGGATGCGTCTTCAAATCTGTAGCCAAATTGGCATTAAGGTTTGTTTGAAAATGTTGGAGTGAGTGCCTTCCTTGTACTTGTTAATGACTTACGCTTAGAGAAATTATGACATCTGAAATAAGTGAAGAGAGGCGGAGGGACAGAAAGCAATTGCAGGACCAGTATTACATTTTAACAGCTGCTGCAGGGCTAACATTTTTTTCTTGATGCATTTGTCCCTGTAATCTGTAGAGTAGCCGTATATCGTTTATTTCTGTAGGAGCCTGTATTATCTGCTGAACATGTTGGTATTCAGCAAACTGTACGCAATAAAGTAATTTGCAGTTGTTTATAAATTCTTGAGTCCAAGAAGAAAAACTCTATGCTGTCAATTTCCGTGGTACTTCAATCATTTCAGAACAGGCAAAATGTTTACAAACAAAAAAAGCAACAACCGACAAAATCCTTAATTTCCAAGCTGTCTCAGAAGAATGTTTGAACTACAAGAGCTTCATTTCAGTTGTTAGAGAGTGATTTTTTTTGATGCATTAACTGTTTCTCTTTGGTAGTATTTTGGCTCTAACCTGTGCATGAAGCTATGTTTGAATTGTAATTAATGGAATAGCTTGACCTTTGTGCTGATTTATTAATCTGCTATAATACTTTGTTTAACTTGTGTGGACATTTTGCCGTTTCCTTTTTTGGTGAAAATACTCTAAGAAACAGCAATAAAACTGAAAACAAGTGTTTCCATAAATTATCAACTCTGCTGAAAGCATTTTCTCCCTTTTTGACCTTTTTGTATGGCTAATGAAAACTGTAAATTTCGGTTTTCTGCAAATTTTGCCAGGGTTTTGCCCTTCTCTCCTGGACAAGCAAGTTCAGATCGTCACCAAATGACTGCAAGGTGTGTTTTATGTTTTATTTTTTAAACCCATTTGAAACTGTGCATTAACTATTTAGTGCAACTTATGGTGTAATATTACATATGGTTAATTGGTATTGACTTTTTATATCCTGTGCATAGATGAATAGCAAAAAATCCTAGTGGAAAGCACTGCTTTCAGTCATCTCTTTAGTACTTTATTCCCTGTTTTCTGGCTAAGGTGTTTTTTTTTTTTTTTGTTTTTTTTTTTTTTTTTTTTCATGTTAGTAACAAAAAGATTGTAAAGGGGCAGAGGTTTGGAAAAGAACACAGCAAGGAAGTGTTGAGATTTGTGTTCGAAGGCAAACTGGTCCAAACCAACTATTTCTCTGTAGAGAATATTTCTCCTTCTCTACTTGTTCTAACCAAAGTCTAATGTTTTCAACTAACTTCACTATCTTACAGTGTTTTGAACAGTATGAAAGGAGCAAATAGTGAATTTTACTAATATTCAGTACAATTCAGTCTTGAGAGACAGTGTCTATGTTTTTCAGCTGTGTCATGAAATATGACTCTGGTGATGCTTATTAAATTTTAATAAATTTGTTAAATCCCTGGTACCTCTGAAGTGGAAAATGTACCTACAGCCACCACAGATTGCCAGCAGGGATAAATTCCATCTTGTTCGTCAACAAAAGTCATTATGACTTTACTTAAAAGTTGGAGTAATGTTTCCTGTAAGTGCAAAGCACATTCTTATTGTGTTTTACAACTGCTGCTTATCTGTGTTTGGTAGTGGGCAGGACACCTCAATTCTTCTTGCTTAAATTATGGAGTGTCCCTGATGGATGGCAACTGCTGTGATTTATTATTGTCCCAAATATATTGAGTACTAAAAGAAAAAAAGTAATAGGCAACAAAAAAAATGCATACAGTTTTTACAAGGGTGATGTAGAACTTATGATCCCTTGGTCAGATTTTCTAAAACACAGGAAATAAATCACATAATTAAATGAGTAACTAAAAATGGCAGCAAACTGGAGGTGACAGCTAAATGAGAGAAATCAGACAGCATACTTCATTACGAATCCCTTCTTCTTGCCAGGTGAAGTATTGTTGCTTGTCTTTACTTTGGGCTTGATCCAATGCAAGGGTATTTCAGTTGTGAACCTGAGACTGTTGCCTGTTTGCACGATTTTTGTCTTTGGTGTAAACACCTCATATTGCATGTTCTATGGCAAGTATAGCATATGTGTGTCGGAGGGAACAAAAAAAAATTCTAAGAGACTGTTGAAACTCATCCTATGCTGTGCCAGTACAAATGTTTTGGTGTTGCTGCACTGCATTACTTTTCTTGGCTGACAGCTTGGTTACAAGCATCAAGCAAAAGAGTCGATTAAATTTTGGTTTTACTTTCAGTATTCATTTAAAAAAAAAGTTTTAATTAAATTCTTGTAAGCGTTTAAAATAATGAATGTTTGAAGAAGGCAGGAAAAGCCAGTGCCTGCTAATTAAAAGTATAGACACAGGTTAAAAAAAAAGAAAAAGTAATTTAAAAAAAAAAAGTATATCAACAACCAAAGCAAGTAAAAGGTCAAGGTGGCATCCTAAGCTAAGTCAACATCTTCCACTGAGTACCTGTTCTTTTCTATAATCTAGACATTCTTTACTTCACATATTTTGAGCTTTATAAATAGCCTCCCACCCCTTTGCAGTATGCTGTTAACCAGCTGAAAAGGATTATATAGCTTAATATGTAGCTCTCAAATGGATGCCAGTATAACAATTGGTTGTTGCATTTGTTAGACTTCTCTGTATTTTACAGTTCTAGTGAGAAAAACATAATCTTGTATCAAAATATAGACCCTGATATCTGTAGTGTTTCACATATGCGCAGTATAGCACTTTGCACTGTTGTCTCTTCTATTTTGGCATATTTTTATTTTGCTTAGCTGCAATGGCTGAATCTCTATGATAGCCGTATAGAGAGCGGCCAGTCTCTGCACAGGAGGGATATTTTATACTGCTAAGTAAACAGTATCTGAAGTGTTTACTACAGAAACAAAAAAATATTCGTATTGTAGTAAGTGGCAGAAATATTTTTAACAGCCTTCTCATGTTTAGGGGTATGTTCTTTCTCCTGTTTGATTTATGGAAAGGGAGAATGTTTTAAGTTCCAAATGAATTTTTACCAGTGCTTTCTACTTGCTGTTAAGAAATCGATTCTCATAATTTTGAATGTTTACATACTAGATTTGTGTATATGTATGTGTGTAGTATACATGAGTAGGTAATTTCTTAGTCTCACACTTTATGTGGAAAGGTGGTGTAATTATGAAATTTTAAAAAGCATTGAATTATGATGTGTGAAGTTAATTTTTCAGTTTCCTAGCTTTCCTTTTGTGAAAGCAGTCTCCTTACTAATAAAAATACCTGCTTCCCCTTTCCCCAACTTGTTCTCAGTTGGGAATTTTACTTGCATTTTAATCCAGTTAAATATTGCATGACTTCTCTACCTGTTGCTGGAGTTTTAATTCTTGTCTCAGCTCTATTTAAAGGTGCAACAAAAGCATAAATAAATGGTCAGCAAATCAATTCCTGGATAGCAGCTGCAGCAGTTCTTCTTAACAGCTGGTACAACTCTGACTAGACTTAAATGTACTTAACTAACAAATCATATTATAGCCAATGAGGATAGGGCAGACATCTCTGGAATGTTTGTAAAATTCAAGATGGTGAAGCTAGATCTCTGCTGCATACCTGAAATATTTTCTGAAATGTTTAGTGAAGAGAGGAAGACATGTTGCTTTAAAGAGGGTTCAAAATAAAAGACGGTGACAATGACAACAAGACTCTGTAGTACACTAAATTATGTTAGAAGGGTTGTGGAGTGAAGCCAAATGACACAGGCTTCTGATTGCAGGTATAATGTATGTTTACAGAATGTCTAAATGTGGTAGGAATTAGTTAGAAATGTATGTGGTTAAGTATGTCTTTAATGATAGAGTAGTATTGATAGTATTGACATATTGACATGCTGATCTGCAATTTACTAGAAAGGCTGTAGTTATATCTTGTTCATCAATACTTAATGACCTTATGGAAAGGTAACTTGTGCAAATGGTCTCCTTGTATTCTGGTCAAATACTCTTCTGCACTAATAACTAGTGACTGAAGCCAGCCCTGTAGCTGCATGCTTCTTTCCCTTCCTTTTGATATTCAATTCTGTGTTCATTGATATGCCTATAAAGGTATTATTTGTTGATGTCTCCTCAGGATTGTTAATCCGTGCTAAGGGATCTAAGAACAGGGAGAGGTGACCTAATAGCTCAGTATTGGCTGAAGATGGAGGTCTTGACTATTCTCCGTTTCCAAATACTTGTGTTTGTTTTGTGTTTGTATTACGATGTGTGTGGCTGCTTTGTGAGCTGCTTACATTTTCTAAGGTAAGGGAATATTTAATTAGCTTGAATATAAACTGAGGGGTTTGAGGCATCCTACTTCTTGGAGTCACTTCAGAGAAGTTTAAGAAAGATAAGATTAAGAAAGAATTTGGAATCAAATGGACAGAGCAAGGAAGGGAGGAGAGAGAATCCCTTATTAGAGACAAGAATTGTTAGATTAACACTGTGCCTAAACATTACTGACTTGTTCACTGTGCAGAAAACTAATTTACAGATAGTATAATTACTTCCTTCACTGATCTTTTTACTATGTTAAACCTACAGCTGAAACGGGGATGTTGATATCATCAATCATTTCAAATTTAAAAGATATTTGGAAACTTAAATTCATTGCTTTTTTTTTTTTTCCTGTAGTAGTTTCCAAAACAGTTTTTTTTATATTAGTTGAACTAATTCCCGTATTCCGTCTTACACAGATTTCTCCTTACTTAGGGATATTTCAGCTTTGTATGCTAAATGCCAGTGCACAAAGTCCTGGTTCAGCCTGACAAAGTAGAGGGGATAATGGCTTTGTCTTACGCTTTGATTGGGTGTAAAAAGCAAAGGAGGGCAATAGGTATTGTGATGTTTAACAAAAAGGAAATTATTGGACAGTGTTGGGCTAGAATCAGCTGAGAATAGGAGTTGGAAAAAAAAAAAAAAAAAAAAACCTAACCAAAAACAAACCACAACAAAACACACATACAAAAACACCCATGAAATGTAGAAAAATACCAAACCAGAAAGCTAAGGGCTGCAGTAGAGCAATTATATGGGGCTGGAGATTTGTATGATATTCTGCTGGAATGTAGAACAATTTTATTGTTCCTGTGTTTTATTTCTTCAACTTTAAAAGTTTGAAAATGTCAGTTTGCTTGTGTTCTGTTTTTGCCTGTTTTTGCTGTTGCTGCCTGCAAGGCTCAGAGGTATTCTTGAGTTTCTTGAGCTTGATGCATTGTGTTTGTGCATCAGATAAACCACGGTCATGATTTTCTCGGCAGCAAATGCAGAATTGAAGTAGTACCTTATTCACTTGAATTCCAAGTTTTTGCTCACTGCTAGTACATTTATATCACTTCAATAAGGGCTTGCACTCATGCATGGACAATCTTTTTTCAGCCGATCTGTGGCAAATTGTTAATTTACTGCTCACAGCAAATTTGAGTCTCTGTTTTGAAGGGCAGAGGGCATGTACTTGCTGGTAGAGAATGATGAATCTGCATTTGAACTGGGCATAAGAAAATATATAAAATAAAATACTGCAAGGGATTGGTGAGATACTAAGGAACTTGGTGATCACTCCTGCTCCAGCCTCAAGCAGGGAAGCTGCTAATATTACTCCAGATAACCTGCTTGTCTCATTTCAGCTGTGGGATCAAACAGGTCTGGAGATATTGTGATTTTTTTTTTTTAATCTGGCAATCCTTCAGACTCACAATTATGATCCAAAATTAATAAACCTTACCTAATGGTTAGATGTTCTGATCTACTCTGTGGCTTTCCCAGCAGGCGTGTGTACTATTGGTAGATGCCATGCATGAGCAGTCAAATACAGTAGGTCAAATTTATGTCTGTATAAATGCTCACACTTAGTTACCAGGATCTGTAAACAGATCTGAGATTTGAGTCATAACAAATGTCTAGTAGACTGTTTGTCTGATGAATTTGCCTTTGCTGACATACCTGGTGTTCTGCTTCTCTCTTGGTGCATACTAGTAGTTTAAGTACTGCTGTCTTGTGGGGATTGAAGCCAGTGGCTTTACCTTCATCCTCATCTGTAGTTATTGAAACTTTTTTCAGTGTCGTGTAACTTGTACTAGAAACTACCGTCAGGTTTGAAAGATGCATCTCCATCTTGTCTTTCATGGTAAAGATTTTTAACTAGATTTTTTATTAGATACTAACCTCATTCATCACAGTAATGATTGATGGGTGAGTCTAAGTATGGTTCTGAAGCCAGAATTAAAATCAAGAAGTGTTATCTGAATAAGTCCAGTTTAAGCAAATCTGGATTCTTTGCGTTATTGAGCTTTGACAAGAAAGCAAAGCTTTTTGCAGGAGAGATATTTGTGACTGTAGAGATAGCTGTTGTCTGTGTCTTACTTACCTGATCTTATGACTTTCTTGACTGATTTTCACCAAATCTAATAAAGAGGAAAAATTAAGATGATACAAGTCTTCAGGAAAACTAGAATGTAGCAAAAAAAAGGAAGAGACATTCATGAATACATCTGCTGAGGAAAAGTCTGCAGGGTAACCCTCAGCTGGTTATGTATGGGTGAATCTTTGTGGAGGTGTGTTTTGCTCTTACCAAATGGACAAGTTCAGATGACACTTGCTCCATATTTTATACCACTGGAGGCATTTTTGTGACAAAACTCATAGTGAGCCATAAGCTTGAGACAACTTTCTTACAGTTATGCTGTCCAGAAAGCCTCTCTTCCGTGTAGGTGCACTAATACTTTCATATTAGTATGCCTTGGAGAAGTTTTAACGCAGTTCAAACACTGTTTAAACTGCTGTGACAATTTGTCATGAATCTCAGCTTATACAGTTCCATTGCACGTTACAACAGGTCTATGCTTTTTATTGTTTTCCACAAACTATAGAGAGCCATCATGAATTTTGTTGTCTTTCTGTACTATAAATAGGTCTAAGTGATCCCTCCACCAATTCCCTGTGTTCTGCCTTCAGGCATCTGGGTCATTGTTTTCCTACACACCCAGATTTTTGTACTGAGTAAATTGGGAATACAGTAGACTCTCGAGCAACATTTGGTTTTAGATGTAGTGCTACTAATATAGTTGCAGTTAGTTTGGTAGTTAGTGCCTTGTTTCTATGCAGCTTATTCATTCGCCTGTACAAAGCAGGCTCATATGTAATATATCATCTGGGAGCTATTCATGTACTGCTACTGAAGTCCTTCACATAAATAAGCTTGAGACCACAGTCACTGTTTAAGAATAGTTACCAGTGTAGCATAGACTGTTTTGCTTTGGTCACAAAACGGTTCGGTGCATGGGTGAGCACTGGGGAGACAGTAAGACTTGTGTATAATGTCAGTCCTGGTGCATTCTCTATGCTACAACTGTGCAAAGCTTTCTGAAAATATTATTTAAGAAGTACATTATCAAATAGTTTCAAAGGGTAAATCATGATGTTCTGTCTCAATACCTGTTAGTAACTTTTGAAACATTGCAGTGCTCTACTTTATCCATTTGAGGGCAGCTGCTCACCAACATTAAGAACTGCTGAAAAAGTGTGTGGCATTCTGCTCTCTGCATTTCAGCCTTTGTGTACTTAAAAATAGTTCATTTAGGCCTGTATTGTTACATCACCATATTAAAACGTCCTAAGTGTTTGTTTCATCTTCTAGTAACATTTATATTAATATTAAAATATTGTGAGCTCTAAAAGAAGATTCTATAAAGGTTGTAAGTAAGCTGACTTTCATTGTTGTGATAAATTCTTAGAGCTGTGCCTTTAACCTTAATGAATAAGCAAGTAAATTTTATAACATTAGATTTCTGGTTAAAGGTTCCTAAAAAGCTCTTCCAAAGGCTTATCTTTAATTGCTTTGGAAGATAACAGAACTTATGAGTGCTTCATTTTACAGTGATGTCTCTTCACTGGACTCACAAAAACAAAAATAGTATTATGCATTCGTAAGCTTACAATTAATAGTTTGTGACAATCTTAAACTAATATTTCCAAACCCAAATTATCAGGCACATTCCTGCATCTAAATGATCTAATTTATAGCAGTATTTTCTAATGAAAATGACAGGCAGGCACTTAAAAAGAACATCATTGGAAATCGACCTTATATTACTTAGAAACAAGATGTTAGCAAAACTTTGCAAAGCAGTGAAGCTTGAATTTCCGTAGATAAAAATTTATCAAATTTCCATGTTCTTACTCTATATTGTACAAAAAATGCACACTTCTAAAGATAAAAGCAATAGAATTGTTCTTTTAAATGACTTGGTTAAAGCTGAAGTTTGAAGTATATGTGTAATAACCACAAAAAGCAAAGCTATCTAGTATATGCAGTGTATTCCTGACACATCTAAGATAGGCAACACTCTCCAGTTTTGTCTTCCTGTTACACTCTCTTGCTGCTTAAATTAGACTGGTGTATTTTCAGGCTGAGGACTTTAACTGATGAAATGTTTGTAGCCATCCAGCATAGCTTGGGGCCTTTGAACATGACTGCAAGACAGTACCTACAGTCAGTAATGTGTTATGCTTGTAAGACTTAAAAGAAGCAATGGTATGTGAAGGCAAGAATGGACCAGGAAAATCTGGTCTGATAGTGTAAGCATTTGGCAGGGGAGACTATGACAAAAATGAGAGAGAAACAATTGGAGACAAAAAATGAAGCTTTTCCATATTGATATGGTAAAGTGTGAAATGTAGTGTAGTAACGTGTTGTGACAAAGCCTTATTCCACTTCGGCATTATCCACTTAAGTGGGCAATGCTGAACTGGAATGGGATTCTTTTTTTAATAAGCAAGAAATGTCTCTGTGGATTTACTCTAGAATAGCCAGTTAAAAACATTTGGACATTACTGAGGGAAAACTGACATACTGGTGACACTTACCTCAAACCATAGGCAAGAAAAAGGGCTGATAATCAGAGTTGTATCTGAAGATGTATGAGAATTATCTGTGACTGAAGACGTGCTGCAAGTGGTGCTGGGAGAATGCCTTGTTTTATTCTTGTCTGCTCCCAGCTATGTGCAAAGCTGCAGGCAGACCAAGTCCTGTTCCTGTTCTCCATGTCAGATTGGAGCTGATGGGAAAGGAGGGGAGTGAGTCTGTAAACTAGGAAGCTCCGATATCAAGCAAGAATGGCTGGTAGTAAAATAGAACAGTCTGCAACACCACTGGATCTTACTTTCAGCAACAGTTCAATAAGGCATTCTCTTAAGCTTTTCGGCATTTTCTGATAACATATACACGCATGTGTATTTCTGCATGCAGTATCTGAGGCTTGCTTGTCTGAGTTCAACAGAGATCCTAAGACATCTTTCTAAAGTCTTCTAGCCAAGTGAAAGCATAATATTTGTTGTATAAAATAAAGTCCTTCAGAATGATGCTATAAAGTATGATCTGATTATATTGCTGTTAAGCATAGCCTAATGATAAACAGCTTTTTGTCACTTATAGGGTGGAAAATAAATAAGAGACCATAGGGGTCCTTCAGAAGAGAATATACATCTAAATCTTGCTATAAAATGGCGTATGAAAGGAACAGTAGAGAAGAAAAACACGTGCATGAAAATACTGTGCTGTCTACCATTCTATCACAGCATTTCCATATGCAGTGTCTGTGAAGAAAGAAAAGTTATTTGTGTGAGAGACATTTTCTCAAGTAAATGCTTTCTGTAATGTGTATATATAATGAAAGAAACATTTTTGGACTTTTGTAGGTGTTTTTTTTTTTTTGTTTAAAAAAAAAAGCTTTCAACAAGCAAATGTGTAGTTAGAGAAGGCCCTTTATATGCAAGTGAAACATAATGACAGGTTGGCTTTTTGAGGGGGAAACAAAGGGCTAAGTGGGGATGCTAATAACAGGCATATTTTAATGCTGTCTTTTGTTAAGTTACAGTGTTGTGCTTCAAGCAGTAAAGCATTACTACACTCCCCCCCTTTGCCCCTCCATAATTATACCGTTAATTATCTTTGCCAGGTTGTGCATAAAGGGACATGTAAGATTTCTTAATGGTCATTTATTCACTGTGTTTTGGGCTGTACTGACTCAGTTCATACAAGGGCTTTGATGGCTTTTTACATCTTTTATCAGTAATTTCGTAAGACATTTTCACAGGCTTTTGTCTCTATCTACTTTGTTTTGCTTAAAAAGGTTTTCAAAATTTGAATACATTTTTAAGAACCTTGTTGAAGTATAGAGGTTGAAGAGGTAGTGGGAACACAGCAGCATTGTAGAAAAGCTAATTTGATTTAAAAAAAAAAAAAAAAAAAAAAAAGAAAAAAAAGAAAACCTCCCCAAAACAACTAATTGCAGATAGTACAAGTAATAAGGCATGACTGTTCTAGCTTGCTTTGGTGGAGTAAGAACTTAGTGCAGTAAATCGCACTAAGCTGGGATTGTTCTAAGAGCAGTCTGTCTCCTATAGGGGTCTGCTTTCTTAGAAGAAGGGGGCCATGGATTTTTTCTCCCCACAGAGAAAAGAACCCTTCCCTTCTCCTTCATAGCACTGTGATGATGGGCCTCAGCCGCCCTGCATCCTGACCAGCCACCGAAGGGAAGAACACCTCAATGCCACCTTGTCCCTAAAACCGAGGCCCTGGGATGCTGCTGCCCCACAGCAGCAGGGAGGAGTGCAATGCAGGTAGGGGTTATCTGTGCATCAGTGGTGAGGAGTAGGAAGAAAATGGTCTTCCTTAAGATTAAAAAGAGCAATTTTCAAGCCAGTATGTTTACTTTGGGTATGTCCCATTTCTTCCTGTATTTTCTGTTTCATTTTTAATCATTGAGACTTAGCAAAACATTGTGATTGTGGAGACAGCAAGTGAGAAACAGGAAAGTCTGGGTGACTTTGTTAGTCACTGTCCGTCAGAATTCTTATTGAAAGCCTCCAGATGAAGTCCACTGGGAGAGTGATGGAGGTGATCTTGCAGTGATGCTGCTACAAGGTTGGAGTCTCCTTGGATTCTTACTCTTGAAAGGACAGCGCCAACTCACAAAGTAAATCAGTTCAAAGTAATTCTTCCTTAAAAGTGCAAGTGTAAATGTCTGTGGCAATTAAAACTCCTGGCAGTTAGGGTTTTCTCCTTCATTTCTAATTTGCAGATCCCTTTTCAGAGGACTGTTCCCCTGGTATGGCAGGGGAGGTCCCCCAGCTGTGTGACTGGCAGGAGCAGTCTGCCTGCCCCTTCGCAGTATAATTCCTGTCTATACTAGGATAGCTTGCACTTCACTGAGTGGCAGACGGGTCAGGACACTTGGCAGGACAAGGTTGAGAGACAAAGGCAGCAGGCTGTGCGGCGCTGAATCGCCCCTTTGAAGCATATACTGTTAAAAGAAATCATGCAACTTTAGAAGCACAGGTTTTTTTTTTTATTTTAAGCTATGTTTGTGTGTTACTAATAGACTTAAAGTAAGAGCAGTAAAATGTCCAAACCTGGGAAAGCTGCCATAAATCATGGCTTGGTTCCTGTTGATCTTAAAAGTGCCAAAGAACCCCTACCACACCAAACTGTGATGAAGATATTTAGCATCAGCATCATTGCCCAGGGCTTGCCTTTCTGCCGTAGACGGGTAAGTGCAGAATTCTTTAAAACTTGACTTTTGATCACTTTGCTTGTGGTTCAGAGCTTTGTCATGGTGTGTTCATTCCATGAAAGTACTGATCTGCACATTTCCTCGTCTTAGTCTATCATAGAAGAGCCCTTTTGTCACTTATTTCAGTAATTCTTCTGCTTTGCTTCAGTTAAAATGCAGATAGATTGTCTTAGAAATTTAGAGGGACGTACAGAGATTATCATATGGATGTATATCACCTAGGTGAAAAAATACATACAAAATAGGTGTATTTAAAAATGTGTGCTTTGCTTTTATGTGCTTTTTTAGGTGCTGTAGGTAGATTAGAACTAAAATCCATCTAATGTTGTTCTAAATTGTCCTGGTACAGTTGGATACTAAAATAGAGAATTCAGAGACCTTAAACTTATTTAATATTTAAACATTTTTAGTAATAATTCTTAAACTATGGTTTTAATACTCTTGTAACTCAGTAGCAGAGATAACATTTTTGCTGTTACAGAAAATAAAAATAGCATGTTACTATGTGGAGGTTGCGATATAGTTTATATATAGACAATCCCAGCCTGACAAACTATCACGGGTCTTGTGCTGCAAGTTCAGAAGCTATATGAATAAAGCAGCTCTTAAGACTGTTTCCCCCCCCCCCCCAATAATGTATTCTGTAACTTTTAGTGTCTAATAGAATATTTTCAGTAAGTGTTTTCAAATCAACTTAGATCGTTATTTTGACGTGACTATTTCTATGATTCTATGATTATGTTGCAAAGTTTACATACAAAGTTAATACTTGTTTCAAGTCGTAAATTTTTGGTCTTCATGACTCTTAGAAACTAATTTGAATAGGGTTACAAATAAATTTACTTCTCATAAAGAATTTATACTATGCTACCAAATTTTCTATTGCTACTGAATAAGTTTTAATACCATTTACTAATGGTATTAATGGCCAAGTTCTAAAATCTGACTTAGCTTTTGCAAATGTTCTGACTTCCCTTAATATCAGAATCCTCCTTTTAGTGAACTCATGTAGTGAAATGATAGATGAAACCTGAATTTGACCAGATTGCCTTTGAAAACTTGAGTTCTTCTTACAGTGTTACTTTGAATGTCTATTTCTTGTATGTAAAAGGTATATGGTATATAGTGAAGGCTCCAGCATGATATCAATCTGCAGCAGTGCAAATATTAGAACATGTCCACACACCACTATTGTAAGGCTATATTGTGCATTTTGGGAAAGAAGTCTTTTTGGGAAATGCAGTACTACACTGAATAGTGAATAGGGAGGTTGGAAGTGATGAAGTTAACCCTTTCTTAACAGATTGGTTGAATTTTTGACATGCTTTGAATATTGTTTGCTTGAAAGAAATCATTTGGAACGTGTTTGGTTACTTTTTGCTCCACTGTCCTTGTCAAAGCTCAGTATGGAATATGGGATAAAAGGTTTTTAAGTTCAGTGGATGCACTGTGTGACTCTGATTTAAGGAAGCAATGACAATGTTAAAATGTTACGATGTCAGCACGATAATGCTAATGTTTTGTGTGTATTTTTTTGTAGTGAAAATACCATTTAAAAAGCAGTTCTCTGAAGAAACTCCATTGTTCCAAAATGTCGGCAGTCTCTCTGTCCTGTCCTAAATCACGTTTGAGCGCTCAGTTGAATGACTTGCAGGCTTTAGGATTATGAGAGATTTCAGCAACTGTTGAGCATCTATTTTTCTTATTAGGAGTAAGCTGGAAATGAATAAATGCTGTAGTACTTTTTTTTTTTACCTGCTATTTAAGTTTTGCTAGTCTTCTGAAATGACTGGTTCTTGGTTGGGTGGTGGCTGTGGAAAAGCTGCAAGGCTCCGCCTTTGTTCTCATGCCTTGCAACCTACTCAAAGCCTGCATATAACTCACAGCCATTACCATATTGGGTTCCTTCCATGCTAGTGTGAATTGGTTGTGTAAAAGGTCTGCTTTTTCATTTCTACATATCAAAGCATATTGCAAATTTTGAGTATCAGCGGATGAGAAGATCAGTACTTCTGTTCATTTACTGTTGAATTAAACATAACAAGAACTAAAAGATATTTTCCATTAAAATAGGAGTTCCGATAGTTCTGACGTGGTCTTTGCTGGTGTACAAAATTTTTTTTAACATTCTGTTTATTCAAGAAGAGACTCATTAAATTGTTTAACATTGAATGTTCAGCCCTAATCTATCAACTTAGGAGCATGAGCTACAGTTGCTTCCAAGTTACTGAGTTTGCAGTATGTAATACCGCTGCTGTCTTTGGTCAGGCAAGTGTGTGATCGGGCCACTCGGTCATTGGCAGGACTTAAAAGTAATAACCTTCTCCTGATTTGAACTCATTTCTTCCACTCCTTTGCTGTATGTTAAACCGAGCAAAACATCTTTAAAATGTGTACTGTGATCCTCAGAAGTAAAACTTCTTCCATTATGGAAGCTGACAGTTCGTAGCTTCTGCATCCTCTGCTTCTATCAAGATGTTCACTAAAAATGGTCACAGGACTCAACAGTTTGCCTGTATGCAATTTGTTGGTTTGCTCATGTAGTTAAAACATTTATCTGCACTACCACTTAACTGAATCCAGTTAAAAATAGTATTACTTAGCATTCTTTTGTAGCACTGGAAAATAACTTGGTACAGAACTTCAGTGCTTGTGTGGTGAATGTGTGCATTCCTCCTAAATTGCTGCTGAAAGCAGCGATGCTGGATTGTCAAGCATAAACACAGCTCTGGTCCTCTTTAGCTGCTTTTATGTCTTTTGCAGGCACCGAAGCGGATTTTGCTGTGTGCTGTGAAGGGGCAATGAAGTCTTTCAACCAGTATACCCTTCAGCTATCATATATCATTTAGCTTTAAGTGCAGCTGATCGCTGAACATACTTATGTGACAGTCGTGCATGTCACGTATGTTCAGAAACCAAGTGCTGTATTTTGTGTGTCATGATAAATGCTTTCATTTAATTGAATGTTTAATTGTATTTATAAATTATTTATAAATTTATTATAAATTATAAATTTTAATTGTAATTAATTTTAATGTAAATTAACTGTATTTTCCCCCCAGACTCCTCTGAAACCACTAACAATGGAAGTATGTTTTTTTTTTTTTTCAAATAGTTTTAATTAATATTTGAGTCTGTACTTCAAAAACAGACCTCTCCTCTCTTTAGTTTCCATGTGGTTTTTTTTCCTGAAAATTCCAGTACTTATTGCTTTTGTAAGTTGCTATACAACAATTTCACTATATAGAATAAATATTTTTAAGAAATGGTAATAAGCTGAAAAGTTTGTGAGAATACTGTGTGCGCTTGAAGCATTTCTCTGTTTCAAGCAGCTTAAAGTAGTGCTTAGCAGCTTAAAGTAATTGCAGAAGGGTTTCACTCTGCACCCTGCCTTATGCTAACCTGGAAAAGTTTAGGTAATAAATGCATCCATTTTAAATGCCCCTACTCTCGGAAGCAGCCCAGATTCTTTTGTACTCTCACGAGAGAAGTTTGTCTTCATGTTTTCTCTTGAAAATATATCTGACTAAATTCATGCAGTTCATCAACTCAGTTCATCAGAGAAATGCTTCCTTCTGTAGGACATACTTGCATGTGAGGTGAATGTAGGATAAAGCATTTTCATGTTGATTTATATTCCAACTTGTAGGTCATCTTCTATGTAAAACATTTTTTGGTTTTACATATGACACATGGCATAGTCTACTTATGACTGCAGTAGAGCACTTGGAATGAGTCTCCAGTTTCTTTTCCTTCCTCTGTTTGACTAATACGCTAGTAGTTGTTTTGAACATTAATGTGCCTTATGCTTAAACACCTTCACTCACGTGAACTTGATACTTTATCCCTTCCTTTCTATATTAAAACAACCAAAACCACCCTATTTTGTTGTCAGTCAAATCAGTGTAACTGCTTGTGCCAGCACAGCTGCCCTTGGAGCTTTTCAGGAAAATTTAATTCTAATTTTTTTTTTTGTTTCTGCAACCAAGCATATTTCTTGCTGGAGTGAAGCATGTTTTTTCACATTAATAAGGAATTGCCTAATGGACAAAAAAACATAGAGCCATCTTTGAAGTGGTGTATCCTTTCACCTTAACTAGGGAAGGTACTTCACTGCATTGAGATCAGGTCTTGAATAATCTGAAAAAGAAAGAAACTGTTTTTTTCCCTTGAATCTCAAGTGAGAAAAGTATTCTCCCTCTGTAATTTTTTTTATCATTTGATAAAATGAGCAAACCGAAGTCTCACATAATGCTGACTGGAGGGAAACTTATTTTAATATGTAAATAATCTTTAATAATTAGCAACTTCGTGTTTTTTTTTTTTTTTTTTTTTAAGTATGTGAAGCATCTCCAGTCAGCACTTCGTGATCTTCAAGGTCTTTTCCAACCTGAGCTATTCTGTGATTCTGTAACATTCATCTCCTTTCAAAAGACTAGTAAAGAGTACTTCCTCACTGGGACACTAGCTATGTGTTGCTTATTTGTGCAGTATGGAATGGTGGCAGTCTGAAGTCTCATTTTCTTCCCCCTTACTTTTTTTCACTTATTTCTGCAATTCTCTATTTCACTGGGATTGCATATCAGTTGACTCGATTCCATACTTTGGAGGGAATAAAAGGGAAATCAGAGGTGGGAAAACGCTAGTCATATCCTGAATTATCTGGTGAATTAATGGTAGCTCTAATTAACTCAGGATGGTTCAGCATTACTTAGGTGAAGTGCCCCTTGTTCTTGTAGCCTTTGCTTACAGGAGATTTGCTAAGCCGTACCAAAATCCACCTACTCACCATATTTATTTATTTTTAAACCTTCAAACCATAGATGCAGTCTACTGGTAGTGTTATTGGCTCTGTAGAGCTGCATGCATGCAGAAACATACTTTGTCTGCTTCTGTGTGGGGTATAACAGAAGGTCTTGACTTAAGACAGCCAGTTGTAGGAGGGAGCGTTTAGCTTGCTGTTCAAACAGCTGTTCCTTGTGTCTCATGGAGAAAAGAAAACTTCTAGCTAAATTGTTCAGATCAAGTGCAGCCTGCTGTACCGCCTAAAAAAATACCTGCACAAGCTCAGAGAATTTTTTGTTTGTATGTCCACTGTAACGTATTGTAGGAGTTCCCAGAGACTGGGTTTCCAAAACATGTGGTGATCCTTTCAATGTACTATCTCTAAGAAATGCTTTTTTTTTTTAAAGTTGCTAAGAAATGCTTTTATTTTTAAAGTTGTCCTACCTATTTCTATCCAAAATAAAAAGCAGCAATAAGAGTCTCAAATGTTTAACATGAAGTAAAATGTTTTTCTTTGCGTTTTTGATGTATTTAAAACTTTCTCGTGCAGTGAACAGTGTCTACTTACTACAGACTGATATGCAGGTGCTTGTGCTGAAAGTTTGTTGGGAAGATGCTGAAGGCAGTCACTTGAATTCAGAAGCTGAGGATTTGGAGGTTGACTGGGCAGTTCTGTTCCTTTGTGCTGAAATGTTTATATGTCTTTAGAAAGTTTTACTGCTATTAGAGCTGACATATTTAAACATGCTGTGTTGACTTTGTGAAAGCTCTTCACCTCCACGAAGCCGGTCTGTTTTACCCTCTCAAGCTGTGGAGACCACAGAAGTCAACAGAAGAAAAGAAGGAATGGGAGACAGCAGTGCTGCCGTAGATTTGACCCCAGTGCCTCTCCTTATTGATCATTCCTGAACAAAATGTGTAATGAAGTATTTCATTTATTGCTTTGAGACCTAATGAACTAGGATTTTTTTTTTCCTGTTTTGTGTTCTCTTACATTACAAAGTAGGCATTTCTTGTCCTTCTGCAGCAGATGAAGCCATTTTAATTTCCTGGACCTATCTATTTTGTGTATGGGAGAGGAATGTTTGTAGGGGGAAAAATGCTTTTATGGTATCATGACTGGCTCATAATAGGGAAACACGAAGAACCTGTTTTAACTGATAGTCTTTCTTCTGGTATTTCCCCGATGTTGATTGAAAGTCGAACTGAACTAGAATGACACTCAGACAAGTCACAGCCAGGGCTGTAGCATTAACATCTCCCTCATCACACCAATTGATTTTTTTTCTTTTTGTGATGAGCTCTTGCTGTCAGGGAGCGATGGTTTTGCTGGTTTAAGTAGTTCTGCTCATCATCTGCCCTGTTCCTAGCTTCATTGCTTAGCTTGTGTTTTTCTTTCAGGCTCGGTGTTAGGTTTTTAATCTTGATCCTTCTTATCCTTCTCTCAATTTTAGACGTAATGCTGCTTTTCCCCCACAGCTTCTTGTTGTTATCCATCCTCTGATGAAAACAGATTGCTTTTTCCCCTCGAATTCTTTCTCTTGTTACAGTCTTCTCAGCTACTGCTATGTTTACTTGTCTTTACTTCATATGAAAATTGAGTGCATAGTTTCAGGGAAGATTAACGCTGGAGAAGAGCAACAGAGCATCTTTCCAAATTCTTTTCATGTATTGTATAAAGTTACTCAGTTACTTCAAAAAGGACAAGGAAAAGCTTGTCCTTTTTGAAGTAACTACAGAAAAACTACAGCTGATGTAACTTTTCCTTTTCTGTATTTTTATTCAAAGAAGATTGTACTTTTTGTTTATTCTTCCTTAAAATATTTTCTGCATAACTAATTTGTTTGCAGGGCTTCTTGGTAAGAGGATTGAGATGGTGGTAGCACATACATGTAATCATTGCTCAGACTGATCACACTTCAAAAAGAGTTTTAGTTAAACATCACATCTCAGATGAATGTGATTTTAGTAGTCCAATATACATTCCATGAGATAGAATAATAAATTCTCTTAAAACATCAGATGATTATTGTGAACTACGTACCGCACTTTTAGTATGTTGCAAATATACAGGTTTGTGGAAGAGAGTGCTGGCTATGGATGTAATACAAAAATTTAACAGAAGATGCAGAAAATCTGTTTTTAATAACATTGCTAGTACAATAGCACTGTTTTTCATAGCTAAAAAACTAATAGATCCAAAATTACAGAAAATATATGGTCTCTAAACTAATTGAGAAAGGGATGAGAGAAGAACATGTTTAAATTCATAAATTATATTGAAAGTCTAAATATATTCTTCTGTATATTACTTTCCCTTAGAAATTATCTGAGTTTAGGAATGCTTCCTTAACCCTACTGATACTGATTTTGTGCTTGATGTAAAAGGAATCCATAATTCTTAGTAAATGCTAATGTGTTAAACTTATTTGTGGTGGAAAGAAATACTTGGTTTTACAGGGTTTGTTGTGGCTATGGCGAAGACAACAAATATTTTGTGTTGTAATCTGTAATCCATGCTACTTTCTCTCCTCTATTTTAGATCCTCTATTGAGCTTGTGTAAGATGCATTGCTTTTCATATGCAAGATAGAATTCTATTTGAATTCTAAGCTGCAAAACAGGAAGTAACTTTTATATATTGTAGGAAACTCGTAATTAAATGCATGCAAATGTGAGACCAGAAATTTCAATGCTTTTATCTATCTGTGGAATTTCTAAAATTGCATTTGACTCCAGTTACTGTAGTCATCATGTATTTCAGCTCGTAGTGCAGTTAGTGAGTCATGAAGGTAACTGTTGGCAGAGTGCTACTCTTAGGAGTAAACACTGCAGTCTGTAGGTGATGCTATTATACTACTCTTTTAAAAATGCTCTCTCAGCAGAATTTTGCTTTCTAAAGATTGATAAAAGCAGCAGAGCAGGTGCCCTGAAGGTATTTTTGTTATATTTTTAGTTCCATTCTTTTTACTTAGGTGGGCTTGCAGCTATACTTAAACAGTAGATTTTGTTGGTCTAAATGAATCTGCGTGATACGGTGTTCTGTAAGTACAAATGGCAGTCTCTTCCAAAGCATGTTGCTATTAATAGCCCCTAACACAAGATTACTTCTCATGATAACCACAGCAGCTGGCAAGAATGTTTGCGATTTTAACATATTTGTAGCACTACTACATTCCGTCTTGCATTTCGCCTGTGGTTGGTTGTCAGTGAAATTTCAGACCTAATTCCTACCGTGAATTTTTTCATGGCCTTAGAGTCTCTCGCCTTTTCTGCCTTACCACCTCCAAATCTCCCGACGCCAAGCTATCAATCTAGTCTACTTCTGTCTAGTACCTATTCATTCTACATAGCTTTTCTAAAGCATCTCTTTTCTATCCTCTTTACACCCACAGCGTTCCTCTCCTCTGCCTCTGCACTTACACTGCATGCAGTTCTGGTAAAACCCTTCCTGCCCACGCACCTCCTTTAATGAAACAAGGTATTATCTGTAGCTGGCTAGTCTAGTATTTCTTAATTAAACCCAGATAAATCATCAGGTTGAAAAAATTTAAAAATACAGTGGCTGTAGCAGTGGTTAATTAATTTTAAAACATGAACATTTAGATCTAAATATAGTAATTTAAGTATTATAATTCTACATGTAAATCAATTTCCCCTGCTTACACTTGGTTTGCTATCTCCATGCAGATCTTAATCTCTCACAGTTGGTAACGATTCTTTTTGCTTGAATAGCATCCAGAAATGGCTTGTGCCTCTTTTTGGTTTGTTTGCATTTAAGGAATGTATTTTAAAGAAAACAACGTTCTGTTGTTTCATGTATTAGACATCAAAGTTTGCTGCTTATTTGTAGTTTTCTCTCACGTTAGTAAGCAAGATTATTCAATCACACACAATGAAAAAAGAATGTAATTTAAAGAAAGTGGGTACCTCGTCTCTTTAGCCTATGGTAGAGTCTGTTGTATCAGTGTTATTGCTGGATGAGATTTACCTAATGGTATAAAACTGCTTTTAGTAGAAATTGTTAGTTTTCTCATCATGTTTGAAATACCGTTATTTTTTGTAGTCACTCTGTTCTATTAAAAAGACATTGAAGTTAATTGCAATTAATGTGAAGGCAGAAATTAATTTCCAGATTTATTAAGGATCTAAGTCTGTAACAGTACTACTTTTCACACTACAGAGTGAATTCTTATTGGTTGATGCCTAGCTCAAGTAACATGTGGATTAAAATTGCAGAAGGAGGTTAGTTTTATGGTTGGATTGTTGATGTTTTTAAGAAAGTGCCTCTACCTCCTCTGTCCATTAGAGAAAGTACATTGTAATTGTATTGGTGTTGTTCCATCTAAATGTCAGGAAAAATGCTGCACATTTTTTCTAGCTTCTCTTCTCCTGTTTTCTTATTGCATGTAGAGCTGGTCTTTGTGGGAGGAAAACTTCAGTGAGTTCTGAGAGCCATTACCTCTCAGAAGGAGATGGTTTGAACATCCCAATGCCAGTTTGACTCTGGATTCCCATTACATCTGTTGGCATAACCAAAGTCAGCTTTCCAAATGATCTAAATATTGTATTGCCGTACTGAGTGAAATTTGGAGCATCCGATTGATGTAGATTGCTTTCTGGACCTGGCACCTCCTCATCTTGTTACATCTGCTCAGCATGTCTTCCTTGGTTTGTTCTGCACATTCCCATGGAGGACTGCATCCAGATGTCTTCCCATTTTAGTGCCCAATATAAAATGAATGCAGCTGTCCTGCAGACACAGCACTAAGCCCTGCGCCAGTCTTGAGATTTCTGGGAAAGCATCCAAACTTCTGAGAGGGTCAAGAGGAAATAGTTTCCTGTTCTGAAGTGCTGGCCCATTTTAATTTGGGCACACAAGAGAATGTCTTAGATGTCCAGAAATAGTGTGTATTTGTCAGCATATAGCCCATGGTTAGCAGACCCTAACTTCTGTCATTCTTGGTAGTGACTCTCTTTTCTGCTTGAAAATGTTAAATGCTGGAAGATATCTAAGGCATCTTTAGGGAAATAATGAATTTGTGAAAAAGTAACAGCAGAGTGAGAGAGGTGTGCAAATGTGCTTACTGCCCTCATCCCCCTCTAGCACGCACACTGATTTCTCTTGCTCTCCCTGATACAGAGGGCTATGTGTGGTAAAAATACAAACTGGGCACTGAAGTGCAGGAGTATTAAAAACCAGAACTTGCACCTGTCCATTAATTTGGGCGAACCTTTATGACTTTGGGGTCCTCATTTATATAGGTAGCATTGGTGGCTTCTGGCAGTGGACGTGTAGAATGTGTTTGTAATTGCTCAGAATTTTCAGCATACTCTTTGACTTCGGCAGACAATTTGTGTCTCCTGAGGTTATTCAAACAGTTACCCAGTCATAATAGGCACCGGAAGCCTAATAAAACAAATCTTTCAAGAGACATCTGTGTTTATTTGCTCGTAGTGTTGCCTGTCTTTTGTGTATATATGTCGATACAAAAATTAGGGCATGCTGTTTAATTGGCCTTAAGGCTTCATATTTTCTTCATGATTTTAAGATTTATAATTCACATTTGCACTGCTTCAGCATGAACAGTATTATTGAGTTAAAGAAACTCATTAATTTGAACTGTCTTCTCAGTGAAGAGGTAACTGTGATCTTCATGATGTAAGCACCAAGATTTATGGGTCTCTTTTTACACAGTTCAACAATTGTCTGTGTACACAAAGTGCGCAGTATTTTTGTGTATTTATATATTTAGATGTAGATGTCCTTTTCAGAAAGGCAGTTACGTTGACGAAGGTCAAACTTGAGTAAGGTGAAATGTGGGACAACAGTTAAGAAATAAGGTAGTATACTAGGTAGTAGTTGAAACTCTTCTGTTTGTCTAATTTGAATTTCAGCTCCAAATTGTGAAGCCAGGACACTTGTTTGTGCATTTTCATGCAAGAAATGCCTTGCTGCGAGGCAGCGTATAACACCAACTTTGTTCTTGATCTGATTTTCTTTATTTCTATAATGTGGCACAAATATGAAGCTTTAATTTCTCTTTACTAGTTATAACTTCTTTTCAGAGTTTTTCGGAGTTTTCAGAGATGAGAAGTACTGTGTGGACTTAAGGAGAATGAGTGTTTGGTGAAATATTCAGACTCAACTGTTGAAAACCTGAAGTGCTGCCTTTTTTTTTTGTTTTACTAGGAGGCAACTTTGGGGGGAAGAAAAGGAAGAGGAGGTGAGAGGGAATTAAACGCAAATACTGAGACTTGAAAGAGACTGTGTTGCTTTATAGATGTTACCAAGTTCATTTCCTAAAACAAATGCTGTTAATAAGGGAGAGAAAATTAGTTTTGCAAAGTAGCCAGCAAAACGAAAGAAAATTATCAAACTGAATTTCTTGCTAAATGTAGCCACTCTACACTGTGTGTATCTCAGGGGTATGTGTGTTATTTCATTCCACTCTTCAAATTATCTCAGCATTATCACAAAAGCTTCTTAATTTTTCTCTCAAGGAACAGAAAAACCCACCCAGTATGCATTCTGTAGAGAGGACATAAAAATGTAGGTTGTCTTTGAAGAGCAAGTGTGTCAGATATTGGATGTGACATTCCAAAGCATGTAATGACATGGATCACAAAGTTGTTGCCCTATTAGAAGCCCAGTATATGCAACCATCTTTGTATTTCTAAAAGAATGTCAGTTCCTACTTATATATGCTAAAAACATTTCTGAACTTCGTAATTGCTTTAACAGTGCTAGTGAATGTCATGGTCTGTTTTAAAAATACAGTAGTTCGTTTTCATTTGATAGCGTGCATCATTAACACTAGTAGGTAATTTCTTCCTGTCTTCCATTTGGATTTGGGGTATCACAGCACCTTGTTATCTAGTGGTATGATAATCCTCAGCTTACATACACAGCTACAGGTATATGGCTTGTTGGTTTGTTTGCTTTCTCAGAGCTGTTCTTTCAGTGTGAGCTGAAGATGTCCTTGTAGCTCTTTGCAAATAAGCAGCAGCAGTGCTACTTCATAAGACTCTGCCCTGTGTTATTTCTCTTGATTACAGACGTATCAAAAACTGATCAAACTCAAAGGCATCTGCACTGTTAGGTCCACTTTCATGACTTGTTTTCATAAATAGAAAAATTAGTAATTTTTCTAATATTCTCATAACAAAACAAACCTTAATTTTTCTCCCTTTTCATTTTACTTTCCCATTAAATTACTTGATACTCTAGCTTTAAGTAAATCAGAACTTTTCAGAGTAAAAGAAATAATAGATCTAGCAGTTGAAAAATCAGTGCTACATTTGAAGTGCAGAATGTTTTTCTTAATTTATGAATGTTTGAGCTCTAATTTACAGTCATTTTTATTTTCATAAAAATACAAAAATATCTGAGCACATTTCTCACCTAAGAGCAAAATTAGAAATGGACAGGAGGAGCATTTCATAGGTTTTGAGAGATTGAGTGCAGCTACGGATGGAACTTGAGCTGCACTTTGTGTAGTGTTTAGCTGCAATTTGTAGCTTTACAGTGGTTGCTTGAATGAAAACAGCACTGTTTGCTTCTCTGGCGGATGCTTCAAACTTAGAGTTGGAAGGTTGAGTTTCAGCAGATTTTTCATGGACCTTGGAAAGGTAAGCACTGTCAGACCAGTCCCAGGCTTGTGCTATATGTACAACATTGCATCACTGACTACAAATGAATTGAGACACAGTAAGTGAGACTGACAAAAGATAGAAAGAAAAAAAAAAAAGATCAGCTGTAGTACCAAGCAGCTATATATTGCTGAAAATATGATTATTTCTATGTATGCATGTCAGCAAAATAGAAATATTTGTTGTGGACTTAGAAGTATTGAAGTATTTTTATAGTATTCCCTGGTTGGCAGTCACAATTGACAAGAACTTGGCAACTTGTAGCAAAGTGATGTTGTGAATTATTCAGTGAAGTCTTTTCTCAATAATACATTCTTGTTTAAGGAATATATCATGACTTGTTTGAGAAATCATTTATTTCATAAAAAAAGACCTATCACTAAGTGTTGGATAGCCTAATGGTGTAAGTTCTGAATATGCACTCATTCCTGTTTCAGTCGCATTTGATGTCTTGCAAAGTCAAATCTAGGTTGGCTGCAGTTACAGAGATCTTACCTCTAGGTGCCACCAGTATGATACAAATACAACTTGCTGATCTTAATTCAAAGGCTTTCAGTTTACCTGATGTTGAAGATCTGAGTAGCATCATTTTATCTAGAATAGAAACTCTTGAACTGAGAGTATGACCATCTCCTCTTCAAGTTTCCAGGGTCTGGGCTCAGTGATCCTTGTGGGTCTCTTCCAATTCAGAGTGTTGTGTGATTCTATGTAAGTTCAGATTACAGTCTTTAAGAGAAAGTTCCCTTGTATTTTGGCAATTATTACTTTGGAGTGAAGTGCTATGTCTAGGCAAAAGAGAAAATAAAATAAATGATGGCCCAGACCTTGTTACTGAAATAACCATTTTTCATAATTTATTGGAAGTCAATTGTCTTTTAAATCCTCTTGCTTCTACTTACATGTAGTCAGAAGAGAAAGCTTGAATTTAGTTTCCTTATTGTCAGAAGAAAACCCTTGAGTGTTTCCTTTGTGGTATGGAAAATGGTTTTTCTGCTATTCCTTCCATGCCATTATTTATGATTTTGTTTGATTTGAAACTGTTTCTTGCAACAGCTCATTAGTGAGGGGATGCCCTATCCTGACCTTGATGAAGAAGCTGTGTTAAAGTTGTTGTAAACTGGATTCTGAAGTATGTGTAAACATACAATGCTATGGTAATAATAACTCAGTAAAACATAAGCTTACAGTTCCGCACAAATAAGAGATTGCCCTTATGTGTCCTTTTTACCATTGCTGTGAAGAATGGAAATTGTACTAGTAGTTTGAAGTCTCTTAGTGCATGAATTTCCAAAATATGTCACTCAGAAGTGTTTTGCACTCTTCTTTTTACTTGCTGATAATCCAAACTTACCTTTCTTCTTCCTACTTGAAAAAGTTGTGCTTATGAGCAAGTGACTTGAACAGTGTAATAGGCATAGTGTTAGTCTGTGATGAAAATTAAATTATCACCAGACTCTGCTAAGCTAGGCGGATTGTTGGCCTGACCCATGGAGGCATTTGTCGTGTTCTCGCAAGTCATAGCGCCTCTAAAGTCCTGTGGATTTAATGGAGTGCACACAGAAGGAAGAACTCTGGTGTGCCATTTGTTTACACAGCTACCATATGAGTATAGTGGACAGAACAGATCTAAGGTATTCCATATGCAGAAGAGATTTACCAAGGTACATTTCCTACTTAAGGCTGTGCTAACCTTGAATACCTTGAATGTTTGGAGAACGTGGCATATTTTAAGCATGAATTTTAAAAGATGTCTGATTTTGCCATCCTAGGTTTTCTGCTGATGTTTTTTTATATTTGTTTTTGTGCAGTGTAATGGCACAGCAGGCCCTTGTCCTGATCACGGGGGGCTTCATAACATGGGGGAAATCCCTAAGTTACTGCACTAATCTTTGTTTGCAGACCAGTTTTCTAATGTAGAAATCTTTAACTAAGATTTCTACATTTCATGAATTTCTTGCAGGAAAATTATCCCTGGATTTCAGGAGGTGACAATACGTTACTTAACCTATCTGAACAAATTGTATAAACACATGCACAATGTTGCTATAATGTATGTATACTATTATATGCTATTAACATGAATGGAGAATTTTCTTCATTCTAAAATAGGAACATATTATATCATCTCTGGAAAGAAATCCTAACTGTAACGTATAGTCCTGCAGGCAATATTAATTTTTTAGAAAGTTGAAGAAATGTATGTTTATTAATGCAATAAATTTACTTGCATCATGCCTCTCTCCAGGTTTTTTTTTTTGTTTTTTTTTTTTTGGAGACTAACAGTTCTCAAGTGCAGGAAAGCAGCTAGTGAAATACAGAACAGCTTATTATGCTTTGTCTTGCTTACATGCCTTAATATTCAGAAAAGGAATAAAGGAATCCTTTCTACTTTGCCTTACTATTATTCAGAAAAAAATCACAAGATTTTGTCTTATGTAGTTTAAGAACAGTATGAAGATTGGACTGTAGTGCTTTGTGATTTTTTTTTTTTCAGAATTAGTATTCAGATTGCAACTGAATAGCTCTGCTGCATTGAAGTGGTAGAAAACTACAGATTTACTCACACCAGCAAATAAATTACAACGCATTTCTTGCTTTTGTGTTTGGTTTAAGCTCTTTCAAAATATCTGTAAATCAGCAAGATAGTTATCAGAATCTAATATAATTAGTAATCAGAAAGGGGGAAGAAAACGGAAGGGAGTGGTTGAGGGTTGATGCAGTGGAATATCAAATTATGAACGAAGTTCACCTTTCTAATAATTAAGGCTTTCAAGTTGTGTGAACATGCCGTCTGTTTGTGAAATACTGTATGCTTATGGTTATTAGGTATCTACTTGCAAACCAAATGAACGTGCCTGTTAACTTTGTGGAATTTCCCAGTTATCACAGGAAATGTTTTAGTACCATCCTACCAAGATAGCTAGAAATGATATATACTGTTTTATGTTTTGTTTTATGCTCTTCTCAAACTGTAGTCTTTATGTGAAGGTTGTTAACCGAAAAGCAAATACATAAAGAGAAGCTATTAAAATAATATTTGGAAAATATTTTTCCCAATTTGACTAAAGCCTTCATATTAATGTATATACATTGTGTGTGGAAATGTGGGACACCTTTGGTTTATTTATTTATTTTTAAATCCAATCTAGAGTTTCTGACTGAAGTTCAATAATACCTAAAGCAAAAGCCATGCGCCAACCTGAATAGTATGTTTAATATTAAATTGCAAACAAAATATTTAATTTTAAATGAGAAGAAAAAGGATACTTGGTAGCAGAAAACTGTGTTAAAAAAGAAACTAAGAGAATAAATAAGAAATGACAGAATCATAGAATGGTTTGGGCTGGAAGGGACCTATAACCATCTAGTTCCAACCTCCTGCTACAGGAAGGGACCTCACACAGATCAGGTTGCTCACAGCCCCATCCAGCCTGGTCTTGGATGCTTCCTGGCAGGGGGCATCCACAACTTCGCTGGGCAGCCGGAGCCAGTGTCTCACCACCCTCACAGTAAAGAATTTCTTCCTGATAGCTAGTCTAAATCTAGCCTCTTCCAATTTAAAACCATTTTCCTTTGTCCTATCACTACCTGCTCATATAAAAAGTGGAATAACATGCCTTCATAAATGTGGAATAACTTTTTATGAGAAGGCACTCGTTAACAAATTCTGTTGCCATCCTGGTGGCACTGATGCTAAAGGAAGTTTTATCGTTCTGTTCTTAACTCAGAACTTCATCATGGTTAAGTATTTTTTTTTTTTCAGATGAATGTTAGATTTAACTGAGTTGTTACTGAATTGTAATCCACTGTGTAATTGAGATAGGTTTTTAAAAAAAGTCCTTTTACCACCGCAGTGAATGTCTTGCTGTATTCTAACTTTTGATACCTTTATCTGTGTTGTTTATTTGAAGTAGATGTTAAATATGAAAGAAAGAAAAGCATATTGTAATGTGATTACCATGTTTGTTTTGAGTAAGTTCTTTTGCTTCTGATAGCTTGTGGTGTTGTTTTCGCGGTGGACGTGTAGGGGCAGTATGGTGCTGTCTATAAATCTGACAGTGTTCGCGTCTCTTCAACCTGTTTTGGAAGATGAAAATTTGAAATATTATTTTATCTCTTGCTTGCACTTGTATTCCTTTTAAGGGAAACAGTTCAATTCTTTCAAGATAAAGAAATATCCCAGAAAAGTCAATACAGTTGAGATCATTCTTGTTTATAATGAGTCACTGTTTTCTTCTGAATATTATTCATATTTATTAATATAGATAATTGGTACTTTTTTTTTTTTTTACAGCTGTCAGTGTCTAGGGGTTTCCATGTGCTAGAAGCATGTGAAGAGTATTTGCAAGTGCTGGCAAGCTGCAGTTAGGCTTTAAACCAAAGGGGTATTGACAGAACTTTGTTGTTACTGTGTTTTTTTTTGTTTTTTTTTTTTTCCTCCTTTGGATATTAAAGTAAGTTTGAAGACGTTTGTGAATAGGAACTGTTGTTTCTGCATTATTTGAGGCTCTGAGAACTACTGAAGATGTTTGGTAGATTTTCTTCAGCAGAACAAGTTGGTATCCGAAGCAGGCACTGAATCTCCCTTGAAATCTTCATTGCACAAAGAAAGGTCATCATTCTGAGTTGTATGGCCTGAAATAATAATGATTTCTGATGTCATGGTTTGGTTAACAGGGCTAACATTCACTTCAGGCTCTTTCTTACTGTAGTGTTCTGCTTAGCACAGTTAGTGTTCTGTCCCAGTCATACAGCAGTTAAGATTTTGAGGTTGTGCAATGAGTGAAGCGTAGCCACTTCTGTGGTTCTATGATTCTCTTGCGTGCTGCGTCATGCTTCAGAAATTCATTAAGATTTTTGCTGGCAACTTCACAAATGTTCCTGTAAACATCCAACGTTGTTTTGAAGTAGTAAATCATTGAGTCTTGGAAGATTTAAAGTGAATTTCATGGAATCTTGCATTTTTCATGTGTATGTTCTTCAGAATCAGTCGAGCTTTTGATGTTCATTGCATCTGCCTTTGCATCCCAGGCTGTAAATGAGGACTAGAGCCTGAAAAAGTTGCATAATTATTTTGAGGGGCTCAGGCTGTTTGGAATACAGCAAGCAAAGCTACCCTAGGGTTTATAGCACAGCAAATACCGGCACTTAATTACTCAGTGCCATGGTAGTTCCTCCAGGTGAGCTGAAGAAACCTGTGTGTCTGGAAAGATCCGACGTCACTTGGGCAGATCATGTTTCCATAGGGAAAGTATTGTCCTTTCTCTCATAATAAACTGCTTTTGGTGGCTTAGTGTTTTAAAGCGGTCTTCATCCTGATGCATCTTAAACCATTTGGAGATCTTATTCAGAAATAAGAACTAAGAGCGATATCTGTGACAAGTTTTAAGTACAGGAAATTACGGGAATCATCTTAATGACTGATAATAAACATACAGGCTGAAAATAATTTTCTTCTGTTGATAAGTGGTTTTAAGATGAACTGATCATTACTTCATGTCATGTCTACGTGTTCAAAATAATGAAATGCTACCTGTTCTCTTTTGATCGTTTATTAAGTCCTTAAGATGCTTGAAACACATTGGAATGTGTGCATGAATTCTCCAGGAAAAATCCAAGTACGCATTCTTTAACTTAAATTCAACAGATTTGACCTACATTAATACTGGATATTAGTTAGAGGCTTCCAGTGAACTTCAATAGTGACTTTTTTCCTCGATTTATTACAAGGTTACGATAGATGTGAGCAATAAAAATGTCATTTGAGAATGTCATTGTGCAGTCGCATGACAAGCTTTTTCATGCCCCAAGAAAATTGCTTTCTCTTTTTCTGTTTATTCTAAGATCACCAGTTAGAAGCAGCCAGTAACAGCAATGTTGTATGTGTGTTCTGTTTAACTCCCTAAGTGTGATGTGTAAAGGTTAAAAGATTGAATGTGCTTTTCAGGGAGTTCTATTATGATGACCTTAGAGGAAACATTTTTTCTCTCTTAGATGGTGAATTTCATTCTTTATCACTTTGGAAACAATGCAGTGTTTTAATTTTGCTAATTAGATGAACTCTTGTACAAATATCTTACGAGCCTTACTTGCACAAAAGAGAAATTTTAGGAAGATGGGGGATTAAAAGAGTAATGCTTTTAAGTTAAGATTTTTTTTAAAAAAGGAAAAGATAACGAGCCCTGGGTATTAAACTTTAGACAGAGCTCTTGTTTCAACAGTGCCAATGTACCATCTTTTTTCATACGTTTCTTAGAAAGCATAGGCTCCAATTCTTCAAAAGCAGTCATAACACTCCAGACACCACTGGGAAATCACAAACAAGGAAAAGATAGCATATTTTCTTGTTAGCTTTATGTATCAAAACTGCGTACTCCTTTCAGCTCTGCCAAGTAGACGTATGCAATTTCAAGTGCAAAAGTGCATGTGCAATTTTTAGCCTTGATGCAAACAGCGTATATCTAATTAGCTCCTTGGGTAAACAAATACTCGACTGCGAGCCTCGCGTGCGTGTCAGCTGCTCAGATTAGTGCAGTTCTGCACAAATTTTCTTAGAGCAAACGTCTTTTATTCTCGTGGCTTTAAAAGCTTGTCAGTGCCCGGAGTATGGCATGGATGTTGTCAGTGTTTTAAAAAATTGCTTTTCAAAAATGGTCAGGCTGAGAGGGCTATTATGCAAAAAGTTAATAGATAATATGGTGCTTGTTGGTCACACATGCTGTCGAAGTACCAGAAACTGAAGTAGGAGTGTGTGTTTGCCCCTGCCCCCAACCCATGAAGAGATTTGTTAATGAATGGAAAACTTTCATTAACAAGTTGTCTCCCTTAAAAGCCATCTGAACGTGCAAATTATCAGAACAGCGTTTGGCATATCGTTAGAACGCAAGGAATAAGCCTTAGAAAATTGGAAGAATTGGTTCATGCGGTTCAACAAAAGTACTTTAGAAATTAGGCTTTCCTTTGGTAGCTTGTGTCCCTCTGGTCTCTTTTCATTTTCTTGCTATCTGTGCAGACCCTTTGCATTTTTTTCCAAACCTCCCCCCACCTCTGTTCAATAGCTAATCTGCTAAATTCATGCTACAACTGCTTCATTGAGTGGAAGCGTTGTTCTGCCCATTCGTACCAGCTTTGTTACTGTGCGGTATTTTTCAGCTGTTTGTGCTCATTACCATACAGCTGGTATTTAGAGGAGAGAGGGAGGCAGGCAGAAGCTTTACTGTCTGCAAGTATAAGAAGCTCTTTTGCAAATGGGGTGCTGGCAGATGGGACATGTGTTTAAACGGGTTTTGCTGATAACAGACTGCATTAAAAATCATTCTGAGAAAGTCTAAGGTCAGCCCCATGAATTCAGAACTCGAGAGGTATTCAGCTTTTGGAAGACCTTTATAGAATATTAATTAACCCCGGTACATCAAAGTGACAAACGGATTGTTTGCAAAAATGTTAGATCCTGTCCTGCTGCCCCCACTTTGTTTGTTCCCTTTAGCATCTCCTGATCTTTTTCTTTACTGTTTTCTTAATCCATGAGATTGTGTATAGTGTTTGTGGTCGAGGCTGCTTCCAAAAGTGATGAGTGACCAAAGATGAAAATCCCAGATTTTATGAAAGGAAGAATAATTTTTCCTTTGATGTTATGACTGGGTTTCACGATTTGTAGAATTATATAAATCCATGCCAAAAGCCAACTCGTGACATCTCTGTACAAACGATAAAGTTGGGGGTGTGCAGGTAGGTAATCTCAAGAGACGAATGAGTTTGTGTCTGCAGTTGGTGTGTCTTCAACTGGCTCTATAACTGCGTCTGGAAAGAGCAGAGAAGCTTTTGGGAGTGTGGGCTGTTCTTCCAGCCTGAGTGGGAGCAAGGGATTTCGAGGCTAAGTGCAAGCTTAGGTGTTCTGAGTTAAAACATATATGTGAATAATTTGCTGCCTGAAGTACACAGTAATTGGTATGTGCGAGGACATCCCTTCATGGGTGGAGAGCATGACCCTCCTAACAGGACCAGCAGATTCCTGCCATCGTCCTGGAGTTTGCTGCATTTCATGCAGTGCTCTAGACCCTTTGGGATGCACAGTGACCAAGTAATTGCCTCATACAGGTGGAGCTCTCTGACAGCTGGGGAAGGACAGAAGTGTCAGTGGGTTAGCACTTCTCAAGGAGTACCAATGCTTTCTCTGACCATCTCAGTCCTAACCTTTCAGGAAGAGCTACAAAAAGCTTTCCAAAGCATTGACTCAAAAGAGGTGTTGATTTCATGGCATGTTAGAATATTTTCTTCACTCTTGTTTTACCCATTTCTTTCCCGTTGGAGATGAACCAACTGTTCATCTCTCCTTGCTGCCCTGTGGGCACCAGGAAGTCTCAGATGTATACCTAAAGGCAACCGGAAAGTCTCAAAAACATGCCTAAAAGCCTGTCAGCTTAACCTCTTGCTCTTTCCCCACTGCCCCAACAGTATTACTTGGAGTAGTGAGTAGTATTGCATTTATCCTGAGCCCTGCTGTATCAGTAATACTGAGGCAGGCTGTATTTGTGGATGTGTGTCCTGCTGGTTTAAAAACTGGCTTTTTGGTTTTGTTCCTCTGTCTTAAAATGCTGTT
The DNA here is from genome assembly GCF_019238085.1 of Lagopus leucura. Taxonomy (NCBI): domain Eukaryota; kingdom Metazoa; phylum Chordata; class Aves; order Galliformes; family Phasianidae; genus Lagopus; species Lagopus leucura. Next base: position 13,483,742 of record NW_024962264.1, on the reverse strand, counting down.
ATATAAAAGCAAAAAAAGCTCATGCACAGATGAGCGGATGCCATCTTCTGAAATCTGCTTTTCTGGCTGGAGGCTTTATTTGCACACCTAAGCCTTCCACCTTCTTCTTTTACGCCTCTTTTCCCAGTGCTGAAACTCTTCCAGAAGTTCTTCCCTCCCTTCAGCTTTGCTGGCAGCTGGGATCCCGTGAATGTTCCAGTTTGCTTTAGGCAAAGTTAGTTAAGATTTAAAGGCTATTAAGTGATTTAAGCTACGTTGTAATTTTTTGCAAGCAGGAGATGAAAGAGCAGTAAGGAACAGCAGGAACTGTAAGGTCAGTGACCTCCTGCAGAAAGGTGGTAGGATACCTGAGGGTAGAACGTCGTTAGCTGGCCAAATCATTCAGAGCAAACACCTATGCGTGCTGTATGTAGAGCAGATGTAAGCATTTCTGTCACTGTAAGTGCCCTCTTATTTGTGAAGTTGTCACTACTTTGATTACAACTCACAAGCTGAAGGTCATAGACAACTACTTGCTTGGCAGGAGCCCTTGCTGCTGGAAACCTTGATCTTCCCATAGTAGCTCCTTTGCCCCTTCAGTGGCAGCTATGGCCTTGGCAGAGCAGTTCATGAGCATTCCCATACTGACTTGGGGGCACTCAGCCAGAAGAGCTTAGCCAATTTAAATGGGTGATTTGAGCTAACCAAGCTAATTCTGCCTAATGTGAAATTATAAAACCCTCCCAGGATTGTTCCTTTGGTTTTCTACTAGGGGCAATAGTGTTTTCCATTGGTGCAGCTAAATGTGGAGGAGTATGTGTGTGGTACAAAAGCTGTGCAGTGTCCAGATGTGCTTGTTGGCCATACTGAGCACTTTGCTGGCACAGTGATATACTTTCTATTAAAATATTAAGACTTCCTCTGAAGTGGATTGATGAGCAGAGATGAGCAAAACAATTGTGAAGTTTGTTTCTGAACAAACTTGTTCTGAACATTTTAGGCTTAAGCCAAGAAGGGCAAGATTGAAATAACTTGGAAGGTTTGTTCTTGCACAGCAGAAAGCACTATGTACTTTACTGCAGCCTGTGGATAGGTGGTAATGTGGAACTTCTCCTAAGTCTGGGTGTCTGTAAGCATGATGTAATTTCACTGTTAATTTTAATTCTCTTCATGTGTGAAAGTAGTCCAGCTGAAGTATTTAGCCAGCGCGTAACTTAAGCTCTTGCTGTAAAATAATTCAGGATGTCTAGATAAGCGTTTCACACTAAGTATGAGAACAATGATGTTTGTGATACAAGTAAAAATCTCATTAAGACATCGTCTTAGAAGTTTTGATCATAGATGATTGATACGTGGGAGAGAAAAATTCTGCCTTAGAATGTGTCTAAAGGTCACGTCTTGGAATGTCTTATGTGCATTCCTGCCTTAAATAATCTGAAAAATGTAGAAAATTCTTTTGCATTATTGTAATATTTATGGGCATATCACGTGTGCTTAGTGCCTGGTTAATACTGGATGGTTGGAATTCATAGGAGACACACAGTTTTGAACAGATTAAAAGATCTTTTTTCCATTAAACTCTTTACATGTGGATTCTGTGATGAAGCTCGTGGGTGGGATCTTCACAGGTGATGTCGCTTTCAAGGCTAAAAGAAAGACAAGACAATGCTGTAGATTGTGTAGAATGACATTCAATCCAGAATCTAGCCCCATGAAAGGTATTTTAAACTGACTTCAGAGAAGTTTGTTAAAGCCTTCGGGAAAAGAACAATGGTGTAGTTATCTATGGAATTTGAAAACAGTGGAGAAATCAGAGTGTAATGAGTAATCAAAATTTGGAGCAAGTGAATGAGAACATAGAAGTTTTCAGAGAATGGAAATAACAGGAAACTTGCAGTGCATTTTGAGATGGTATGGCTTTGTGTCTGCTGAAGTTTTTCACTTACTTCTGTAGTAGAATACAGGCTTTTAACAGTTCTGTTGTGGATATTTCTACTACACAGAACTCTGCTGATGGACCTTCAGTATGTTGGGATTTGGACAAATCAGCCTAGTGGTCATGCAGCAAAAAAGAAGCATCAGTTCTCCATTCCATATGTCCGTATTATCAGCTGTACTTGGATGTCAGAAGCTCAGTGTTTCATCAGTGATGAATCATTTTTATGTTTAGTATTCAATTAGGGAACCTTCTCCAAAAATGAGAGGCAAATTAAAATAATCATGAAATTGCCCCAATCTTGGTCCTTAATGTGTATTGTTAAAGCAGAATTATACTCAGAGGTAGAGCAGGTGGAAATATGACTAGGCAAGTTAAACCTGTAGCAACATAGAAGTTTTGAAGGGAAGGTGTTTAGTAACTGTACTTGCTAGCCTTGTGATATTCCACTTTGCTGACATATATGCATTTGTCTAATTTTAAATTGGTGCCGCATTTTTTCATTTTATTATTTTCTTCAGTCATACAATCATTGAATCATAGCATGATTTTGGTTGGAAAAGGCCATAAAGATCATTTGTTTCCAACCTCCGTGTTGTGGACAAGGTTGCCACGCACTAGATCAAGCTGCCTAGGGCCCCATACAGCCTCACCCTGAATGCTTCCAGGGATAGGACCTAGCACTGCCTCACCACTCTCCAAGTAAGCCATTTCTTCCTAACATCTAACCTAAGTCTCCCCTCTTTTAGTTTAAAGCCATTCTCCCTTGTCCTATCACTACCAGGCTGTGTAACAAGCTGGTTCCCCTCCTGCTTGTAAGTTTATTTTGATTCCTGAAAGGCCACAATGAGATCTCCCTGGAGTCTTCTCTAAGCTAAGCAAGTATGTCTTCAGTCTTTCTTCACAGGAGAGGTGCTGCAGCTCTCTAGTCATCTTCATGGCCCTCCTCTCAACCTGCTCCAACAGCATCACATCTTTCTTGTGCTGGGGGCCTAAGGCCTGGACGCAGTATTCCAGATGGGGCCTTATGAGGGCAGAGTAGAGGGGACAATCACCTCTCTCTCCCTCCTGGTCACCCCTCTTTTGGCTCAGCCCAGGACACAGTTGGCCTTCAGGGCTGCAAGTGCAGCTGCTGGCTCAGATCCAGCTTTTTATCCACCAGAACCCCAAGTTCTCTCCTCAAGGCTGCTATCAGTGAGTATTTCTCCCAGACACTAGATACTGGGATTGCCCTGACCTGAGTGCACCTTATACTTGGTTCTGTTGAGCTTCATCAGATTTATGTGGGCACACGTTTTGAACATGTGTGGGTCCTTCTGGATGATATCCCTTCCTTCTATGATACCAGCTGCACCACTCAGCTTGGCGTCATCAGCAAGCCTGCTGACGGAACACTTGATCCCACTGACTGCGTCAGTGATAAAGATGCTAAAGAGCACCAATCCCAAGACAGACTCCTGGGGGAAGCCAGTAGTAGTGACCGGTCTCCACGTGGATACAGAGCCACTGACCACAACCCTCTGGCTGCAAACATTTAACCAACTCCTTATCCCTGAAATAATTCAGCCTTTAAGTCCGTATTTCTCCAGCTTAGATATAGGGATGTAGCAGAATTGTGCTGAAAGAAACAGTCTCTGAAAGAACCAGGATGGAAAGGATATTTAATACAAATTTTGAGTGGAATTTTACAACCTATTCCTATCAAGGAATTTAAGGAGGTTTTTTTTAACCTTTTTTTATTTTTAATCATAATCCCAATTGGTCTAGTGTTTTCTTATTTTGACTAGTGACTGTTAAAGTAATTTCTGTTCCTACAGCCTATTCTCTATACTTACTGCAGAATTTTATTTTATTTAGGAAGAAAGGAAATGCAATTGTAATTCACATTAGTTTTACAGGTACATGGAAAGAAAGATGAATCGAACAAGTACTTTTTTTTTTTGTGTATCATAATTTGCAGTAAGCACAGGGTAGGGTGGATACTGAATGTTGGAAAAGTCACCTGAACACCTGTGCTGAAGGAAAATACCACCAGGAGCAAGATCTCATCTGAGAATAGCGTAGAGAGAGAATTGAAGATGGCCTTAATTCAAAATCGGAAGTTGAATGAAATAAATACTTTTTTCCATCTGAAGATAATATAAGAAACACAAACATATCTCCCATTTGAGAATCAGACAGGAAAATTATTATGACAGATGTCAGCTGCAAGTCATGGAAAGCGTTTATTCTGGTCAACACTAGTTCAAGCAGCACGTACCAAGAAGAGTAAGAGTATGAGTACAGTTGACATTGGCAACATTGGCTGTTCACTGATATCTTGAACCTATAGGTACTAGATGTATTTTGGTTCGCTGAAAACATTATCTGTTGAGGAATTTATAAGTAATAGCCATTGCGGTTTCAGTTATTTCCAAAGGAGGAAAAGAATCACTTTATTGGTTATAGAGATTTCTTGTTTCAGCATGTACTGTTGATCAGATGGTAAATGTATATCAGATGGCATAGCTTAACAGGCAGATACTGGATTTTGTTGTGACACTTGGCCCGTGGGTACCTGTGCTCCCTGGTAATCCAGTCAGCAGGCTACTGATTACCTCAAGGGTGGGGGGCAACAACAATATTTGTTTGTTCTCCCATGTTGTCAGGATTTAAGAGAAAACAAAATGTCTCACAGAGCAGGCAGTAGTTTGGGGACAGATGTGTCATTTTTTGGAGCAGTACTAATGCAAAAATGAATGCCATATTGGCTGGTGGAGCAGTGGTTCTCTGCTTGGTGAGCTTGTTGCTTCTGCCTCACGAAGATGATACATTCCTTGAAGGGTTTTTTCACTGCAGCCAGGTTCAAAATGGTGGCTAACATTTGCATGGCAAGAGCTCTTTTGTCTACACTGGATCTTGTTCACAAATCCATTTGATTGCAGTGAATTCTTTCAGAAGAGATGTAGGAACTCCAGATTGCCGCAGATGTATTTCTCAACGAAGATGAGACAGGCATCTCAATGAGAACCATGTTTTAGTTTTTGAGGGCAAGTGCAATGGTAGGATTGCACTTTCGGTCTTTCAGCACAGCACCAGTTGATTCTCTGTGGGAGTTGTCGTATTGCTTATCCATTAAAGCAGAACTCCTTAATAGCTCCTATCACAGCCAGGCAAGCATTAGAAGTTCTGAACGTCTCTTAAGAGACATGGTATTATACATCTAATTCAGACAAGTAAGTCTCACAATCACAATTGCATTGTTTCCCAAGAAAATACAAGAATTATCCTTCCCTCTCTGACGCATCAAAGCCCAGCTCTTAGGAGGGCTAAATCTCCTGGCAAGAAGGTTGCAGTAAGATTTGCTATTCAGCTACACAGCCGTCAGTGCACAAAAGCTGACTGAATACCATGTATTGGCCATGAACGTTTAGCTGTGCTTCTGACAGAAGTTTTCTGTTTGATATGTTCCCCTGGCAAGGGGAACAGCATAGACTGTGTACTATCTTCACAATGCTTTTGGTTGTTCAAAATCAGAGTGATTCTGCTCTCAACAGTGAAGAGGGAAGAGTCCCTTAATAACTGTCTGTAGGCAGTAATATGATTAAAAAGAAGTGGAGAAGCATGCTTCATTTTATCTAAGGAGCTGGGTAACCAGTTCACATAGAAAAAAATAATATCCATCCAAAAATATAGAGAGAAATTGGTAAAAACAGTTCGGTTCTGTTTTGTCAGAAGGTGCTACCTATACAATGGAAAATCTGGGTGGGAGTTTCAGTGTGTAGCTTAGGACATAATTTATCTGACTGTGGAAACAGTTGCATGGTGGCAGTTTAAGAAAGCAGGGTGAACATTGCTTTGGTGCCAGTGATGGGCAGCCCTGGCTTGCTGTCATTTTTGTCTTGTTTCTGGCCCCAAACGCAGTAATCCCGAAGTGGAGGAAGAGGGTTCCTTCCCTGTATTGCAGGACCACCCTGGTCAGGTATGGCTGCTTTCTCCATTGGCATTAGAGTCTGGAGGCGTGCATCTTGGCCTGGCAAATGGAAGAAGCTTTGAGGCCAAAACAGTGATTTTCTTCCTTTTTTTTTTTTTTTTTAGCAGCCTCTTTCCCTAAAGACCTTTTCTCTTCTCGTTTGAACTTGAGCTGAGTTGAAACTGCATTGGAGAATCTGGTCTGCTGCCTTTTTTTTTTTTTTTCTTTCTTTGTTGTAGAGATGAATGACATAAGCTGTTGGCCATCATCTCTGTTTTGCAGTGAAAACCACTAACTATTTAAAAACATGAAGCTTCTAGAAATGTTTTTGAGGTAAAGCAATATTTTATTAACAAAAATGTCCTTTTTTTTAAAAAAAAAAAAAAATTAGATATAAAGTTATGTAATGTGTTTCTATTTAGCAAAAAACTTATTTACAACTAGCCACAGCTTAAAACGTAGTGGTTGGAGCACCATGAATACAAAACTGTAGTCTTTCCTATCCTGTAAGTAGGAGGAAAATGTAATTGCAAATACAATGGAGTAGTGGATTTTGACTTTTTATTAAGGTTTGGACATATAATCACTTTTCAGTGTTCTGTTCAATGCAATCTGAACAAAATAGCAGAAAATTGCTAGGCACTGATAACGAAGAGATGTTGAGAAAGCACAACTGAACTTCAGACTTATTCTCGTGTTACTTGCTTCATTGCATTCTCAATTCTCATTTGTCTTTATAGCTTTGGGTGCTCTGTGAGAAAAGCTCCTGCTTGTTTTTGAAACAAAAGAAAGATAAGTAATAATGCTTGAATTCATATTACGTAGGTTGGCAACAAGTATAGGAATAGTTTTCTCCCGGTACTCAAAAGTAAAGCTAAATAATTTCATATCATTTTCTTCTGATTTCTTTTCCAAACAAAAAATGTTAGCTGTCTCTAATTTTTAGTTGAGGTTGATGTTGTTATGTATCTTTATGGCAAAGTTCTTATGTATTGCTTAAACCCTAGCATCAAATTGTGAACCCCAATTATCAGTAAATTAACTTTCTTTTTTAAAGCCTACCTGTGCAATTATTATAGTGTAAGGCTTAATATAAAAATATTTGCATAAGTTGCCTTTTGCACACCTCCTGGCTCGAGAAACTGATCCTAGCTAAAATGGAAGGAAATCTTTTATGAAATAAAAGAGCTTTGTCATCTTTAAAAACAAACAAAAAGAAAAAAGCAAAACCAAACAATGTTTGTAGAAGCCCATGTTTTTACTGATAAAAGGATTAATCAAATTAACCTAATGTGTTCAAGTAATTAATAATTTTTCATATCAGGTCTGCAGCAACTTAACATACAATTGGTTTATTGTTGAGACCTTGTTAAACAGGTGAGAAAAGAATTGCCTGTAATTGGCCACTAAGCCAGATTCTAAATTAAAAAAACAAAAATCAGGTATTCAAACAACAATTTAAAAATATATATTCTTTGTAGTGTCTTTTGCTTTGTACCTTTTTGTACATTTCAATCCTCTCTCCCAGGATTGCAGACCTTTGTACAAGTGGATTTCTGAAAAAGCTTGCAGATACAGCCTTTAAAGGCATCCTTTAAGTCAGCTTGTAGATGTCCCGAAGCTGATTAGGCTTTTTTAAGCTTTTGGTGTCTTTTTGGTATCTTTATGCCAAAGCATGGTCTAAGCTGTATCCTACTATGTTATTTCTCATTACGTATTCAGAGGTCATCTGTCACAACTTACTTACGTGCAAACTCGTGGACGATGAGTGTGCCTTCATAATAGCAAAGCAATTTTATGATTACATAAGGCTGCAAGCATGATCAATTCTGCAAAGGTACTTTTCATAGAAAGGATCATTTGCACAACAGTTTGGCTGATGTAGCCAGAAGGGCTCTTGTCTCAGAGTCCTACTTCTTACCTGCTGTATCTACCCAAACCCGTCATTAGGTTACAGCTAAGCTGTGGGAAAGGCACTTGGTTGGCAAAGAGCTCAGATCTCTTCTTAACAAGAAGCTGTAGCAGCTTAAGATAATATTTCTTCCAGCTGTTTGGGTGCTCTGCTCTCACAGCATGACTGGTAGAAAGAAAACACTGATATGCTCCTCAGCTGCATCTCTGCAAAATCCAGGGGCTTAGTCTGCACCACCGTAGTCATTCATAAACACCTCCCTAAGTCTGTAGGTTATTGCCTGAGTAAGCTCATCACAACCCCTTTTCTTTTAAGGAAATGCTTTCTCAAATCTGCTGGCAAAATTGTTAAAATGAAATTGATGTTTTTAACCAGTAAGGCTCTGCTAGTCTGCCTTATTTGATTTGAGCAGTAGTGGTAGGGGTGTTTGCATGGGAGCTGCTCTGCTGGTAGGTACAGAGGGCTGTGGGGGAAAGGGTCAATGGTTAACAGCTGAGGTGAACCTGCTAACATCTGGGGCAGGGTGGGAACTGCTGCTTGGGGATGCATAAGTAACACAGATGTCTTGGCATGCGGGTCGCCCTGTCCTATGGAGATTTGGCTGTTGACAGTATAGCTGGGAGAGAAGACTGAAGTGAAATGATCTTGTGAGCTGGTGCTGCAGTGCAATGCCTGCCTTTGACTTGAGACTTGTAGCTGTTTTGTAAGTGAGTTTTGATTACATATCTCTCATAACAAAAATCAGTTGGTCCTCATATTTAAAGTTGGTGCAAATGCTTGTCATGAGTAATATCTGAGAATGACTCAGATCTTGATGGAAAAACTTTCATCGGGTGAAACCAAAACCACCTCTCAAACAAATCTGTAAGAAGTTACTAGACTTTGTTTCTCTGGTGTATCATTTTATGCCTGCAGAATGGAAATGCAGGTTTCATTTGCTGGCCTAAGCAATAGTAGGGAAATCATTGTGGTTTGAGTTACAGAACACATGGGTAGCCAGCGCACGTATCAGGGTCTCTGGAAAAGCTTGTACTTCAGCTGTTGGTATGTATTAATCCTTGTGCTGTTTCCCTAGCCTGCCTCCTAAATTGAAAGCAGGGGACCGCCAGTCCAAGGCTTCACCAGGGCTGGTTGCTGTTAGCTAAGCGCTGACCTTGAGTGTATTTAGTAATATGTAATTCTCAACAGAATATAGTTCTCTTGCGTATCTGTCCTATGAACTGGTGGTTAAAGTCGCATGCAGTGGTACCAGAAACAGAATTTGGAACTCTTTAAAAAAAAATAGAAGAATAAGTAGATGAAAGACTTGTTTACTAAACTAAGTTGTTTTTTGAACTGAATAAATGAAATGTGTGCTAGCAGTGCTACCTGTGTATCTATCTGTACAAAGCACTTGTGGAGCAGATTCTTTGGTCTACCCTGACATGATAGATTTTCATACGTGGCAGTGAATTGGGAACAGCCAGTATAGGAGAAGATCCTGTAACTGCAACAGTAAGTAGCAACCCAACTGTGCTTTCTTACAAATCTTTTGATATCAAATTAAGTCAAGGCTTTCTCAAAGAATGCCAGCCTCTAAAGTTAAGATAGCAGTTTCGGGAGAGAAAAGGTTCTGTGCTATTTAAGGCAGCACATATGTGGGATTATATGATCTGGATTAAAATCCAGCAGCACAAGTTCCTGGTTAAATCTGATTGCTTATCCTACAAACAGGGAGTCAAGTGTCTTTTTTGGCTCCTCTGAATCTGACCAGTTGGTTCTGTGAACATGTCCTCTTCCAACCCAGCTATGTTAGCTGAATAAACTGCCACCCTTCAGGCTACTTCCAGGTATTTGTTGTGCATCCTGCCAACAGACTGCTGCTGCTGTTTCAGATCTGCCAGTTAAGCTGCTCGTATCATCACTTCCTAGCAAGTTTGAACAAAAAAAAAAAGAAAGCATCTATTGCCAAAGATCAGCTACTATATATAGTTATATAAACCAACCTAGCTTGCTGATTGAACTAGGTTAAGGAGGAAATCGTGTTCTCTTCTTCCGGTAAAGCTATCTCCAAGAGCGGATATGTCCATGTCTTTTTGTGTCAAGAGTTGTTTTTGACTACTTGGTTTATTAAAGTCACTGTGTTACAGTGAAGATAATTAGTAGAGAAATGTGTATTTTTCATTAGGATATGGTGGATGATATGGGAACGCTTCTAGAATAGGCAGACCTCTGGTCTAGGATTGTTCCTAATGTAAAACATGTTTAGCTGTTTATTGTCACCTTCCCTTAGCTTTGAAATGAGATATGAAAATCACAGTAACCTCCTCTTCTCAAAGATTTGTCTGCAATTTTCTACAGGGTGACAGAGCCCAAAGTCGCCCTTTCTGGTCTGTAAAGAGGTGCTGATAAGAAAATTTGCAGTTCCCAGCCATTGCCCCAGGGTGTTTTTTTACAGCGCAAAGGTGGAAATGGTATCATGAAACTGTCTGCTTCCCAGCCAAGTTTTAGTCTTTGGCTGCTGTAGCCTGGTTAAACCCTCAGCCTGTGGGCCTCTGACTCCATTTGGTCCCAGTAAGCTGGAATCTCTCCTGCATCTCGAAGTCGTTCTTTCAACAGGCGACCTTATTACTGGGGAATATCGATGCTATTTGACAAGCCCTTATTATACACATTGAGCTGTCTGTTTCTCTTCTTTTCCAGCTTCAAGATCGCTCCCCAAAAGTGCTAACAAATGTAATATGAGGTTCCTAAAATTAGTTTAACATAAAGAAGCAAATATACTCAATTCTGTTATTAGTTTAATGCAGATTGAGATAATATTCTCACCTCAATTCCAAAGGCCTCGATAGCAATAATGCAATTCAGTGCTGGCACCCATACAGACAGAAGGTTGTATGATTGCATTATATGGAAACTACTGCAAGCTGCTCCTCTCTTTCCTTTCAGTTAAAAACATTTTGAAGGCTGTAATGCTGGTTTGGGGAGGGGATGTACTTAGTGCATAACATCTGAGTACAAGGAAATTTATTCTTTCCCATATGCTCTTCCAGAATATTTCTGAGGGTGCTGATTTTGTTTTGGGGAGATGAAAAGCTGGAAGAACTGGTAGATGGTTTAGAAAGACCTGTCAGAGTCAGAGCTAATTTGCATTCCTGAAATTCTTGTGTTGTCTGGAAAGAATCAGTTGATAAATTCTTTCAGGCTGGGGTTTTCGTTGAGCAGGACCACATCTGCTGTGATGTAGACAATGCTTTTCAGACTTCTGGTACAGAGCATAAGCCGAATCCAAGCCTTGGTCCATATAATTTCAAACTTCCCTCAAAACATTTCTTGACTCTGTCAGCTGGCTGGTTGCTGGGCCTTGTTCGTAGGTCAGTCTGCAAGGTCAGACGATAGATGCAGCTCTAGAGGAGCAGGCAGGCAGTATACCTCTAGCGGAGAGAAAAGATTTACTTTGTTGTAACCACTGGCTCCTATTTCTGCTAGTAAGTGTTGTGTATGCTTGAGGACAAGTTCTCCTGAGAAGCTGAAGATGCTTTGCTTATTTGTATATATAGATGGAGATAAAACTAAACAAATACTAACTGCCAGATGTAGATAAAGTGAGTTTCAAAGAGAGAGGCTTGAATTCAATCTGCTGGTAGTTCTCACAGCTTGTATGAATACTCCTTAGGCTGCTGTCCTTGTTTTCTTATACCTTTCTTGTGCATCTGCTAAACTTGTAAGTTAGAATTCCGCTTTCTGCAGCAATTAAAAGAAAAAAAAAAAGCATATAGGGATGGGGAGTGTGTTTTTTCTCACTTTTTTTTATTTTTCCTTCTGAGATGAGATTTCTTTTGCTACAGCCATCTCTTTAACCTTGGTGTACCCTGCCTCTGCTTGGAGAACAGCTTTAGGATCACAGCTCTCGAAATCGGATACCTTTCAGGTTGTAATAGATGTCCCCTGGAAGTTGGAAATGGGAAATGAATTGGATTTTCAGTGTCTTAGAACTGTTGACCTGTGTTTTAGATCAGTGTAGACTCTGTGCTGACTCTTCCTCTTTTTTCTTTTTGCCATTTAGTGTGTAATACTGAACAGCGATCGCAGCTCGCTACACGCATTTCTCCAGCTTTTTTCAGAGTGCAACTCATCCACCAGCTGTCCACCTCGTGAAAGAGAAAAAAATGTGTTCTTCTGTTAGACACACACGATGTACCAATGTAAATAGTTATTAGCAGGGAAGTGCACGAATTCCAGTCAGTGTAAATGTTCTTCCTTCTTGATATTCTCACCTGGTAGGAGACTTTTGACTGTCCTCTGTGACATGGCAAATCAAGTACTAAGCATTTTTTTTTCCCCCTCTGTGTTTTTGCACAAAGCCTACCCGCATTTTCTGTTAGGAAGATACTGCTTTGAGAGCAGCTATATGGTGACTTCTGACTACAGCCCACACATCTTGCCACAAATCTTAGGGCTGTCTGTCTGAAAGGAAGGAAATTTCAGACGGCTCTTTGAAGGAGCGTACTGATAAGGAGACTGACATCTCTGCCTTCAGTTGAAGGTTATCTTATTGTTCTAGCTTTTAACCCAGCAGCCTCCCATACCTAAAATGTTGCTCTACATTACAGGCATGGTTAGTATCTTCTGCAGTTTGGCAGGTTGATTGCTCGGTCTAAACTCAAGACTGACTATTTCTTTAAATTAGCTTTCTGCCAAAGTTTTTGTTAGTCAGAATTAGTAAAAGTTAGTAGGCTTTTTGTGAAGCACATGAAAAGAGTGTCACTGTACAGTTTTGGTTTTTGGATTTTTTTTGGGTGGCATTCCAGAAAGTAAGGCTACTCAGAGCAGTGTTGCACAGAAATCTGGAAACAATTCTCTGCTCCCAAATACATGAACTTCAAATAATTTATAGCCAAAAGAGACTTCAAATGAAGTTTGCCAGAAATGTAGCAGAAGCCAACATAAAAGATTCCCTCATAGTGGTCAACCAGTTCGGCTTTTTGAATCAACACAGCCTAAGAGTTTCTAATCCCCCTGGCAGTAGTGGTCTGTCTTCTAATTTTAGTTTCCTGCAGTTTGCAGTTACTTGTATGGCACAATAGACTAGTGGAAAAAATCTGCATTTTAAAATAGAGTGTTTGAAGAACAGCATAGGCATGAGTCATACCGATCCCTGCAGGCCGTAAAATAAAGAAAAAAAAAAAAGCTGTGGACAGTTAGTGGGGAAGAAGTGTATTTAAACTTTGCTCTCGCCAGTTTAGATCACTTTATGCAAAAGCATAAATGAGGTTGCAGTGTTCCGTTAAGACTGTTTTTATCAGATTTAAATGGGTAAACATATTTATACAAGCAGGGAATGAGTTCTTCCCAGGTTTTTCTTTTAAATCAAATATTCCTAGATGTTTTCCACTTTCATCCTGTATTTCCCTGGAACATCAGCAGGTGTGTGACATATGTAGCAGGGTTTCTTTTTCTGTTTCTGTGAGGAAGGCTGGCATACATAAGCCAGTTTGACATGGGTTGAATATTAGGAATGAAATACAGTAATAAAAGGAAGGTGAACAAAAAACCCCTAGAGTTTGGTCAGAGCATCTCTGGCGTAACTTGAGCCATCTTAGAGCTACTCACATGCTTTAGCAACTGCTATCAGTAAAAGAGAAGGAATAGGAAGTAGGATTTGCTTGTGCACAGGCTTTGCTGCAGTATCTTTAATCATTCTCATGCACTACCATTCTTTAAGTGCCAGGAATAAGCTTTCCTCTCACAGACTATCACATTGGTGACTTGGGCTGTTCCTATATTCCTAGACATTTTGCTTTGTACTATTTCATTAGTTTCATTTCTTTCTTGTTTAAAACCCTGGTTGCTGTCTAATTTTGTGGTTGCAAATGAAAGCCAAGTATTGCTGGAATCTCTAATTTACTCCATCCTGTCTATAAATATAGAAATTCCTGGGTTTTGAAACTTGCAGTTTAGATAACCCACTTGCTGTTTATCCTCCAGTGAATGGGTTTGGTGTAGGGAGCTCTTCAGTTGCATCGCACTGACCTGACAAGTTGTCAGAAGTTTCTGAGAAACGATAATATGCCAAGTCTGTAGACAGGGAGAGGTTGCAGTATGCAGCTTCTGTTCGTAATAGAAACAAGTTATTTGAGTAGCTTTTTAAAATTGAAGCCTAATTATTATAGCTTGATAAATGCAGCGTAAGCTTTTACTGAAGAAAATGATTTTCCAAAAGAAGCTTGGACCACGATGGGAAGCTGTGAACATTTTTTCTTACATGCTGTAGTTTTTAGACTACCCATGTATTAGTTCTTGGAAATATCATTAAAATACCACAAAACATGGCACCTGATTTCATACCTTTTGCATTTACGTGAGATTCTGTTACCAATACCAGTTCTGGGCCTGTCTGTAGATGTATTTATCTCTAATGTTAAGTAACGCTAGATTCAGTGCAAAAAACTTTGTTTAACAATTCTCAGCCCTCTCTTCTGGATGAGAGACTGCTTACCCTTAATTATGCAGCGCTGTGTTTCTTGTAGAGGCAGACAAGTGTGCTATCTGGTTTCTAGACTTCAAGCACCTGTTCAAGGAAGAGTTTGTTTAGCTTGGGCAGGTTTCCTAGCCTGCTCAGCTCCCTTTTGATGCAAAATGGCACCATGTAAGGTTAATGACAGTGGGTTAGGGAGACTTCAAAGAGCGTGCTGTGACCCCGGCATGCTTGGCATGCCTTTCTGTTCTGCAGGGGTTTACCATCAATTCCCACAACCTGAAGAATGCACTTGGCAAGAAACCAACCCAGGAAGGCCCCAGGTTGCCATGGCCAAGCTTCAGGAGGCTGCAGGAAGGTGTTGGTACCTTTCCTCTGCCCGGCCGTGCCCAGGAGAGGTGTTGACTCAAGCAGGTGTGATGTGCATGTCACCTTTCTAAACACAGGTGATGCTTCCCAGTACGGCCTACATGGTGCTACAGCTGTGAGTCGAAAAGCAACCATTTACATGTACCAGGGACGCTTCAGGCTGTGAGGAATCGAATATCTTGCATGTCCTGCAGCCCTGACATGCCCTTGATAGTGCTTGGGCACTGTATAGTATCATCACAAGCATAAAGCCTTGCACTCAGAACTGACAAGGAAGGCAGCATCCCACTGCAGTGCTACACAGGGGGGCTGTCCCACAGCACTGCAAAGAGAGTCACTGGTGTCAGGTGCTGTGGGGGAGAACTTGTATGTTACAAAATCCTGCAGGATGCCTTGCCAAAAGTATTTGCAAGTTTGCTTTTGTGCACTTGAGGCATGTGCACAAGTGTATAACAATGTATCTTAAATGAGTCAGACACCTTTATTCTGCAGATTCTGTGTCTTATTTAGCGTGCACCGTGCCCAGGGCTGTCTTCGCAAGCAGCTTCTTAGAACCGAAAGTATCTCACATCTGTGTCTCCAGCTCTCATGAATGCTTGGTTTTGTAATCTTTTTACTGTCTGTAGGTAATGCAGTCAGGAAAATAATCTTGACGTTTTTAGTACTTTATTCTTCAAATTGTTCCTAAAACCCTCTGGTAAGATCTGTAATTCTAGGAATGGAATTCTTCTGCCAGTAGAAGGGGGCTCCCCAGTAACCCCCTGTCATTCTCACAGAACTCAGATGAAGGTCAAGAACTGTTTTGTAAATAGGTTTCTTCATATGATGCCAGATAAGCAAATGCTTCCCTTGGCAATCAAAATTAAGCTATCTCCCATGAAAACAAAGATAGGAAACATATCAGACAATGGACAGTAGATACCAGTGCTCTGTTTGCATTCAGTGCAAAGCACAGACTTTTTTGGAAATCCCCCCGAAGTCCTCTTCAGAGGCAGAGCTCTTCTTTGTGCGAAGGTGATTTCCCCACTTGCTCGTATTTGAGTGAAAGTGCTCGAGCTGCTGCTGATCAAAGTCAGGAATGCACATTCCTTTAATTGGAATCATTCTTATCAATACAAACAAACAAAACCAAGCCCATTCTGCTGTTGAAATGTTGAAGATAGGAACTCATCCCTGTAGGTTTTTTATTTTTTAATTTTAGCATTGTGATTGTGGCACATTTGTCAGCGGGAAGGGTTTGTGCTTCGTGCATAGGAGATGGGATTTAATGTCTCAGGCACATGTTTTTCTAACTTTATGGACTACATCTGGGGCATTCAGCATCGGCAGAATCTGTGAAATGATTATAATGGTCATATAAAAATTATTAAAAATGGAGCCTGGGGGTGATATTGTAGAAAATGACTAGATGAATGCCCGCTCGGTGAGGCACAGGCTGCTGCCTTCGCAGTGCCCCAGCCCTCACGCCCAGAGCCCGGGTGGCTGCCGCGTGCAGCGCTGCTCCTGATCCCAACTGCAGGTGGGACCCAGCGGGGCTGGCGAGGGCCGCATGGTGCCGCAGGGCAGCGTCAGGCTGCGCGGCTGGGCTGGGGCCACCTGCCTCTGCTCACTGACATGACTGCCGCTGCATCGCGCCACAGCCTGCTCAATGTGAACTTGAGTGATTAACGCGCCTATTACTGCGTCTATAAATAGAATTCATCTCACAATATATTAAGTTTAATGATATAATAAATAGATTACAGTTAACTTTAATAGGAGTACAATGAATGAAGATGCAGTTCTTGAGATCTGCTGCCATTAGTGAATGTTTTGCAGGTTGCATTATGTGCGATACCTCCTTCTTCCTTTGAAAAATGAATAATGTGCTAATGCTCTGTAGAGGCAAAACACAAAAAAAAAACTCATAACGTTCCCATTGTGCAGAAAGCAGGTGGGCATGTGAAAGTGCAGGCGCATTAGCGACCTTAATTCTGCTCCTTGCAGTATATGTTATGAAAAATCTTTATGTGAGAGTTTTCCCAGTTTTAAAACAAAGCATACGAGACTTCTGCGTAGGTAACTTGCATGCGGTTGCTGTCACAGGGAATTAAAAGCATTGTGAAGCCTAGCTCCGCTGATATTTTTTTCATCTATCTTTTTCTTCAACTAGGCTGACAAAAAGGCTTTGGGAAGAAAATGTCTTGTTTTGCTTTCCAGTGAAATAATACACAGTTTTAATGAGACTAGCTCCCTGGAGTTTTAACATGACGTGTTTAAGGAAGGTTGACTTTCTACCCCCAGCCTGCAGTTCACCTTGTTGTGCTTGTTTTGTGGGAAAACCCTGATGCTTTTTATTTGACAGAGGCTTAAGTATGTTTTTTTAATGTAACGGGGTTGCTCCCTGGTAACAACACAGCCCCCGTGTGTGGGGGGACAAAGCCTAAAACAGCAGTCCCTCACCTCGTCACCCAGGATTGTAGTTGGACAAATGTGTGCTGTAGCTCTCCTGGGACTGTCCCAGGCCAGCTGCCACCCTGCTTCACTGCACAGCCACACACTGCCTACTGCAGGGGGGTGCCAGCATGAAGGTGGATGGCCAAGGGCAGCTGTAGGCACGAGGATGGCTCCTACTAAGTTCCTGTGCTGGCTTAACTGCAAGTCAGGCTACAGCAGAGGAGACAGTACTTGTAGGTATAAATAATAGGCTTACGGCCTCAGCATGGGACACGCGAGTTGCAGTTCTGCATGCCTTTTCTCAGTGGTGTATTTGGCTCACAAAGTTTGTTCTCTGTGCCTGTGCGTTGCTTGCTTGCTCCTGCTAGCTTAGTCGTTTGTCGAGACATGATTTAAAAGGAAAAAAAAAAAAAAAAAAAGAAAAAAAAGAAAAAAAGGAGGAATAAGGTTTAAACTGGTTCTCCTCAGTCTGCATGAGCTCGCTTGCCCAGTTTGCAGAGCATTCCCAAAGGTGTTTGTGCCTGGAGGAACACAAGCGTGAGTGCCACATGGGAATGTGGATGTTCCATGTACAGGTGATGCTGGAACATCTTGAGCTGGTGTTGTCACCAGGAAACTGTGTGTGCAAGTGTCCCCTCAGCAAATGGATGTGTGACAGCTGTGGCTGTAGTCCTTTCCAATAATCTAAGCAGATGTTTCAAGTTCTGTGCCCAACCAACGCAGAGGACAGGACAAATGACCTTGAGAGGGGAGTTCTGCTCTGCTGGAGACGTGGGGATGCTTTATTACATTAAGCCTGTCTTTGCAGTCTCATTGATCTTGAAATGTAATTTGAAGTTTATTCTAAATATCTAATGATGAAGTCTATTCCATATACCTCATGTATAAATCCTTTTCAAAGCTATTTTTGTGGCCATTAGCTAGTATGCCTTTTGAATCCTATCACAGAGTATTTGAAACTTAAATTATTTTTAAAGGCAAATGTTAAAAGGGAATGGCTTATGGGAAATGTCTGCCAAAGATATAACACCTTTGAAACTGGTATTTATAAAGTTCATACTACTCTCATAAAATCAGGATTTATTAATAAATATTGATCTAATATTCAGTTGTTATCTAAGCCTTTTTCCTTCCCTGGGAGGAACAAGGCTAAAAACATAAAGGCTGCTTACAATTTTAGGAACTACAGTACCATACTTCATGTAGAAATAAATAATAATTACATGGAAAACTTGAGTTTGACAGGAGTTTTTAGAAATACTTTGTCAAGAAACGTTAAGCAATTAGTAAAGCAATTTAGTAACACCTACTTATGCTTTGTGATATGTCCTTGCTGCTGCATTTAAGTAAGCCTTTGAAGGCTTTGCGCTGTTTCTCTTGTGTCCTGTCTCATGTGGTGCTGCTTGCGTTGCTTCTTCTCAAGCTTCAAGTCCCTCAATTCTGCAACTGTGAATTACTGATCAGTATACCAGTGATTGGGTTTGCATGGCATGAGATCATGAGTTTGAATTTGCCTATATCTCTGTTGAGGCATACATGCGAGTTTGATCCTCGCTGAGCCTCCTTCTGAAATTATGAGTAAATGGATTATAAATTTCTCCATCTGAACTGCGTTTCAGGGAGTTGAGGTCCGTTTCCTTCCTGCTTCTTACCCAGGATGATGACTGTTGATCACAAACTTGCACACTTAAATTCATTTCTCTAAGTCTGTGCCGTCACATCATTACTGTAATTACACATTCTATTCAAACATTTGTTTGGTGACAGCAGCGTGGTAAATTATGTTATAAGCCTCTGCTGCATCCTTTCACTTTGCCAGGTATCCGAATATTTTCTTGAAGTCATCACAACCTAAAACGTGCATCTTGCTCAATTTACAGATGTGGAGTTTGACCTTAAAATCGCTCCTGCTCAGCGCTTCGGATGCCTACTGATACATCTTAGATCAGTGACATGTGCAAGGTCTGCCTCACCTTCACTAAACTAGGAGAAACCACAAAAACATGGGCTTTCCAAGTTCCCATTAGCCCCTCTCATAATGCATTAAAAAAATTAAATGTCAATTAAACAACAATAATAGCAGTGCCCTTTTGTAGAGGAATTACTTTGTACATGTTTAACATTTACTATAGGATGGGATTTTTCCCCTCCTATGTCAGGATTTCACACGAGTCAGACTTGTAGCATCTGCCTTTCGCATTGACTGAGTGGGGAGCATAGAGCAGCACACCTACGTGTGTAAGAGCCCAAGCTGCAGTTAAATGTCTCAAGCAGATGGCAGAAGTACCTCTCTGTGGGGCCGGATTCTTGCCTGAATGGGAGCATTTGGCAAATTAAATGAAGTATGTGGTCGGATGGAGAGGTCAAATATAGAAGACAAAGTGCCGAGTGCTGCAGCTGCCCTAATTCGATTACGGAGCAAAAGGGAAGTGCTTAAAACCTAGGCTGCTTCAAATCTGAAAAAGGGAAAATAACTAAGCCTGACTGTCCTTCCTGGATCCTCGTTGCTGTCTCTGGGTTAAATCATACGCAGCCAAGGACTGGCCCCTCTTGATTAGGGCATTTGGTTTTCCAGGGTGGAAAAAAAAAAAAAAAAAAAAAAAGGCAATCTTATTAGACACCACACAAAAATCCCTCTGAAAAGTCTCTAAAGGAGGCAGTCTGCTAAATGTCTGCTAAATGGGCCGAGTACACAGAATCCCTTCTGGCACTGTCTTGAATGATGCATTTACCAATATTAATGGAGATACCAAACCATATTGCTCCGCAGTTCCTCCTGCGCGCATTCTGTGTGCAGAAGGCACATATGTGTATGTGAAATGCCAATTATGCACGCAAACGTGCTTTGTGTTTGCAGGTTGAAGCACCAGCGTCTTCCCAAAATGCCAACTGTCCATTGCTACGGCCAGAACTCTTTGCTCCAAAATGTTTTTCCAACCCAAAATCCGAAAAGGTTGTTTCTTTGGCCTGTTGCATT
This sequence comes from Lagopus leucura, assembly GCF_019238085.1. Lineage (NCBI taxonomy): Eukaryota > Metazoa > Chordata > Aves > Galliformes > Phasianidae > Lagopus > Lagopus leucura. Next base: position 13,463,724 of record NW_024962264.1, on the reverse strand, counting down.
GTAATCTCTGTTCTTCTGGGGATTATATAGCTCTGCGGGTGATTTCTGTAATTCATTCTGGTCTTTCATTAGGAGTAATAGACGATCTTAATTACAGCATGCCACATGACAGACTGGTAAAGGTGCTAGAAATGTTGCCAACAGGAAAAGAATTGGATGATGTGAATATTTATTAATTAAGAGCTGGCAGTATGATGGGAAATAAGGCTGGACTTGTGTCCAGTGGAAACTGTTGTTTTGGTGTGGGCATTTGTCTCAGCGTCGCAAATTATATTGGGATTTTAGGAACTTGACGAATTATCTTTAGCTGCAGCAAAATAAAAGCAGCCTTTGAAATTGAACATATGTGAAGTAGAGAAACACGGCAACTTTCTGAAATTGTTTTATAAAGTCCAGTTAGCCTCACTGCATGTTAATTTGCGATGAGCATTTACTCGATACCATTAAGTATGCTTAGAGCGTATTAAGTTACCGCAGTAAAGATTATTGCAAATGTCAGTAAAGATATAAATGGATGCATCATCTCTGCTGCTTGCTGTTGGGTTCCCAGAAGCATCCGAGGGTCAGCGGCTCAGCTGTCCGCTATTCCATTTTCTAAGGTGGTGCAGAGTGGAGCTGCTGTGCCCTGCAGCGCTGCGCAGTCCTCACGGTTGGGTCAGTTCTCCTCCACTTAAGCAAGGCCTTCAGTCATCTTTTGAGCTGTTCCAGAGGACTGATGTCATGGCGTGTTCCCAACATTGAACTCTGCTGAGGTGGGTGGGCACTCTGGGGAGGAGCAGGCACCCAAGTGGAGTGTCACTGTGCCAGGCGCTGCCAGCCTCACCTTCAGGCAGTGGTGATGTGTTGATGGTGGACAGTCAAGAGTGGTAATGCCGTAGGGGAAGATATTCTGTGAGATGCAGTGTTTGATTTTTGTTCTGAGAAAGGTGGGCTGCTCAATGAAAGGCAGTTACCATTAACATGTCAAAATCTGTCAGGGTTACCTCTAACATCAGAACTTCAACCTTTCTTTGCACGTAGCTGTCTGATGCACCAGGCTTTCCACCACGGGCAGGTGGTTGCTGGGTTACTGCGTGGTCCTGGCTGAGGTGAGATGAGTGATTTAAGTCAGTGGGATTCTTAGCATGAGAGAATGCCTGCCAATCCTTCTCAAAGGAAAAGGAATCAGCAACAGCAGTACTCCGTAAGAGAGAAAAACAGTAATTTCTAATTATCATTCAACTCATTGCTTATCCTGAAGCATTCTCTTCAAGGAGGAATCGTCTCACGGGTCAGGTCACACTTGTGGGGTGGGGAGAGGCTGCTCGCAGGGTGTGCTGCCCTCACTGCAGGGCTGGGGACACAGAGAGGCAGGCAGGAGCCTGGTGCAGCGTGTTGGCTGTGCCTGTGGCTGAAGTACTTCCACATCCCTAGAGCAGTAATGCTCCCTGCTTTCGTTCTCTGATGATTTGAGTATTAATTTGCTTCCTGTGATTATTAAATGTGTATGTGCAGCCTATGGCTTTTTCCTTCCCTTTTGCGTGTGATGTGCGAGCAAAGGAAGACGGTAATAGTCTCTAGGGATGTGTACAGCTCTCCATATCTGAAGTATGAAGTCAACTCAGGACCATTTTGTTCTCATAAAATATACAGCACTGCAGTTTAATGGATGACGGCGTAAATGCCGAGATTTGATGGGCAGAGCCATTTTCGCTGGGAGATGGAATGGGCTGAAGACTCTGCGTCGGCCAGGAGATGGGTAGGACTGCAGAAGCAGCACCGGGTGTGCTGTGTGCCAACACCTAGCAAGCACACTGAGCTGTAATGAAGTCTTAGTGCAGATGAGATTATTTTTTTAAGTACTGATGAGTAGGTTGGAGCATCTTGCAGAAGGCAATTCCTCTCCATTAGATATGTGGTTTTCTCTATTTTTTTTCACAGTATTCGGTGTGATGGAGAAGATAGTTTCTCCTCAGGCCACCACGCTCAGGCTCCGTGTTTGGCATACGAGGCAGCCGAGCAGCCCCAGCTGAAGCGCAGACAGTGCAGGGCAGCACTGTGCCTTCAGCTCCTGCCCTAGGGATGCTCTGCACCCCTTTGTTTTTAGCACTCGGGCAGAAAACTTTGCAGAGCAGCAACCAGGCCAAGAAAACTGCAGGAGAAGGAATGTATCATTTCAGAAACTCAGCCGTCCCCAGCTGCCCGCCCGCTTTGCCGGTTGCAGGTAGCCGAGAGCCCACCCGCGGCCCGAGAACTTCCCTACACTTGAGTAGTAGCGGAGGGGGGCGCAGGTGCGTGGCCGTGCGGCGAGCGCTCGGTAACAGGTGTGCTCCCCGAGGGCTCCCGCAGCGGGGCGTCTGTTTCCACCCCTGGCTGCGCGGGGTGCTGCGGGGGCGGTGCGACGTCCCTGGGAAGCCGCAGCGGCGCAGCCTTCCGCGGCCTTGGCACCACGCGGCCCCTCGCGATTCAAGCCGCGTTACACAATTGTTGGATGCGGCTGGTGCACCTCCGGCCTCCTCCAAGCCGGTCGGCTCTATTGTTTAGGCAGTAGAGGGTATTTTTGCATTTTTTTTAACCCCCCTCTCCTTCCCCCCCCCCCGACAAACTGTAGCGCGTTTCGAATAATTCTAAAATTAACCGCACTTTTGAAGGACTAATTGGTGTCCGCGGCAGGCAGCTGTGTCAGAGCGACGGCCGAGCCGGGGGCGGCGGGCTCATTATCATTAGTGGGAACGAGCTCGCTCGCCGCCGCCGGGAGCCCCGCGGGGCCGGGCTCGGGGGAAGGCCCCGACGGCGCGGGGAGGGGCGGCGGGCTCGGGGCTCCCGGCCCGCAGTGCCGCGGCAAGGCGGCTGCGGGGGCGGGCGGAGGGAGGAGGGACGGCGGGAGGAGGGACGGGGCGGGCACCGGGTGAAGGGAGAGAGGGAGGGGAGACGGGAGGGAGCCGGCTCCGCGCCGCGCAGCATCGGGCCGAGCGCTGCCGAGCCGAGCCGCCCTAGTGCCCGCCGCCGCCGCCGCGGCCGAGCATGTCGGGGCGGGAGGCGGTGAGCTACCTGCCGGAGAAGGGGCTGTACTGCCAGCGCCTGCCCGGCCGCCGAGCGCGCAAGGGAAAGCGCGCCGACACCATGGGTTTCTACGGCACCCTCAAGATGATCTTCTACAAAGTGAGTACCCCGCACCGCGCGTCCCCGCCCGAGGGCTGCAGTGCGCAGGGACGCGGCGGGGTGGCTCGCTGCCTGCGTGCTGCCTGCATGCTGCTTGCATGCCGCCTGCCCGCCGAGCCGCGCCGGTCCGCCCTCCTCCCGCACCGCAGTCCCAGTTATCGCAGTGAACGGCGTCGGAGGGACCTGCGCTTTCCTGGCGGCCGCCTGCGCGCTCGCGGGGACACGCAGCCCTTCCGCAGTTCCTCTCTGGCGGTTGCAGCAATGCCTCCCTTGGCCGCGTCTTGCCGCCGGAGCTCCCGGCTGCAGAGAAAGTTTTATCATCTCCATGTGTTAAATGACGGTTTTCACGCGTATTTGTGTAGCGCCTTCTGAGATGCTGAAGTCTGCCCGTGCGGCGGACCCGAGGGGAAAGTTCCTTAAAATGCCGGAAAATAAGGCGAGAAAGAGGTTGTTGAAATCGTTAGGCAAACGGCCGTGGAACCATACGTAAGAATCGCACGTTGTTTCCGTTGCTACCGCGAAGGAGTGAGTCTGGGTAGCCGCTCGCCGTGCTGCGGGCTCCGTACTCGGTGCTAGTGAGGTGAGCTCCCAGAAACCGCGTCTCCCTCTGCTGCGAGCCCGAGAGCGGTGCGTTTGGAGCCTGTCAGAAAGGTAGTTTCCTTCCCCACGAAAAGCCCTTTCTGAAAAGTCCGTCCGTGCTAAAGCCTCTCGCGTACGCGCCGGTTGGCCTGGCACAGCCATGGAAGACGGTACCGGTGGTTTTGCGGCGATGCTCGCAGCCCGTCTCCAGGGGAAGCCCGGGGGCTGCTCCTCCCAGGCGCTGGGGGTAGGAGCGGCGCGGGGAGGCTGGCGGTTTGGCAGCGCCCGAGGCGTCCTGGTCCGCGCTGCCATCGTGACACGCTGCGCCGTCCCGCGTGGGCACGGCGGGGATGCGGTGTGCGGTTGCGGGCGGCTCTCCCCAGCTTCCTGCCTCCGTAACCAACCGCCAGCCACGCCGTCTGCAATGGCTGTTTGTTTAGGGAAAGTTAAAAAAAAAAAAAAAAAAAAAAAAAAAAAAAAAAGGAGGACCATCCTGATTGGATTTTGATTTGTTTTTACTTGGAGGGCTGATGTAAGAAATGGTTAAATAACCATGAAGCAACACAGTATTTATAAAGATTGGATCAGCATCGTACATAAGATGCTAACTTTTAAACCCTGTATCTTGAATGTAACATTTAGAGGGGAAGAAAAAAAAGAAAAAAATGAAAACGTTGAAATTGAAGTCTTAGTTGTTGCACAGGTAGTTAACGCGTTTTGCAGCTCACAGATCTGAACAGCAGTTAGTATCCTTCTGCTGGCTAAAGTGCTCCAGTGCATTGCTTCTTCAAAAATTAAAGCAACAAAACCCACAGAAACTGTTCAGCACAGCAGCATCTCACTGGGTCCAGGAGCCTGCGGTTAAAGATTACCCAAATACGTGGAAAGTAATCCTTGTATGTCTGACTGGATAAATATGGCTTTCGTTGGTTTCCATCTCTCCGGTAATTTTTGCAGACCGGCTTCCCCTGTTAGCAGCTGCCCTGCTCATTATTTGGTTTTGATCAGATTTAATTGAGGGTGACATTTGGGAGCAAGATTTACTGCTTTTCATCCTTTCCCTTTTGGTGAAAATGTCTGTTACTCTCTGGGTTGGTTTTACTGCAGTTCCATGAATGTTATCATATTGCAACTTTAAAATAAAGGTGTGGATGAAATAAAACACATATTTGAATTTAGTTAGGCCTGACAGTGAATATTTGCTTTATAATGCTTACAGCTCAGCTAGAGTTTAACCATTTGCATGTGACTTTTAGTAGCGAATCTGAGCACAGAGAAGGAAAGGGGTTGGTTTAGGATTTCTCCTCCCCTCCCTGGAGAACAGAGAGGGACCAGCTCAGTAAATAAAGCGACGTGGAGTTACACACAGTTTTAAGCATTTGAAATGTGGGAATTAAAGGAATGTGATTCTAATGGGTTTTGGACTTCAGACAGCATTTACGTGTACGTGCACCTTATAGAAAAACGTATCAAGTATCGTTACCTAAAGCCAGAGACTTAAAACATTGTTTTGACTGATGTTCTGAGTGTCAACTTTGTTGAAATCTACTATTAAAGTACAAGTAGAAGCTGATTAATTTTACAGAAGTATGCATAAGTACGACCTGTCCTGTCACTAAACCCCTCTTGTTACTCTTTTTCTTCACCTTGCAGATGAAGAGAAAGTTGGACCATGGCTCCGAGGTCCGTTCTTTCTCTCTGGGGAAGAAACCCTGCAAAGTCTCAGAATACACAAGGTAATTAATTTCAGTAACAGACCGCTGGTTCCACGATTCTTGGGTGTATCCATCTTTGCAATCGCTAAGCCTGGGTCATTGCTCCTCTTAACGCTAAAGCACTGCGGAGCAGAGGAAGGGTGGTATCAGTGTTTGTGTATTGCATAGCTAATTTAAATCACCCACACTGAAGATGAGTTCGAATGTAGTAGCCAGACTTGCACATTTGTTTGGTTGAGGTTTGTGTCTAATTCTAAATATAGCATGCCTGTTTACTTAGAGACTTTTCAGGGGCCAGAGCATTCGTGGGAATAAAATCAATCAGCCTGTTAAAAAGGGACATAATGATAAACCTAAAGACTATTACAAACTGTGATCAAATGTATCGCTTTGCTATGGCAACGGGAATGAGAGAATGGAAATTTATGTAGGCAGAGCAGACCATCTGATCTTAGTGGGAACACGTGTGTGCTTGCTATCCATGATGTGAAATTACAGAGGGCTCTGGAGTGCTGCTGTGCTCCTGCCCAGTGCCACATGGCACACAGTGTGCCCCTCACCCCAGTCAGACCTAAACTGGAGAGGCGGGCTGGCAGAGGAGGCCCTGGATGCACGTGGTACAACTGCAGCTCTTACTACGTAGTTGCCATAACAATTGTGCTCTCATGCTGCACTGCTTCCCGTTAGTTTTGAATTTACACAATTTACATGTTAAGCGTTTTTTTCCCCTGTAAGAAGCATCTCCCCTCCTGCAAGCATTGTGCTCTCCTCCTAAATGCGTCTGGAGACGTTATTTTTGCACAATATGCTATTGTAGCATTCAACAACTGATAGATTTTTCAAAAGTAAACTGTATTTTATATCTCTTCCTTTAAGAGATTTGCCAGGTGTTGAGTGGAAAAGTTAGGACAGTGTGGGGAAACAGGTTCCCTAGTTGCTTTTCTGATACGTAAACACTGCAGCAGAGAAAGGGAGATGGTGCCTTGTTGCCCAGAAGAGCACGTATTGCAGTCTGTACCTCTCACAAGCTGTGGCTTCTCCAGGCTTTTCCGTTCTTCCCACAGCAAAGTGCTTTTGTTCACCCACCCGTTCTTCATGTGGCACATCGTTCTCTGCACTCATGTAAAAGCAAACAGTTCAGGAACAAGGAAAGCACGCTTTTTGTCACGTGTATCTGTCACGTTCAAAGGAAATGCTGCACTCACCCAGCTTCCACAGAAACCCGGCTGGCCCTTTCAGGTGGTTGAAAGCAAACAGAAAAAATAAAGTAGGACCAAAAATCTTGCGGTTTAATCTCAGGTCAAAGGAAAGACACTTTCAGGTCTTGCTTTGAATAACTGGTTTTGAACGAGAACCAGTTTATCACAGAGAAATTAAAGTGTACCTGTTCTTCAGTGGCAGGCTCAAGGCTATGTAATTGTTCAGATACACCATAATCCAAAGCTAAGAGCCTTATTCTGGAACTGAAATGATAGGCCTTGGCATTGTCTCTTGTACAGGTGATGAGAACGAGTAGGCTGTAAATAGACATTTTGTTTTAGAAAGATATTTTCTATTGTCATCGATTGGATTTTGTGTCATTATTGGCATAAAAGAATCCTTAAATAACATCTTATCCTCTCTTAAAATGTTCAATTGTATTTTCTGTAACAGTGTTTAGGCAAATAATGTGGCTCTTGTGTCTGCTTTTTCATTTTCCCTGGGATCAGACGCTCTTTAACTTGGCAGGTCTGATGAACTTTGTTTGCATATACCAGGTAAAGCCAGTAAACGAGTGCCATTAAGAGGATCCCTGTTCTTTGAAACAGTATTTTTTATATCACATTATCTTTATGTTATTACTCAGTAAGATTAGCAGGAAAAAAAAAAAAAAAAAAAAAAAAAAAAAGCCTATTGAAATCATTCTTTTCTTTTTCTTTACCTAATTGGGTAAATGGTAGACCACGCTATGATTCTCCTTCAGAACAAGGAAGACTGAAGAGTGAAAAATGTGTAGATTATGATGAGATAAATATGAAAATGAACCTGCTCTGCATCTTTGGGAGCTATTATTGTAGCCACTGAAATGTCAGTAAACCCCTGAAGCTCATACCTGCTGAAGAGTTGGGCTTATCATAAATAACAGGATTTTTTTTGGAGTCCCACAACTGCATTCAGAATTGTAATGTTTGTGAAATCACCATCCTACAGTTCCAGATTTCTTGCTAGGGAATACAATGTTGGCATTCTGTGAACAAAGTACTTTACATTATGTGAGGAAAAAAAAAAAGATAACTCAGTCAGCTGTATTACAGTAGACTTCTACAATAGCAGCTTAATCCCAGCTCTTTTTTTTTTTTTAATAAAACCCCATCCCATATGAATGAGCTGTTTTTTAATGTCAGACTGCAAAAAACAAACTGTAATTCAGGGAGCACCTTTGGCTCCCCTTCACTTCAGCCCCCCTTTAGTTCCTATGTCCTCCATCAACACACAAACTTTAAAACACTAATGAGTACTTCAGAGGCCAACTCCAGTCACTAGGGCAGTGGAATTGTTTGATACTTGTAGCTCTCTGTCAACAGAACATATTAAGAGCTAACGATAGTTTTCTGTTTGTTGATGAAGCAGCAGTAGCATGTTACGTGCAGATGAGACTCTTAACTGGCTCCCTATGCTCCTGTCAGCCCAGTGAGAACAGCCCAGAGGAAAAAAAGAAGTATATGACCCTGAATCCTTACGACAACGTAGTGGGCAGTTGGTGGAGCAGCCATTTTTTGGCCCTGGCAGTTTAGTAGTGCAGCGGTGGAAATGAAATTTTGGGAGCAAGGGATGAGAAGGCATCAGAGAAACTGATGCCTCAGGCAACCAGCAGAATGTTTTCATGTTGTTGTCACTGCAGGAAGTCTAAGGCTTTTTAAGTAAAATTTAAGTAATAGCTGCAACTTCTGTACTGGGTTTGTTTTTCTGCTGTAGACTGTAATTTTTTTCTCAATGTTTTACACACAACTTTCACTTTGTATTCCAGTACCACAGGGCTGGTGCCATGCTCTGCCACACCGACCACTTTTGGGGACCTGAGGGCAGCCAATGGCCAGGGGCAGCAGCGCCGCCGCATTACATCTGTACAGCCACCCACGGGCCTTCAGGAATGGCTGAAAATGTTTCAGGTAACTCGCACTTAAAGAAAGCAGCTTACCTCCATGACTGAAGCAAAAGGCTGCTTCAGTGAAGGCATTCCTCCCTGTATATCCCACAATGTTTCCTGCATTGATTTTGTGTACTGTTGAAAAAACAAACGGACATCAACTTCAAGGAAATGCAGCTGCCCATTTTAGCTAGTTACTGTAGAAACTCACAAAAAATACTGCCTTCTTTGGTTTCTTAATAAAATAGCCCATACTGTTTGATGCTTTCACATTTTCTGCAAATTCAGTCCAGCATGTTACAGCTGCCTCCGTGGCCTCAAGCTAACTGGAGATATTTTCTCTGGGAGACTGGCAAGCGGGAGCACATGGTTTGCCTCAGCGTAGGTATAGCACTAAAATTATCCCAAGTCTGCTATCTTCTAAGAATAGAAAGAAATGTTTAGGAAAAATAGGTTAAATGGAAACTCTGTGTGTATTTTTTTTATATGTTTGAGCACTGAATACAGTGTCAGCTGGTACACGTGCGTACATTGAGAACAGGGTGAAAAGAGGCTTTCTGTATCTTTCCAACAGCCTTGAACGATGTCTAAAACTTAATGTGACCAAGAAGCAGAGAAACCAAAACCCAGTGGTATAAGGGACACTTGCACAGTGGAAGCTGACACCTGGGTGACACCATACTGGGAGCAGCTGAGCCAATTCAGTGTGCATTAACACAGGCACACCTTGGGGCAGCGCGGTGCTCCTAGGGCAAGGAGAGCATCAGAGAGCTCTGCTGTGCAGCTGTGCAATGAGTTTTTAGGGAGGAATGACTCCCAGTCATTGATTTGAAAAACGGAAATATTATGTCTTCCAATCTTGATTAATAAACTGTTACTTATAAAATGTTTTCAGAAGGAATAGGTAACTAATGCAGGCATAGTTTCAATTATGATAACAGACGTTTCCAAAGATAGAACAACAGTGTTGTAGATACAGTAGCGAGCATACAATTTTGCAGGCAGGAGTGTGCTTTGGGCTTGATTCATGCTGCCACATAGTACCATTGATCTCAATCACTGTCACGGCTGAACATTAAAATAATAATGGAGAACTCCTTTCCCTCTTTATTTTTACACGTTTATGATCTGCATAAAACAGTGGAAGTTTGGAATTAAGATGTTCGTTTGTGCTCATATGTAATTATAATGGTGTGTCTTTTTTTCTTTTGTTCTGACTGTCCATAGAAAGGTGTCTTTTTAACCCTTAAGCATCATATTTGAATGGTAGTTTGTAGATATGATACTTAATGTAATTCTGTGTTGTGTTTTAATACGCTGATGAAACTTTTAAGCTAAGGAAAGCTATTTTACGTGTAGGACATAGTGTGCATTTTCTCAGATTAGATCAACAGTTATCAGTAGCGACTTGTTAAAAAAGCTGAAATGTCTGAGAGCAGGATGATGCGTGGCAGTAGAAGCACTGCTACTTGCTGTTTAGCCAGCATCATGAAAAGTCTGTAAGCCTATGGAAAGTCTGCATGTAATTGGTTTCTTGTTATTTTTGGTTTCGTAACAGAGGAATGATGCTCTCCATTAAGTAAATAATTAGATATTTTTGGTTTTTGAAAATACTTACTGTCTGTTGTAATTCCCAAGTTCTGATCTGGACTCTTGAGAGAAAGAGGCCTCTCTTTACTAACTAGGGATCATCTAGTAGCACTCAGTGATAGCAGCTGCTCTTACTGATAGTTTGTGCTGCTTTCACAAAGGGAGTCCTTTACTTTCAACCCAAATCCTTTAAAGTCACGTGCATGCCAAGCACACCCATTTTCTCATTTTTTTAATTTTCTCTTGAATTGTATGAAGTAGGTGAGTCATATCTGTTGAAATGATGAAAGCACAATCTCCAAGTCAGGGGAGGTAGCTCTGCCCAGAGAGAAGAATCAAATGGCACGTGTAGCATTGTTCTTGCAATGCCAGGCTTTTACGGTTCAGAAACAGAAATGGGAGGCCTTGCTTCTTTAGGTACTTTATGCCTCCAATGCCTGTTTAATAGCCCTATCATATTTTATGTGAAAATATATTCCCAATTAATTTTAAACTGAAGTTTCCAGGGGCACATTAGCTGGACGTATGTCCTGTTTCAAGGAAGAACCAAACTTTGGCCTGGAAACCAGCAGTAAGCGGAGATTCTCAGTTACTTGGAGGTCCCTGGCCTGTACGTTGCCATTCAGATCCTCTCTTTTATTTACTTCTCTGGGGAAGGAGTGTAGAGGGGTCAAATTTAAAAGCGAAAGAATTCAAATACTAAGAAAACAAGATGTCCTCTAAGTTTGTAGGTTTTAAAATTTATTTTTATACATTACTTCTGCTCTTACGTTTTGTAGCTGACCCAGGTGTTTCATTTTGAAAATGACAAAAACTAATGCAGAAAGGAGAAACAGTTGGAAGTGTATTGCACTTTCCCTTTAAAAATGCAGATGTATATTGATTTCAGTGAAATATTAGTCTGGAAACAGAAGCAGAAGAGCATTGTGATAGGTTTGAGCCATTTAATTTCTTAAAGACCCATTTTCTGTTTTGTACTGACTCTTCGCTTCAGGACTTTTTAATGTCAGCTACAGGAAAACTCAGTGACCAAACATATTATAAGGTTTCTTCTCTTACAGTGAGCTTGTTTTTATTGTATTTGGAACAGGAAATATCTTTAAGTCACCAAGTTGCTTGCGGTAGGGAAAAAGATCAACTGCTTGCTAAATTCAGTCAGCAACAGTACTGCTTTACATCTTAAATTCAGTTTTTCTCTCTTCATTATTCCTGCTTTGCATACTTACAGTGTTAGGTAACTTGATTAAAAATTTGAATTTTCTGGAGATATCTCAGGGCATTCGTAGCAATGTCACAGTTGTTCCAAAGGCAGTAAGTACAGGCAGTGCTTTTAAGTAACTAGTGAAGGCTATTATTCTGCCTCAGATTGGAAACATTGATTTCTTCGTGGTTTAAACAGTGCCCAAATCCTCTAGCCATTGTTGGCTGGCGGGAATACTGTTTCTTTCCTTTATGTGAAGAGTTGGCTGAGCCACTGCAATTCACGTTTCCTTACATTCTTCACTTTGTACTCTTCCAGAGCCACTTGTGAATACATAGATGCATGGGGCCGAGTAGCCCACCTCTTACATGATGCAGGCAGTGGAGATGATATCATCTCCAGCATTACGGCATCTTCTCCTTTACGGTTAAAAGTTCAAGGTCTCAGTGTTGATGTGCAGAATGGGAAGGACCCACGCTGTAGCATTGTGCTGCTTTGGGCTGTTTCACCCATACCAGTTTGGTTGGGAGCAGCAGTGGGGATTGCAGCCAATGCCCTGGTCGTCCCTGCTCATACTCCTTTGGCTCAGATGGCAGAGCAGTTCTGGCACATGTAAGCTACGCTCCTTTTGGAACAAGCTCTGGGTGAAGCCACTGCCAGCCTGCAGCAGGGACACAGCTGTCACTTCTCCTCCAGGAGCAGGCGCGTCTGGGGGAACCTTCAGCCTGGCTCAGCTTCAGTCACCCCTTGCTCCCAGAACCCCTGTTGTGACAGGCCACTCGCTGGTATGGCCTTTCCTGCAGGGGATTTTGCTCACGTGCTCTGTGTACCAAGGCTGGGATCACCTTTGAGCTGGCAGGAGCTCAGTAACTAGCCCGAGCTGAGTGGCAGCAGGATGCCAAACAACCCTTTCTGCAAGTCTGCATGAAACAGCACACCTCCGTTAGCAGAGCGTAGTCACAAAGAATAGCACTCTGAGATTGTACTGCAGCGTAACATGTTTAAAATAGGTGTCCTTAAGTTACCTGTAGTAGAAGAAAGAGCTAATTGCTGCAAACCGTAATGGTGCAAACTGGAGTTTAATAGGTTGGGGCTATGTGACAGAAGAGCATAGCTCACAGCAGAGGCACAGAAACAGGAGGAGATGGTGAAAGGATGAGTCGCGAGTCAGACGGGCGGGAGGAGGTGGAAGTTGTAGGAGCAGCAGAGATCTTTATGTTGACATCAAGTTGTTTTGCATGCCTGATAAAGACAGGAAAGAGGATTACACACAAGAGCGCAGGGGAACTGAAGGGCCATTTTTTAGGTAGGCCGTGCTGTGGCTGCAGTATCTGCGTGCTGAATGAGGGATGGCATGAGCAGTCAGAAGGCAGGGGCTGAAGGAACAGGGCCTCCTGGGGACCTGAGGAAAAGATGGGACTCCTTATTTGGGAACCTCAAGTTCTCAGCTCCCTGGGATCAGCTGTCCCTGCCCCAGCGGTACATGAAGGAATTAAACAAATGCATTTTAAAGATAATATATATTCTTTAGAAAGATCTTCAATCTGAAAGGGGATCACCTGGTAGAAGTCCAAGGTGTCTGCATGCTACACAGGTATCTTGGATCTCTTCAGTCATCTAAAACATTTGAAATTTTGCAGAATGTTTGGTGCCCATTTATTTGTGTTGGTTTTTTTTTTTTGTTTGTTTGTTTGTTTGTTTGTTTGCTTGTTTTATTCCATCTTTCCTCATCAAAGCTACAAACTTTTTTTTTTTTCCCTGTTCTCTGCTCAATGCAGTTTTGTGCTGTTCTGTGCAAACAGATCAAGCTTTGGGATCCAGAAGGGCCAATTTCTTAGTCCTGCCTTCGTTATCAGAAGCATCTGCGTTCATCTGGCACACTTACTCCATCAAATCCTTCCATGCCAAACTTCCCTTAGAGACCCCTTACTGACAGTAGCTGGGGGTCTCTTTGGTTATGTGACAGACTAAGGGGACAGTGTCCCAGAGAAAACAACTTGAGCATCTGACAGCTCAAGAACAGCCTTAGGTAGCTGCCTGCAGCCACCCTATAACGATGACTGGACAGATGAAAGTGGATGCTGCTTGTATTCATTAGCGTCTCTTTCCCCTTCTTGTATTTTCTCTGTTCTCTTTTCTGTTCAGCTCTGCATTGCATTTTAAAAATAGAAACTTAGGAGAATTACAGATAGTGCACAGAGAAATTATTAATGTCTTCACAACTGTCATCCATGCTTGCCACAGCGACGTGCAACGGTATTCAGGTTGATTTGTCTTAATTTATTATAGCTGCTTATAAATTAAGAGTAGGCTGACCTTGGAAACTTACAGTGTGAGAAAGTAGCACGGGTATTGTTTTTCCTTTTTGCTTCTAATTCTCCTAAATTCAAATACAGTCGGCAGCTAAGATGAAGGATTTCAACTGTTTGAACCTAAAGGCTGCTAAACTTGGGGTTGCTGCAACAAACAGTTGAAAAGTTGGTGAGATAAACAGCTCTTCAGTGCACGATGTATGGAGAACTCTTCTGTGGAGCAGATGTTGCTATTGAAAGAAACTTTGCACAAGTGTTGTATTGCAGATACCAGAGTTAATTGTTAGTTCAAGAGAACAGGAATTTGTGTGAGCAATAAGAGCCCTTAGATACATGGCAGATTTGAGCAGAAATCTTAATTCTGAGGTATCTTGCCCTTTATTTTTTTTAAATTTCAGCTAGCCTCTTACCATAACTGCAATATAATTTCCATGCATCAATTTACTTGTAAATGTCACTCTAGAAGACATTGAAGAATGTGAATTTGCTCTCAAAAACTGATGTCTCATTTTTTCTCCTCTCTGAGGCTTTGTTCATGCTCTAATTCTGTTGCTAAATCAGTTAGCAGTGGCTGTTGGTTTTTTTTTTTCCCTGTAGAAATGATTTTTTTTCCTTAAATTATTTTTGCATAACAAATCTAAACTCTATGATGAGCATAGATGAGTTTGAGGCATGCTTTTCAGACATGCAGTATATTCAGTTACTATTTTTTTTTCTACAAATGATGCTATTAATCTGCTATGCTCTCAGATGAGCGCCTTATTAAAATCTTCAGATTTTATGGTGCCCATTAGTCAAAATGTGAAGTAAGAAAATTACCAGCCAAAATTCCCTGTTTATTCAAGTGTAAATTGATATCTACAAATATGTGTTGCTTTATAGCCAGGATTCTGAAATACAGCATTGTCACACAGGGACATACCATAGTAACAAGCAGGCAGTATATTTCTGGAGAAAGTTCCTTTCCTTTCTTCTCATTCAGCTTCAAGTCTTTGGTCTATCAGATGATACATCAAGGTTAAAAGTTACCTCACTTGAATGTACAATGGAGAAAAAAAGCAAATTTTGTTTCACCCCCTTTGTTGTCAGTAATATGTGCATAAATTTCATCAACTTCAAAAGAAGCTTAATTGTTTTAATTATTATTATTAAATATTATTGTGTTTAATTGCTAATCTGTATGTGTGTGTATAACAAATTCTTTCTTAGCTTAAGAATCAGTGTAGTAATTTCGAATATTTTGTGTTGATTAAATTCTCATTTTTGTGTAATTTACATGAGTGTTTCTCTTGCTACCTTTTAATATGCTTGTACATAGGTCGACAAGGAAACCTAACTTGCATTTTCGGCAAAGCAAAGATGTTTACTAATACAGACTGAGCTTTTGGTTTTGTTTTTTCTTGCAGAGCTGGAGTGGACCAGAGAAATTACTTGCTTTAGATGAACTCATTGACAGTTGTGAACCAACACAAGTGAAACACATGATGCAAGTGATAGAACCCCAGTTTCAAAGAGACTTCATTTCCTTGCTCCCAAAAGAGGTGAGAAATACGGGTTCAAGTCACCACCTTTTAAATACTTCCTTGCTCATTGTGGCATTCATTTTTTTCCACCATAATGGCATAAACTGATGTTAAAGAGGTCCCTGAGTTGACCTACTGCTGTAACATAGTAACCATTAGTTTACAGTAACACACCTTTGTGTTTTGGTCGCAATTCTGATACCTGGAAATATGGATGACTTCTTAAAATCCCAGGAGCTTTCAGGTATCTCTGTATCTTAATTGGGCTGACTTTATTTTTACACTGAGAACTAGTTCTTTCAGAGAGTGCACACAGAAAAATTCCCTCCAGCTGCATGACCTTTCTGCGCGGTATTCTGGAAGTACAAGCGTTACCGTTTAATGCTTTAAGTAGTGTGCTTTTTTGGTGAATATTATTTTTTTTAATTTATTCTAAACAAACTAAGTCCTGAAGTCTGCATCAATAAACCCCACCAGAAGTAAGCTCAGAAAGCCCTTCTTGCTAAGGATAAAGCCAAGCCCTAATTAACTGGATATGTTGCAGTAAATCCTTTTCTGCAAATCAGATCATGTTGTATCAGGTTAAAGAGAAGCTAAGACTTAGATTTGAGTGTGTGTGATTTTCAGCTTGTATAAGTAAGTAAATGTTGTCTGTAGAAGAGTAATGCTTGGTATTCTCACAACTAGAACGTGGGGTTTGAGATGAAAGAGTACCAAGCCAGTGTAATACAGCTGTTAAATGCATTTTAGTACTTTTGGAAATTATACTTCTGATATTAATTGATTTTAGTGAATGGGAAGTTGTTTTCCTGTCTGGAGAGAGGAGGAAGTGCATCTTCTTTTGCCATATCTGCTGTGCGCTGTGTTTGCCACATGAAAATTTGCATGAGGGTTGATGTTCGTATGTCTTTGTTTACTGACAGATTTGAAAACAAGTTCTTCATGAAAACAAGTTCTTCATAGATATTCTGGAGCTGGTGTTTGGTTACTGTGGTTAGTGTGCTCTTATTTACTGTGAAGATAGTTCTGTATCTCCTGTTCTTGACGTTCTTTCTGATCATGTTCTATTTTTGAATAACTTAGATGTGCGTGACCCTTCTTTCCATCACATCTTCATGGAGTAGGAAATGTCACAGCCTTCTCTCGGGTTTTATGGTTAGCATTTGTAAGCGTTGGAAGCACCTTACGAGATGAATGTTAACTTAGAACACGTGACATAAGCATGTGGAAAGCACTCTGTGGTAGCCTTGTTCACGTATGTAGAGGACACTGGGGAAAAAGTTTAACAGGACCTCTGTGGTGGTGCAGTGTTTGTAAAGAGTCTGCCCAAAGCGGCCTTAGAGCAGAGGCTGAGGAAGGAATCAAGAGGTTAGATTTTGAGACAACAGAGGGCATTTTGTTACTTCTGCACCTGTTGCATCTGGAAATGCACTAATTGATCACAGTAGGTCACAGATTAATTGTCTTTCTTTGCAAGACTTAGTGCCCAGACTGACTGAAGTAGTTGATGTAGTTACACTGTAATTAATGATATTGCTGTTATTTCAGTTTTAGCAATTTCTTCACAGAAAGGATATGCTATTTAGCTGTAAAATAAACAGCTAAATATCTATGTTCCTTATCTCTTATTTGTTACTTGACTCCACTGTAAGATACTTGTGTTTAATTTATTTTTAGTGGTCATTCTTGTTTCTTGAAACTGTAAAATTGTAAAGTGCTTACCAGAAAGGCTGACTTGGCCCTGGAAGCTGGCTTAAACAATTTTTGCCTTCTAACCCCTAGTTGCTGTCACCAAAATTAACCAAAAATTCTCCATGAAGCCAACTCCGTCTCCTCTCCATTTTTGAAGATTGTTTAAGTCAGATCTGTTCAATGACTCTGTCCTCTGCTACTGGCTTCAGCGGGGGGTGATGAGTAAGTCTGGGGAGAAGAATAATTTGGTAGAGTCAGTAATTCTGTAAGCAGGCTTCCCTACCAGTGCCAGCATCCTGTGAAAGCGTGCTCTCTTGAGCTGTCACTCTGTGTTAACATCTATAGGTAGCTCCAGGATTGTATGTACTGCAGTGATTTTATTACCTAATCAGAATATGAAGCTGATTTGGGCAGGAGGCCTCTCCTTCAAAAATGTTTTCAGCAATAGAAAGACAGTAACTTAATATCTGAATAACCAAATGTTTGCCTTCCTCCTGAGGAAACCTGCAGTCAAACAATTAATCTGAAATGAATATTTGTTTCTTACAGAGGAATTAGAAATAATTATTGAAATTATTTGTTTGTGAAAGTCAAGTCTCAAAATCAGCAGATAAGGAATGCTGCTAAAATCAGCCAAAGAAGCAGTATTGGTGCCATGGTACATTAGGAGAGAAAGCGAGATTCGGCGTGTGGTTGGGTGCTGTTAGTGCTGCAGAAGGGAGCAGGCCTCAGTATGGCTGAGTCAAGGTCAGCTCTCTGCTACCTGAAGCTGTCTCACAGCTAACTCCACAAACTGAGACAAAGGGCCTCCATCTTTTTTACGCTGCTAATCCTAAAGTCAACTGTGAGCTGTGTTGACCCTTGATGACTATTTAGCCAAATATAGTCTAAAATAAATGTCACCCATATGTAAGCTGTTTTAAAATCAGTTGGCTCACAGATTTTAATTAACACTATCTTAGCAAATGTCCGTACCCATGTAGATAGGACAAGTGATATTTAAACAAAATCTTCTGTCAGTTAAGGAGCATCTAACAAAAAAGGAAAGGATCTGTTTCATGTTTTGAGCCTAGCTGCGTGCAAGGCCGTCTATCTGATGTGTCTTAGGAAACGTGTCGTAAATAATGTTCCATATCAGGAATTAAGACAAAGTCGAAAAGGACACAAGTACAGTTGTTGTTTTTGTGTCAGGGAGCCTTACAGCAAACATTAAATTCTGACTCCACAAACGAGCAGGGACAGAACAATCGTTCCTCAGCTTTATAGCCTGGGATGCTTGTGGGATCTAGTGTGCAAGTTAAGGCGCGTATCCAGCAAATGTGGAGTCCTACATGCTCAATGTGAGCTGCAGGTGATGACTTGGCCACAAGGTGTGTAATCGCAATCAGAATGCCAAGAGGCCTGACATGCTGAATTTTTATTTCCTGCGCAGTTACTGGCTGGGCTAGATTAATACAAGTAAATGTTTCTCACATAATAAGGTTAAAAATCTGCTGAGGTCAACAGCCTACAGTTACAACTTCCTTAGTGAATTTCAGTCTGTGCTTCTTTGAAAGGCAGATTCTATTTATATGCAACATAACTCCAGTTAAAAATTAAATACAAAAATGCTAAGCACAAAAAGAGATGTCAAGCAGCAGTAAATGTGGATGATCTGATTTTCCTGACAACTTTTGCATCCTAGTATTGACAAAGACCCCAGTATTTCTAAATGTAAGTAGTTCTGTGCGTCACTTTTTATCAATGTTGTTCTTTCCATGGAGACTTTAGTCATGGAAGCCACTTCCCTGCCTCTTCTGTTTTCATTTTCCATGACTGGAGAAATGCATTGATGCTGTTCAGTAGAAAAGCTGTAGTCATTCATCCAGGATACCCTTGAGGATATCCATCACCATATTTTGGTTTGTGTTTTAGATGCCTCTGTTTAAAGCTCCAGGCCATCTGAAGGTATTTCTGGAATTTTGGGGGACTTATTGTGGTCATTATGTGGCTTCGCTCAACTCAGCTGAGATCTGAGCTCTACCAGTAACATTTAACATTGTCACACAGAAAAGTGAAGTTCAGCTTCAGTTCACCTTATGCAACATACTGGGATTTCCCTTGTTTGTTGGTGGTTTTTTTTTTCCTGGTAACAAATGCAGTGTGTAATATCAGTTACATATTTTAGTCCTTTTGCATCCAAGTGCATCAAACTCCCTGTAGCAGCACTTAGGTGTATGCTCGCATCCTAATTAGAACTTGAGCAATGTGATTACTGGATTTTCTGCAGCTGCAGAGTACTTTTGAACTTGAGGCCAAGTAGCATTTACATTTTCTCTGTTTGAGCTTACGGCGTGATGTTTTTCCATCTCGGCATCCTTAATTTGTTCACACAGTGAGTGTGGTGGTATTTTCTGGTTAAACTCTCAGAACAACTTTTATTAGATAAAATATCACAGGCACAGTTATTTCAGTATATCTGGCAGTGGTTCAAAGCAATACGGATGGCATTTAAAAAAGCATAATAGCCAGTGATTTCAGCTGACATCTAGTCTCTTGCAAATAATATACATTTTTGATGTGATCTGTGTGGATTTAGTTATTTAAGACGATTGCTGTACTTCTCAAGTGCCCACTGGAACAAGCTGTAGCTCTGCTAAGTTTCCGAGATCATTTAATAATTCATTGTTTCAATTTTCTGTATTTCAGCCTCTGATGTGTGATAATGCTTGGAGTTACTTCACTTTTCCTTTCAAAAGCAATTTAGAAATCTCCCTTCCTTTTCTTACAGCTGGCGCTGTACGTGCTGTCATTCCTGGAACCCAGGGACCTTCTGCAGGCAGCTCAGACGTGCCGTTATTGGAGGATTCTGGCTGAAGATAATCTTCTCTGGAGAGAGAAATGCAAAGAGGAAGGTAAGGCTGAGCAAAAAGATGAATGTAATGGTCAAAGTGTTGCTGTCAAAAAGTGCAGCTCATTTATATAATGAGCTTAAAGTTTTATGAAGGGAATTTGAGTGACTTTAAATTTACTGCTAGAGATGCTTTGAGCTACGTGGTGCATATCTTTGTTAAAAGTAGGAAGCAGAAGTAATCTGTGGAGTACTGGAAATGAAACTAGACTACTTAAGCTTGAACATAATGTGCATAAGGTATAACACAGAGATGGGTTTTAAAATACACTGATTTTTCCTGGTTAAGGATAGTTTTTATTCAAAATACAACCAAAGCAAATAAGAGCTGAGATGAGCATTGCGTTGCAGGAGGAAAAGCTGCAGTGGTTGTGTAGAAGACTGTGATTTCATGTTAGTTGTGGGAAAGCTAACAGAAATTTCATAGTGTAGGAGAAGGTGGAAATGGATTGCTCAGAGAAGGGGATGCATTCCTTAAGTCCTGTTGATTCGCTGCCTCCTGCCCAGTCAGGAAGATAGAGTGGTTCAGCAGTACTACGAATGGGCAATAAAAGACTCCCAGGGAAATAAGCACCTGTATGAAAATAAGAAAAATGTAAACTTGTTAAGCAGAAATACATGGCTAAGCAGTCTGGGAGACCAAGCATGTGCATGCACCTCTGAGAGCAGTGCCCTTATTGGACACAGGCAAACGCTGGTACTGTCCAGTCTGCCTCAGCATCGAGACAAGAATGTGGGGAGAGGTCTGCGCAGAGGCTTTAAAAATGATGACAGTGTGAATGTAGTTGGCTATTTTTAAAGGCCCTTAAATAATGAGTTGTTCTTCTGCAATGGAATTCAGCTGTCTAACCTCATAAATCTTATCTAAAGATTCTCAGAAATTTCAGTGAAAAATGCATTGAGAGGATAGAATGAGGAAAAAGGAAAACAGTGAGGGGTGTTAAGTCTACGTTTGTGAGCTGAGAAGTGAAAAATAATCTGGCCAGGCATAAGAGCACTGTTTAAAGGGGATTGTAGACTATTCAGACCTGGTGAGATGCACGGTAACATGAAAGCTCACTTAATTCAAAATTTTCAGATGGAAACACAGGAAAGGGGGCTAAAAGCAGAACAGTGAAATCCATGTACTGGCAACAGTCATAGGTCAGGCTAGTAGAGAGATGCAGTGGAGAAAGAATTATGTAGAAAAGATGGATAGGTGGGAAAGAGAATTGGCCAAAAGAAAAAGAAAAAGATACAAAATGCAATAAGAAATATGAAATGAAGCACTACCTCTTAAATGTCAATTCAGACAGGGTGCAAGTCTACCTAAACCGAAGCCAGGCGAGGACAGCTTTTTGAAAATAACAAATGAAGAGGTCAAGAGTCACGGGGTACTTAAAGGTAATGAAGATGCACAACCAGAGAGGAGGATTTTTTGAAGGGCTTCAGAATGGGAGTATGAATGGTTGTAGATGATAGTCAGGTGAAAAGGCAATATTCTGCTACATTTCCTCAGAATAAGGGATCCGAGACCAAGCAAGTAGATTGCTGGCAGGGAGTGATGAAAATGAGCATTTTCAACCACATGATTACAGTAATGATTATGCTTGGAAGGCAAGAAAGATGGTAGTACAGAGAGCTGAGGAGCAGGGTGGGGTCACTGACACAAAAAGCAAATACTGGCATGGAGAAGATGAGCAGAATTCTCTGTCAGGAGGTTGTTACGTTGATGCTGCATTTAATTTCGGAGATCACTGTAAGGTTGAGGACGGAGAAAAGCTGTTTTATTGGGGGTGGACTCATCACTCCCTCCTGCCACCGCCCCCGTTTTTTTTTTCTTTTTTTTCTTTCCTTTAAATCCATTTTAGGGATTGACGAACCATTACATATCAAAAGGAGGAAAGTAATTAAACCAGGCTTTATACACAGTCCGTGGAAGAGCGCGTACATTCGACAACACAGAATTGATACCAACTGGCGGCGAGGAGAACTTAAATCGCCTAAGGTGAGTTGCTGGGCTGTGCGCACGGTGCCATGAACTAAGCAGGATCCACTCGGGTTATTTTTTTCCTTCAGACAAGTTGAACTAGCCGTGCACAAAAAGCAGCGCATCGTTACAGAAAGGCAGTCATTTGTATGTTAGCTTACCATGTTTTTACATCAATTTCTGAGCGCTGTGTTAGCAAATCAAAATGTAAGGGTTTATGCAGCAAAACTCTTTTGCTGCTGTTTTAAAAAATTCTGTAGAATCTGGTGAATGGCTGTGCATGTGCCAGTCTTAGCGAGGGAGATAATCCCACAGACTTGATTGGAAATACTTATATTTAAAATCAAACACACGCACTTGTGGGCCACTTACCAACACAAAAATATCCCACAACTATTCTGTGATCATTTCATGCTTTATTTATAGCTATTCTTATAAATGGAGCAACAGGAGACGGTAATTTTATTCCATGTTAAGATTTTTTTTGAACATTGAAATATTTAATGATATTGATTTCATATTCTCATTATGGCTTTTCCAATAGAAAGATACGAAGCAATAGCTACAGCCCATTTTAAAATAAATTAACAGCTGTCTAATCAAACCTAGTATTGAGCTAGCAGTCAGAACCATGAAAAAACAACCATATCCATATCCTTTTAGCCAATTTCCTTGTCTTGATTTCTGTACAACAAAACAGTAAGAACAAAAAGATTCTTGTGATAAACCTATGGATAGGTCCTGCTGTTTATTTGGCCATGACTCATGTATGTCTGCAGCATGGCTCTGTTTCTTGCCTCGATATGCCACATCAAGTTATCTTGGAATTATTATTAAAATTACAGCCTCGGGCATTAGCCAAATGCCCATTTCATTTCAGTGAACATCTTGCGAAATGCTCAAATATCCTAAATAAGGCCATCCCTTGTTCCTTCTCATTCTCTGTATTCTGATAACTGTGCCACATTTTAGTAAAATATACTGAATTGCAGTTTTTCTCAAGTCACAGATTGAAGATTCTGCTTCTGCAGGATACTATTCCAGTCCACATTTCCAGCCTTTAAATGATTGCTTTTTTTTTGTACTTAGTTTAGTTTATGGTTTATAGTTTTTTACTTCAGTGCAGCTTCACATTTAATAAAGACAGTGTTTGGTTAGAAAGGAAAAAAATGGGCATGTTTGATCTTGACCATAGAAATACAATTATGCAGGAAATAATATAATGCTATCATTTTTGTTCAAGATCGGTAAAGCTCAAAACATATCTTAAAGGAGGAAGTTCAAGGGGGGAAAAGAAAAGAATTAAAAAATAAAGAGAGGGAGTAACTGCAGAAGAATTGAGCAATGTCCAGCAACTAATTTTTCCAACTTTCATTACTCGTTTATCCTGGTACTTGTAGGAGGTTTAGAATCCCACAGTACACTTGACAAGCAGTGCAGCATTATTCCACGGAATAAGGAAAATACCTTCTTTGGTCCCAGCTGGCAGTAAATGAGACTTGACACACAGGATTAAGAGGCCGAATTATTTTTGAAGCAACTCTAGCATTTTTTAATTTGTGAATCAGAATGGCACTGTGCTTCTCCTGCTCATTTCTGATCTCCTGAGTTTGGCTGTGAGCTCACGTTTTTGTGTTCTTTGCTGCCAGGTGCTCAAAGGCCATGACGATCACGTGATCACATGCCTGCAGTTCTGCGGGAACCGGATAGTGAGCGGCTCTGATGACAATACACTGAAAGTGTGGTCAGCAGTTACCGGCAAGGTAAGCGGATGGCGTGCGTGGATTTCTTAGGACAAGGGCTGCCAGTTAGCGCTGGGATACGGGTTGAAAATATCACTGTTGTGCCCGGCCACACCCACAGCGGTGTCTGAGGCTGCCTGATGAAAGAGTCGGGAAAGCGAACGGTAGACATTTGGGTCATCTTCTCCTGCACAGAGACTGGTTCAAAAAAGTCACCTTGATGTGAAATTACAATGCTGCTCATGCTACTGTTGGCATATATCCTTGTTCTCTTGGCAATTCTTCTATTCTCGTGGAGTCATTTGTGACATGGATTCTAAAGAATTTGGACAGATATGTTGCTTTATCCTCCTTAAAGCTTAATTTAGCCTCGTTTTACTCCTCTAGATCTGACTTGTCTTCTATCGTTCTTTCTGTTGCTTTTAAGTTATTGAAATGGTGTGTTGATTTTACTGGCTCTGTTTTCCAATGCAGTTTGTTTTTCATTCTAAGCTGCTACACTGCTGAGCCACAGGAAAAAAAAAAAAAGTGTAACTTGCTTTAGGTTTAAATATTTCCTATTAAATTAGATCCAGCTCAGGCAGGAATTTAATAAGCTTCAATAATTTAATTTTGGCTTAGAGAAGCAAAACAATATGTGCAATCAAAAAGACAGTGCTGAGCATTTCACTCATGTCAGAACATCACAGCTACTCAGCAAACAGTTCCATATAGCTATAGGAAAGGCCACAGAGCAGTAGTATGTTTTCCATCTAGACTAGTATCATATAGACTTGGTATTGTTGTAACAATATAATTATTTGAACACAGGACAGTTTTTGAGATTAACTTGATAATGTTCAAGTTGAACGTGTAAAGGATTTGCCTCTGCATGCCTAATAATGCCTTGACAAGGTTATAAATACTACAGTGGGAAAGAATAAAATCCAAAGCAATAGGCAGCCTCCTCCTACCTCTCCTAGCTTTCCTGCAGCAAACTGTCTAATGAAGGAACCCATGGTAAATTTTTCATATTATACCTGAAGAGGCAGGCTAAACTGAGATAAAAAATACTTCCTTTCTGTATACAGGCCTCTCAGAAGCAAAATGTTCTTTTAAATGTATGAAATTGATTGTGATAGCACAACTTACCAATTGATGTTCAGTAATTTGTGTGAAAATAATTTCGGATTCTAATGCGACTGTTTACCCTAAACCTTAGAGGTAAATACTGTATGTGAAAGAGGGCTGTATTGGCCCTTATGCTTACTGGTAGTGAAGAATTAATAAAATGAAAAGAACCCTAGGGGTTGATCTGCGCAAATGAACATGGCTAAACAATCCCCTTGACAGATGTAAAGCCCAGAGTAAGGATTCTGTGTTCTTACTGCCTTACAAGGATGATTTCTTGAAATATGAACAAATCAGTGGAAACTTACTTGAAAAAGTTGGAGAGCTGTAAAAGTGAAAAGCAGTTATGAAATTAAAAAGATGGAACTGCTAGGCATGAATTAGGAAGCAGAAATTGCAGAAAACTGGTAGAAGAACTGGAAATGTAAGTACAGCAGAAATGTAAGGATGTTTGTTAGAAAGGATATTACAGTAGAAATTAGTGTACTGTTGATTGCTGATGCAGAATAAGTACTTATGTTTGAAGAAAATTCATACGATGGAAATCCAGCATGCAGCAATGATAGAATATTTCAGCAGAAATTTGAAAGGGCATTAAAAACAACCACCAAAGCTGGGGCGTATGTTATTACAGCTGGTTCAGATAGCTGCATCGTCTGTATTCTGTGATTGGTTTCTAAAGTTACCTGTGGGGTAAAATAGGTGTGTTTTTTTCCCAACAGAAGGAAGCTAAAATGTATCAATATTTAAACTGAGTAAACTGGAAGACTGGGTTTTTAGGATACCTTATCTCAGATAAAAAAAATATTAGATTACGTAAAAAGGAGTCATTAATGGAGAAGGGCCACGGATGTTAATTCCAGTTAGCATTAGATTACAGAAAAAGAGATCAGCCGACTGTCTTGACCTCTTTGCTGATGCAGGTAGAGGTTGGCCTGATAAAAATAATAGTGCTGAAATAGATGGCTGTCTGCACTGCAAGACAGTATCCCATGACACAACTAAAGAAAACAGAGCAGTGCAAAAATCAACATGGCACATATTTAAATGGGTTAGAAAGTGGGTAATTAGCGAGATCAGGTTATTAATGTAAATGCAGAATCTGTATGGAGTATCTTTCTAGAGGGGTCTTGCAAGGATCTGTTCTTGTCTGTACTAATTAGCACTTACTGCTGCTTGATGAAAATGCATATACAGTCGTGACTTGTAAGGAATACAGACAGAGATGGAGACAAAACAATGTTCCAGAGTGGGTGAGATTTTATAGAAGAAAGCGTGAGCAATCACTCTTCCTACATGGTGAAAAATCATGTCACACAGCTAGTACCAAAGAAGGCCAGCCACGTGTGTGTAATGTGGGATTCTCTCCTGGGCAACAGTGATGTCTGTAGATGGTTGGAAACATGATTTCGCAGTGTTGATGCTGTAGCTGTAGCTTACAGAATGTGCTGTTTCTTGGATAAATAAGCAGAAACATTAAGTAAGAGAATAGTTTATAGATTGGTGGTAAAACTACTAAGTGAATGCTCTCTCCAGTCCTAACGTTTATGCTTCAGAAACATATTGGAAACCTGCAGTGACTCAGAAAAACTGCCAAGATGAAGACTCAAGGCTACAAAATGCATCTTCTAGAACTTGGCAAAGACAGTCTAGCAAAAGCAAGATTATAGGGGAAGTTCCTTACAGTCCAAGTACCTGCAGAGGAGAGAGGAACTTAATGGGCATTGTCTAGCAGATGTAAATTTTCAGTACAAGAGCAGAGCAATCCCCAGGAGCCTTCTGGCTCTTGCTATGACACGCTACTGTTACCTCCTTGATTACTATTTCTAAAACTTGTGTTAAAGTCTGTCAAAACGGTAACTGAGCCGCACGTTTCTTTTCAGTGCTTGAGAACATTAGTTGGACATACAGGTGGAGTCTGGTCATCACAGATGAGGGACAACATCATCATCAGTGGATCTACAGACCGGACTTTGAAAGTCTGGAACGCTGAGACTGGCGAATGCATACATACTTTGTATGGACACACCTCCACGGTGCGCTGCATGCATCTCCACGAGAAGAGGTAAGCCTCTGTCCAAAGCTACAGCCACATCTGGCTTCTGATCTGCACTCTGTTCACACAAACACTTGTTAAATTCGGGTGTCTGATCAGACGCTGAGTGAAATACGGAACAGGCGGAGCATCCAAACTGAAGTACATCAGTTGACTAAGGGAGGAGATTATTAATAGAAGCAAAAGCACACAAGTATTAACTAAAGAACAGAAAACTAAAAGAGTCAGGAACTTTATAAAGCCGTCTTTTACCTTATCCCAAAAATCATTCTTTGTTACAGCCTGATCCAGTCTACCACACTGAATAATTTATTCTTGGCTTTTTGTAAATGTTACAGACTTGCTCATTTTGCAGAGTGACTTATGCATTGTTGGTGTGGTACTTTACTACAATTTTAACTTACTGTATCATCATTTCTGCAGTAGAAATTCTTGATTCAAGGAACATTGGCAGAGCTACTTTACTTGGCTGTGGTATGGTGCTGTTGTCCAAGTGCCCGTTGGTTACATTTATTTTTTGAAGAATGCGGAGGTTTTTCTTTATCTGTGCCACTAATATTAATTCCTTCTCACTTCTGTGCTTGCCTAAAAAGGCTTTAAAAAGTATAAACTGAGGAAAAAAACAAGCAGAATAATCGTTCCTTTGCTAAAAGTATAACTTCTAAAGATCTTCTTTAATTGTTATAATTAGTTAATTCAGTCATTTAAGCAGGATGCTCAAAGTGCTAATTTGAACTCGGCATATTCATAAGCTTTATGGGTGGATACAGTAGTCCACGTAGTTTCTCATGGCATCATTTTGCTGTTCGGGACTCGAGTGCTTTTTAAATAGAGATTGCTAATTATATCAAATAGATCCTGGAGAGACGAGAACGGCGAGGAAGAAACGCACTTGAGTCATTTGCATCCCTAATAAAATGTCATACCAAACCAGATCTTCGGTGCCTAGTGGACAAATGCTGTCTGGTCATCCCAGATGAAAACTTCAAACTGATTTATATTGTTTTAATGCTTTTATTTCCAAAGCTAAATATAGGAGGGGTTTTCTTGTTCCTCCAGAGTGGTCAGTGGTTCTCGAGATGCTACACTGAGAGTTTGGGACATAGAGACGGGCCAGTGTTTACATGTTCTGATGGGCCACGTAGCTGCAGTTCGATGCGTTCAGTATGATGGCAGAAGGGTTGTAAGTGGTGCATATGACTTTATGGTCAAAGTGTGGGATCCAGAGACTGAGACCTGTCTGCACACACTGCAAGGGCATACCAACAGAGTCTATTCATTACAGGTAAGCGATTTTCATCTGCTGCTTATATGAACACAGTGCATTTCACCTCTTTTATTAATTTGTGAAAACCTGCTGCAGAGTTACATAGGCCAAAGAATACTGGGGCATCTGTGATATTCCCCTTCTCCATTTTTTCATCTTTGTTTTATGTTGGCTTAATTTAGAGGCTGTGTTTTGTTGTTGTTTTTTTTTAGAAGAGTACTGTTAAAGCCCATAGTGCAATAATGCCCAAATCTCTGTCCTGACAAATTATGTACTTTTGCAGGGCTCGGGGTTGTTTGTTAGGTGTTTTTTAAATGTTGTATGCATTTTGGAAGTATGCTTTTGGCTTCCCCAAAAGAAGTTCTAATGTTACTATTTAAATACGTTAGATAATACAGTATTTGAAAATGTGCCAGAAACCCCATTGGATTAATGTTCTGAATTAAGCAAATCTGTTTATCCTGATTTTGTAGTCACATCCTCTAGTTCCAAACTGTAATTCATAGTAAGGATGAACCTAAAATGTAATGCCCTGACTTAAGTGTCTATTTTACTAGTTCTGAGCAAAGGCTGTGTCTACAGTTCTGAGGCTTTGGCAGCAGAGACACGTTATTGTAGATGCAGATTCTTGGTACCAGTGTATGGCATGGCCAGTTACCTCTCGCCTGACTTCACCAGAATTATGCTGGCAAAGTCATACACAGACCTCATGTAGACTCTTCTTACCTTTACTATTCCAAAAGATCATCTTGTTCATTCGTGGAGTGAAAGCATCAATTCCAGGCACTGAAAGGAGAAAGAAATTAATTTCATGCTTGTGCCTGTTCTCATTGCAATCTAGCAGAACTGAAAAAAGAAATTAACAACAAATACAGTTCACAACTGGGAAACTGCATTCGGCATGTAACCAGTTTGGTTTGTGGCACAGAAAATGAAGCTCTGTGCTGCAGACATTTTTCTTAAATGCTTTCATCAAAAACTGTTTTCCACCATAATAGATCAATTTTACTAGATGTTTGTCTTTTTTGATCAATTTTACTAGATATTTTTCAAATCACCATCCCTTCTCTTACATTCATGCACTGCTGAGTATTTGAGACAAGCAGCAAACAGGTTAAAAATACTGCACTACCTACTTCGTATTCTGGTTTTGTCTCTTCTGGTGCAGTTTGGGAATGGTGCTGTTGTTCTACCTTATCTTCACTGGTGGCTCTTGTTCCAGTTGGTGAAGTTATATGTCTTACTCTATTAATGGAGTAATTAAGGGTCAAATAATTGGGTTATGTTGCATGCACTGGTAGTATTTATAGCTTGTAAGTGGAAGTTGGAGGGGGCAGAAGGCTACAGGTACTTAGAGTTTTAGAACATTCCAATTTGTTGAAATTGAAAGGTGAGCTCCTGCTGAAACAGCCCATAAATAGAATAATGAGGCTGAACAGCATGCCTGTCTTCCCCACCCCTGCCCCATAGTGGATTCTCTGGTATTTTAGTATTTCCCCATTTGTGACCCCCCCAAACAATTGTTAGGTCTTTATGCAACAATTTAAGACTACTAATCAGGTTGCCTCACAAAACACAGTACAACCTCTGATATGAATCACTGTCTGTTTAACTGCAGCAATATTGAAGTAGTTTGTCTTGATGCTCAGCCTTAAAGCTCTCTTTCTGAATACTCAATGCATGCAGAATACAGTTAAATGAGAGGAGAGGGAGAAAAGTGTCTATTTTTTTTGCATCAGTCTTTGTTTAAGTCCATTCTATAGTGTTTCACCCAACAAGTATGCTGGCTGCTCAATATTCCTGATCCCTTTATCCAAACTCGAATTAGTTCACGTGCTTTCTTGAAAGTACAGTGCAGAAAACAGGGTGCAGAATTCTAGTCAGTCTCAGCAATGCTTGCTGTACTGGAAGAGTTATTTTATGTGTATTGTTTAGCATATTTTGGATACCAGCATGTGTGTTTTTTAGTAAATTTTCACTGGACATGCAATGTATTGCAGCCAGCAGTCTGCACGCGCCAATCGTTCCCTAAATCTTCTGAACCAAAGTGCCACTCGACCATGACTACAGGTAGAGATCTAAGCTGCTCTGAGATGCAAGGGGTTTTACAAAGAGAAGCAGTCAGATAGCTGGGTTCTCTCTTCTCTGTTACAAGATACCAGTAAGCCCCCATGGACAAACAGTGTTAGTTTGCTCTGGCTATCCCAGGCTGCAGTTTTACCCTCATGTATTCTTGGCCGAGCTCAGATCCTCATAATTCTCTCCTGACTTTTACATGCATCCCTTTGGGTCGGGTTCTGTCATTTTGAATGTCGCACAAATCCTAATGAAAATACTAAATGCCAGACCCCCAGAGCTCTTACTGATATGTCTACTCTGTGAACTGATAGTATCCTGGCACCAAGTATTATTTATTAGTTCCTTCTGTAAATTGAAGTTACGCTGACTGATCCATAATTCTCCAATCTCCCACCCTTGAACAAAAAGAGAAATTGTACCTGCCACCTGAAGTCTTGTCTGTCTTCCATGGCTTCTCAAAATAGCATCAGCTGTCTCTATGATGGCCTTAAAACAACTTTGCTGTATGTGTGTTTTTTCTCCATTCTCGTGGAAGCTTGTAGTCAGTTGTCACTGGTGTTAGCCTACACTCATGGCTGAGGACCGAAGCAAAAAAAAAAGAAAGGTTAAATATCTTTAAATAGCCTCATCTGGTGCTTCTTTTTCTTCTCAATCAGCTTAAATGAGCTTTTTAAAATTTTTTTGCCTTTTTTTTTATTAAACAGAATAGCGTTTTACCATCTTTAACAGCTTTTGCTAGTTTTATCTTGTTTTGTGCTCTGCCCTTCTGATTTTGTCCCGGTGTACTCCTTTGTGTGCATCTATTGATCTCATTTCTGCTTTTGTACAATTGCCTGTACTTCAACCAAGTGGGTCTTGGTAATTTACTGCACTTCCTATCTTTCCTTCACACAAGGACAGTTTGTGTCTTTAAGAAGGGGCCAACTCTCCTGAACTTTTCTTTCCCTCAGAGATACATAAAAACCTCATGGGAAGGAAGACTCAATTTATTAAACTATTCCTCCTTGAAGCCCACTTTTTATTCTACTGCTCTTTTTCCTTCCTTTTGTGAGAACCCTGACTCACGTCATCGTCACTCTCACTCAGGTTACTTTTCACGTCTATATTCTCTACGTGTTCCATCTCTCTGTCAAAAGTATCTGATTTCTTAACTCATTTCTCTATGTGTTCATCTTCTACATATTTTTACTTTATATATCAGTACATGCCCAGAAAATTCAGAATTTGAACATGTGTTAGCATATGTACTTTTCCCAGCAGTGAGTAGGAAGTTCCTTACTGCACACGACTATTACAAAAGGTTAGACCCAGCATTTTTCAATTCCTTTTCTTCTGTTTTCCTGTATTGTTTTTATGTAGCTGTTATTTCCTTTCTCCAGCTTAAAGTCCCGCTGGCTTGTGGAAAAGCACGTTTGGCTGTTAACTTATTTATTAGGACAACAACAGCCTCTTACTGCTGTATGCTGCAGCAGTCAGGACTCTATTCTTTTTAAGAGTTGTATTTTATTTGTAAGACTAATGGTTCGATGTCTTTCTCCTCCAGCTGAGTACCCCATGGGCTGTGTTCATGACAGGAAATGACACTGCCACAAATCACCAGCTCCAGTATCAAGCGCAGCCACATCTATGTAGACTGCAATGCAATTTCCAAATATATCACATATATCTAATGTTGCATCTGGTGAACTAAATGCTTAACAGCCCCTACCCCCATAGAGAGCATTGTAAGATTCCATTGTAATTGTTTATAATAGATTTACCTTTCTTGCAGTTTGATGGTATCCATGTGGTGAGCGGATCTCTTGACACCTCCATCCGAGTTTGGGATGTGGAGACAGGAAACTGCATTCACACACTCACAGGCCACCAGTCTTTGACGAGTGGAATGGAACTTAAGGACAATATACTCGTGTCTGGAAATGCTGATTCTACAGTCAAAATCTGGGACATTAAAACAGGACAATGTTTACAGACATTGCAAGGTGAGCTTAAACTAACATAATATATATCAAGCTGCCTGCAGTAATCTGTGCTGCAGACCCTATATAAAACCTTCTAACCATTTCACACAAAGAAACAAACACGGACCATTTACAACTTAAGTATCATTTTTCTGGTGACAGCTGTATGATCTTCCTCTGAATTAGAGGAATTTCATCTAATCTATTCAAATCACTTGCCTATTATGAAAGGCAGATGGCCTGAACCGAGAGAAATTTGCAGTCAGTGTATTAGCTTAATAAGCCACAGAAATATGTAGGAAATGACATCTCAAAACAGTCA
The DNA here is from genome assembly GCF_019238085.1 of Lagopus leucura. Classification (NCBI taxonomy): domain Eukaryota; kingdom Metazoa; phylum Chordata; class Aves; order Galliformes; family Phasianidae; genus Lagopus; species Lagopus leucura. The sequence continues at coordinate 13,431,448 of NW_024962264.1, read as the reverse complement.
GTCGACGTATTATTTAGGGGTCACTTGGATGTTTCAGAGCCTACTGATTAATTGGATTGGGAGGCAAAGCAAACTGTCTATTGCAATAAATCAAAAGAAAGGAGTGGAAGACGTTTTCACTTTTTCAGTAAGAAAAAAGATTTTGGTTTCCATTTTTACAGTTGCCACTGACGCATCACACACACCAGCATATTATTTTGTTCCCTCTCCAGAAAAAGTCATATATCATATCCAGCAATGCTGGCTGCAGCAGAAAATTAAACTTCGCTGGAAAAGCAGGCTGCTGTTTTAACAGTTTATCCGTCTCTATATGTCCCTCAGTACTTACCAGTAGAGTAATCCCATAATAACACTTCAAAGGGACTTGGAGAAAAACATGCATCGTGCTCACCTCATTCTGCACAGCTAAGTTCATGTTTGTGAATTTCCAAGTTTGCACTTTGCCTGCTGTGCGTATGGAACAAAACAAGATCACTGTAACAAAGAAGTATTGGGGAAATTTCGCTTTTTGAAAACAGAAGGCAAGGTTCTGTACCTTTTAGAGCATAAAAACAGGGATAACACATCTAAGAGAAACAGCTGCACTCAAGTGGATGGGTATTTACATTACGTGCAGCGCTGTCTGTCACTGCTTTCCCATTAGAAACAAAAATGTTCTGGTTTGCTCTTCTAGGTCCCAACAAACATCAGAGCGCTGTGACCTGTTTACAATTCAACAAGAACTTTGTAATTACCAGCTCAGATGATGGGACTGTAAAACTTTGGGACTTGAAAACGGGTGAATTTATCCGAAATCTAGTTACATTGGAGAGCGGGGGAAGCGGAGGCGTCGTGTGGCGGATCAGAGCTTCCAACACAAAGCTGGTGTGCGCCGTTGGGAGCCGGAACGGGACTGAGGAAACAAAGCTGCTGGTGTTGGACTTTGACGTGGATATGAAGTGAAGGGCAGAAAGATGAATTTATCCAAACGTGTAGACGATGTTCTCCTTTCCCTCCCCTTGGAAAAAAAAAAAAGAAAAAGGAAAAAAAAAAAAAAGAAAAGAAAAAAAGAAAAAAAAAAAAGAAAAAGGAAAAAAAATCCCTTGTCCTTGGTGGTGCAGGATGTTGGCTTGGGGCAACAGATCCTAAAGACCTACAGACTACGAAGGAGAAGACAACGATAACAAACTCTAACTGACAAGAGAGGCATTTGCTGTCTCGTCACATAAAATGGCAACACCTTCGACCGGGGCAGCTTTGCAAGAACACAACTTCTGAAATGAAACCAGGTGCAATTATTTCTTTGCTTTCCTCCAGCTGCTTCTATGAGCAATTTGGAGGTTAAAAAAAAAAAAAAAAAGTTACAGTTCTTGTTACCAGGTTATTTTAGTACAGAGATCCTTAAGGAAGCTGCACAAGCACGCCTGCTGGTACCCCTGGCCGTCAGCAAGGCGCTCTCCCGGCCCCGCTCTGAGCAGGGTCCCTCCCAGCCTCCGTGAGCGGTCGCCGGCTGACTTCAAAAACCAGAGAGCATCTGCAATGAAACCAACTGCAAAACAAAGAGAGTCCATTCCTGGTGTGGAAAAGCTAAAATAGTACTGTGAATTGTTTTGTGCAGTTTTATCAGAGCTTTTTCTTTTTTTTTCTTTTCTTCCTTTTTTTGCCAACCATTGCCAACGTCAATCACAGTATTAGCCTCTGTTTAATCTACTTACCGTTGCTTCCATCTACACTCTTCAATGCATAAGTTGCTCTGAGGTGGCAAGTTGTCCTGGGTTCTGAGAGTCCTCTGATGGATTTAATTCGCAACGCTGGTGCTAGAAGTAGGTCTTCAATTACGGGATTGTTTTCCCACCCCTGTACTGTATTCCCAGTGGCCAAACTTATTTATGCTGCTAAATGAAAGAAAGAAAAAGCAAATTATTTTTTGTTATTTTTTTTTCTGCTGTGACGTTTTAGTCCCAGACTGAATTCCAAATTTGCTCTAGTTTGGTTACAGAAAAAGACTTTTTGCCACTGAAACTTGAGCCAACTGTGCCTCTAAGAGGCTGAGAGTGGAAGAGTTTCAGACAATTAAAGAGTGAAGTTTGCCTGCAAATAAAGAATTGAGTGTGTGTGCAAAGCTTATTTTCTTTTTTTCTGGGCAAAAATTAAAACACATTCCTTAGAACAAAGCTATTGCAGCCTGTTCTGTGGGGAAATTTTTTCTTTGTGAGGGCTGTGGTGAATGGAATGAACATTAAAAAAATTTTAAAAAGCTGACAAAATTTTTAAAAAAGATTATAAAATACAAAAATGAAAGTAAAGTTGCTGGTCAGTCTTAGTGTTTTACAGTATTTGAGAAAAAAAAAACAACTGTTACAGTTATTGCTGGGAGGAACTGACAGAGCAAAAACTTAGGTTTTTGTAAAGATGTCACATGCAAACAAAATGAGAAATGAAAGAGTCAAACAGTTTGCCTCATTCTCCAAGAGCCACAACTCAAGCTGAACTGTGAAAGTGGTTTAACACTGTATCCTAGGCGATCTTTTCTCCTCCTTTTGTTTTGTTTTGTTTTGTTTTATTTATAGTCTGATTTAAAACAATCAGATTCCAGTTGGTTAATTTTAGTTATGTAACAACCTGACAAGATGGAGGAAAACAACGTTTAAAGGGACTGTGTCTATGGTTTGATTCACTTAGAAATTTTATTTTCTTATAACTTAAGTGCAATAAAATGTGTTTTTTCATGTTAGTCTGTCTTGCTTTTTCTCTTTCTCACAGTTACTTTAATGCCACATCGCCTGTGACCCCTAAAGCTCAGCCAAGCACCACAGCTGGCCACAGACGTCAGTGTGAGCATCCCTGCTGCTGGTGCAGTGTGGGATTGGCCTCCAAGAAGCTGGTGGTAAAGCCAGGGCCTTCCCATTGCCAGGGGCTGGCCAGGACTGGACTTCGGGGGGAGGGAGGTATAAAAAGCTTCTCACGTACATAAGAGCTATCTCAATAGCATCCTGTTACTGCAGCTTAAATTGAAACCTGGTTATTGTTTATGGATTTCAATCAATTGATTGCAGTCTTAACAGCGGAAAACACATCCACAAATGCAACTAAAGTCAAAGCGAGGATTGCAGTAGAGCTTGAAACAAGGACAGTGACACAAACCCCACAGCATTCAAGATCAGCCCGGTGGCAGTCCTTTCAGAAGCTGTGCTAAGTCATCAGCTCTTAGAAACCTAACAGCTGAGCGTCCCTTTCTCTTTAAAACTCCCGGACCAAAATCCTTCCTGTTTGGGACATACGATTTTTCTTTCCCTACAGAAAACTGCCATTAAAAAAAAAAAAAAGGAAGTATATGCATGGAAGAGAAAAATATACATCAAATCATGAAATGTCTATCTGCTTACTCAAATGTAGCTGCAATTCCCACATTATGCAAAACAAATAACGATGAAGGAGCGCACTTCCATCTGGCCTCTAGAGATTAAAAAGCCATACAGCATCACTGAGCAGCCACAGATTGTAAATATCTGTTCAGGGAGTTGGTGTTCAAGAAAAAAACAAGCCCTGCAGCAAGCCCTGACACAACAAAACTATGATCATCCAAGTATTTATGTAAAAACAACAAAAGAGCTCATCCTCTCAGCCAGGAGGGCAGTGTATGGATAGCCAGAACTTCAGGGGTACACCTTTTGGGCTGAGAGAAGTGCTTGGCCCTGTGCAGGTCCTGAGCTGGGCACTTTGCTCTGCTGAGCAAGCAGGCAGGGCTCCCCATCTGGGAATGGGGCATCAGCCTGGGCTGAACTACTCGTGGCAGTAAGTAGGGGGAAATACGAAACGTTACTGCAGGGAACCAAGCAATAGCTTTTAAGATTGTGTAATTGTCTTCTACGATTTGTAAAAATTGCAACAACATGTTTTCAAAGAGCAAAGGCAGTTGCTTACCTGCACAGGAGGACGAGAAGTTTCTGAATAACGTTATGCTGGAGGGCAGGAATACAAATCAGGGCAGAAAAATGACTGAAGAGGAAGAACAGCATCCAGACAGGCTCAAGCTGTGTGTAAGTACACTTTAAGCAGCCAATATGAGCAGGATCAAAATGAACTTAACCAGAATCCAGAGTTCTTCCAGGTAATAGAGCAGTTCCAACACTACCTTAAGTTCAAATCAATGCAGACCAGCTTGAACCTGTTGAACAAACCACATTTAGAGCTTCTGTCATCCCACATGCAGATTAAAAACCCCTGTATTGCCTTCAAAGTCAATATGTCGCATGTTAAATACAGAAATCAGCACAGTGCAGTTTAAAAGGCTTTTCCCCTTTGATAAAAAAGCTGTGAAGCAAATTGTGATAGCACTGTAAAGTCTTCTGTTTTGCCACACAGTTGGCTTAGGTTCATAGGCATTCATGTTGCTTACAAGGCACACGAACAATGTCACTCAGTAAGCAGAAATTTGTTAAATTATTCAAGTGACAGCATTTCCAAATGGGCCTGTAGCAAATATGTCATTTGTAAGGAAGCATTTGAGCAGTTTTTCCTTATTTATGGCATATTGTCTTCATTTGGTGTGATTCGATTTTTTGGGTGGGTAATTTGTTTCCAATAAAAGTATTTGTGAGTACTGGTGTAAGACTGGAACTGCTTCAGGCTCTCAGTATGCATGCACTTCTTGAATCTAGTGGCTTATTCATTGTGGATTATAGCATAATGGTATCTGCAGCTATCCTGGAGAGATAATTGTGTGAGCTTCTGGAGCCTTAGCCCTTGTTTTGATACTGATTCCTTTATTTCTTTCCGCTTTAGCTCCAGAAAGAGCTTCCTCATTTTCTACTGTGTCTGAAGCCAAGACAACAACACTAAAAGATGAGTTTTTTTAATAACTATTATTCTTTTTTGGGCTTTGATTTTAGCTAGCAGTGATTAAGTCAGAACTAGCACTGCCACCTCCTCTAAGATGCTGTTCCCGTGGTCTCACATATGCATTTACTTGGTCAGGAACTAAAACCTGATGTTTCACACCTGCATCTACACCAGCCTGTAGCAGAGCTCTGTGAGCCTTTGTGATTCCTTTGGGGTATGAGCAGCAGCTCCTGATTAAACACCTCTAAAATACACGCCTGTGGACATTCGGTCTTTGGGACCAATAGAGTGGTGCTACAGCTGGGCTTCTGCTCACACCTCTAATGGCTGGTAAGGGCATAACCCAGACCTCAACCAAACAGGCCTCCAACAACCCTCTCCTGCAGCACTCATGGCTCCTGATAAGCAGCCAGATCTCATCCAAACATCAGGAACAGAAAAACAGAATCCAGCAGCCAGCACTACGGAGGTTTTGCCAAAGATAAAAGGGCAAATGCCTTCATCTGTCTTTCAGCATGCTTTCTGGGGAGTTTGTTCTGATCTGCTCATGGAATCCAGTTTAAAATATCATCTCTCACTGTCTGGCCAAAATGTTCTACCGGGAAGTCAGCACCTGAATCACTCACAAAAGGAAATCATTACATTCCGCAAAGAGAGAGGCTAAAGATCCAGACTGTTAAAAGCCATGAGAAAAATGACTTGAGTCACTCTGACCAAACAACTGGGAATTACTTGAAGGGCAATATCCAACTATGCTGACCGCTGAATCCTTAATGCGAGTGGGAATATTATCTTTCCATCTCCTGGTATTTTACCAAAAGCCCTTCTCCCTCACTTTGATGCTGTGCAAAGGCACACCTGTTGTGTGACTGTGGTAAGTATTTGATGAAGCTTGACTATACACCATAAATATACGATGTATATTAGGTTGTTCAACTTTTCTTCTGAAATCTGCATATATTGAAACATTTTCCAGTGATGTGTTTCTTTAATCATCACTGCAGATTTGTGAATAACTGTTCTAACGGAAAAGCTGTTTCGGGTCCCTTCTGCAACAGTGTGACCAAACCAGCTGTCCCCAGAAATCCAGCAGCCATTTCAGGCTCCCTGATCAGCTTGCCAAATGGCCTAGTAGCTCCAGGAGTACTTCAGATAAGAGGAATGGTGCATTGTGCTACCACAGTGCACACTGCTGAGTGAAACGCTGCAGCACTCTGCGACTGCAGCCGCCTACAATCCAATGGCTTTATGCCCACATACATACTGCACTGCTCTAGCCCAGGCAGGGCAGGAGAGTCCTCCAAAATCATGACTAAGCATCATCTGGCTAGGACAAAATCTCCCACTAACCAGAGGTGGCAGAACTCATTAATCACAGAGCTTTCCACACAAGAGCCAGGCAGCACAGAAGAATCCAGTGGTGTTTTTAAATGACACACTGTACAGGACAACAGAGGGTAAGCAGACTTGGCCTTAGCCAAAGGCATCCTCCAGCTCTCCTTTGTCCTCACCCCTGCCTTGCTCAGATCCAGCATCATCCACCTGATCTCTGCTCACAAGCTGGTTTGTCACAACCCTACACAGCAGCGGTGATTTTGGTAAAAGAAAATTAGTAATTTGTCCTCTGCATCTCTCTGTGCTGCAGAAGTCAGCTCTGAACTTCCTGCAATGCTTTGTGCAGGGACAGCATGATCTCAGCCTAACACTAAATGCTTCAAGGGAGTCCACGAAGATGAGAATGCATTGTTAGCCTAGAGAGAAACATTTGTCATCAGCACTGCTGAAAAGATTTCCACCTTGAGACTAGACTGAAAGTAATCTTCTAGGCCTGGTGCAATCAGACAAGCTTCAAGTTGATTTCGATTCCTTAATTTTTCAAACACAAAGCCACAAACCTCATCTGGCCGGGTGCCTCCATGACTGCAAAACAGGCACATTCTGTAAGCAGGATTGTGAGTCTTGCTGCCTTGAACCTGAGAGCTCGTGGTCTGTAGACAGGGAACAAACATGGAAGGTCTGTGTAAGCTGGATCAGAAGTGACCTATGAAAAACAGAGAAAGACAGGGGCAATGAATTAGGGGCTTCTTCTGTCAAAAAAAGTCATCAATGCAAGTTCTACAACAACTGGCTATTTCAACATCCTCATCAAAGCACAGGCGTGAGCGTTCTTTATGAAGCACTCATTCTGGCTGGCCTGTAGTCGAGAACACAACCAACCAAGTTAGCTCTGACTTGCACAGACTTCTCATGCCCGGGGCGGGCTGTTTGATGGGCAGGGGAACGCCTGCCTCGCTGCGCCAGCCAGCTGGGGTGCAGGTTTCACACGGTGCTTGCGGTGCGTTATCCGAGAACGCTTTGTTCTTTTAATTTAAAACAGGAAACAAGGAATGCAGAAGATCCAAAAACTTCAAAGGCAGTTTCCATTGCCAAAGGAGCTGCGTTTTGACTCCGTTCAGCCTCCAGATTAAATATTCAAATCTGACAGTGTGGGAAGATGCTTACGCCTTCAAGAGGCTCAAAGATTCCTAAGGAATTGAGGCATTCAGATCAGTTGGCTGTAAATTTCAGTGTGGTAAGCTAAGCAGTAGAAGTGTTCCTAAAAGGTAGTTTTATTTTGAGCTTCTTGGTTTAAAATGAATTTCTAATAATACCACAGCTTTGCAGACACATACGCAACATAAAGTATGTTCCCTTTACCATGATATACAGAAGATCTGAGTAGAACATCTCCCTCTGTTTTCAAACCCCCACTTGCTTTTAGGTTTCCTGTTACATTTAAGTGCTGAATTTGAATGCTCATGTTATAGTTCTGAAAAATAAAGAACTCAAAAGCTGCACACTAGAAGGACTCCAAAGTTTTTCCCTCAGACTGTTTAATGCTACCTGTCTGCTTTGGCATACCTCCTGTCAATTCTCAGCTTAAGGAGTCAGTGTTTCTGTTACACACTGCACATGTTTTCCCAAACAATGAAGATTTGTAGAGATGTTATACTGCTGTCCCCAGTGGAAAAGTTTCTTGATGTTTTTCTGCTGGTGTTAGCAATGCACATTTAGCACATGCTTTGGGCATGCCCTGGATGCCCTCTGCACTATCCTGCTGACTACTGCCACGCTTGTGATATCCCATTTCATCCAGACCAACACAGCAGCACAATGTTCCTGGTGCCCATTCTTCCATCCCACACAATTTGCTATTACATTTCAAGAGCAGATAACTGATCTGCCCGGGTTCACCTGTCACCAGCAGCTAGCAGATCTCCCTGCACTTCACTTTTGACCAAAAGGCAGAACAGGAAGAACCTGGGGCAAAGGAGCAGTAAGATGGAGGAATGCCCCCAGATGTGAGACAGCCATTAACGCAGCCATCTGTTTGTGTGCCTAAATGGGATACAGCCCCACTAAGCCCACAGATCTCCAACTGCAGTTCAGAAAGTCAGCATTACAACTTCTTTTTAAGAGGTATTTTATAAAGGTTTCAAGTATGCATTTGTTTCTAAATAAATACGTTCACATCTTGAAATGCCTCTTGCTTTACATACTTAAAAATAAACAATAAAATCTTGCGACAAACTGTTTTCCTCTGCTTTGTTCCCTCATTTTCTCTTTTCTTTGGCACTTGCACTTCAGTTTCCCTGCGTTTTGCTTCCTCCTTTGTCCTCTCCCTGTGCTTTTCCTTTCGTGCTTCACCATTCATGTCCCATTTTTCAAATTTTTATCCCTTCCTCATCTTTCCCCACTCCCAGCCCTTCTCCTTCATTAAAGCTGTCACAGCCAGCTTCTCCCTCCTGCTTCCACCCAACATCTGAGCTGGCACATTGGAGTCTTTTTCACACCACTCTACAGATGTAAGATGCACAGGAGATAGATAAGACTGATGGGAATCAAATGCAGAGCTTCCCATCCCAGAGCTTTAAAAAAAAAAAAAAAAAAAAATCATTTATCTGCTTTAGCATTAAAGACCTAATGTTCCTCTCTCCACAGCCCAGAGACAACCCATGTGGTCCGGTAACACTGGGATCAGGCCCTCTGAGCATGGCCCGGTTTACCATTAATTTCACAAACAACTGAGCAACAAGGATTGCCCAATTCAATCCTCGTTAAGCAAAATGTATTAGCTCTCATTAAAACAAAAACATGTATTATCTTGCTCCTTCGGAAATCTAATGTGTAAAGGCATTTTTGAAAGCATTCCTCACTAGGAAACGTGTGATTTCTGTATACCTGCAGAATTTGGAAGATACATTTGGTAAAAAGTCTCCAAGGTAAGTACAGAAGCTATCATCCCAACAAGTGCCCCTTTGTCTCATAAAGCCATGTAGAAATAAGGATTGGAAGCTGCAAACGAAGCCACGTTCTGAACTCGACAGCAGTGGCGGATTTTCCTTCCGGTGGTACCACGGCAGCACAGCTGGGGCAGCGCGGTCTGTCAGGGCACGTTAGCAATCATACACAAAGCACATCTAAAGCAATCTAGCACACATTTCTCACTAATTCTTAATACACAATGACAGCGTAGGCAACAAAAGCTCCACAGCCAGCGTAGGATGTGGCCACGCACTGGGTAACCTGCTGGTGAAATTTAGCTGTGTTACACTGTATATCCTGCTGAAAAAAGCCAGGGATGTGCAGCACCTCTCTGAGGTTTGGTTTCCGCATAGTGTCAAGCCAGCATAACTTAATCCAAAGAGATCAACAACTGGTAAGAAGGACACAAACTGTCCAAAGCAACAAAGACTCATGTAAAACATGCTGGTCTTTGCAGGACAGAAGGCAGTGAAACCTATCAAACACTCACACCATAACAGCAACAAACCAAACAAAGCTCAAATCCAAATCCACACAGCTTTCATCTCCCTGTTTCATTTCAGCCTAATAACAGCGTTACCAACTGCAGGTGACCTCTCCTTCTTCCAAATGCATGCCCACCCCTATCCAGCATGAGCTCAGTGCACACTGTACTCACAGACTGTATGAAGAAAGGTAAGAAGGATTTACCATACGCTTTGTTTTTATTTTTGCTAATTTTTTCAAACATTTTGCTTTTATTTCCACTGTTTCACAAACAGGCAGAACAGCCACTGCCACGTTTCTCAATAGCTAGAACAAAGCCAGCAATACATTGATATTGCTGCTTATCCTTTCAGGGCTGCAGAATCACCACATCAGGGAAAATAAGTCAGAATTAGGCAGAGGTTCAAAGCTCAAAAAGCACAGCATGTGAGCAGCGCTGTGTCCTGAACTCCTGAGAGAAGGAGCTGACCCCACTGACAGCTTGTATGGGAACTGCTGAATCACGGCCTGAACCTCTGATTGATCACCTGAGGCAAGCAACCAGTCAGCCCTGGGAGCACAGGTGAAGGCAATTCAGCTGTGCTGCCAGAAGGGGTGGAGCCTGGCTGCACCTCTCTAGACCCATCTAGGAGCTCACCACCAGTGGAGAAGGATGTCTTCTGGAGATCCATTCTGCTGGAGTTTCATAAAGTGAGTCCAGGATATGGGTAAGCATCCTATCTGTTCTCTTTTTGTTGTTATAACCTACTTTGCCAAACTCTCTTGTTTATTTCATAAGTATAACATCTTAATATTCATTGATTATACACAGCTTTACCCTACACAGCCACAGCCACCACATTGCACACAGCAGCAGCTAAAGCAGCAGTGAAGGCAACAGGAGCTTTCCCACGGACAGAAGGAGTGCATCAGACAAGAAAAACCCATGTGTCTATTACTTCGTGCTCTTAGAGGCCCCACACATTCCTCCCCTTGTGATACCTGACTAATCTGACAGCACATGACAAATGAAGCTGCTCTGACAGGAAGACAAGAGTTCCCCTCTCCTTTGACCCTCCAAACAACTTCTGCTCTCTTCATTAACACCTGATGCAGCCTTCTATGCTCACAGCTGAAGCTCCATCAGCAGGACGGAAGGGCCCCCCTCCCATACCAGTGGGCACACAGACTGGTTGCAGCCATCTCCTGCCACCACCCACGGCTGTACACTGAAGATAAAAAGATATCTTTCTCCATAGCTCTTCTTTAAAAATTCAGAATAGTGTCCTTAAAAATTGTTCTTTCTGTCCAATTTGTGATTTAGGTAAAAGCAATTTAGGTGAGACAAAAGAGACTGCTTCACAAGACATACCATTCTTTTAGCTCTGTGATAAAAAGGAAGGAATCACATCTCAGGCATAAAAGCAACAAAATGACAGTGCCAATACTTCGCACCTAGCCCAAATGCAAGCTGCTTACATTTTAAGATTCTTCTCCTGCACCCAGATAAGAGGCACAGAGACAACAGACCGTGAAGCTCACGTGGTATTTTTCCCTTTCAGGAAAAATAGCTATTTCTGTCTGCCCTTCTCACGAAATGCAAAGGCCTACTCAGTGCAACCCTTGTCTCTCTTTCCCTCAGATGAGGATTACATTTTTGCAGTGCCCTCAGAGAGCCGTGGATGTCTTTGAGAGCCACTCCAGTTTGGAGGCCCGCTCCGGGGGGGAAGCAGCGTCTTTTGAGATCAGTGTTTGGTAGCAAGAGCGTCTTCCTGCCCACATTTCCATCTCACATGTTCTCAGACATTTTCCGGCATCTACCCAATGTGCACTGAGCAGTGAGAAATTGAGAGTTCAAGCAAATGATATAGACGAATGGATAATTAGCCCCTAGGAATGCATCCAGCTACAGTTAGACTCCATGAAGGTTAGAGACCCAATTCCTCCTCAATTAAATGTGATACTGAAGAAATTTATAGGGCTTTATTCAAGCTACTAATTTCTCAGTTTTACTGAAAACAATTTACAATCAAATGAAGTGAAAGCTAGAAGCAAAGCGTACATTAATTACTTAATTTTCCTTTTGCGTTTCTCTTCATTTTATCTTTCAGTGAAGACGCATCTTAAAATTAGGATAATATGCCAGTAAATATTATACATTTTTTTTCTTTTAGTTATTACTGCATAAAAGCTGAATCGCTTCTATGAACTTCAGTGTTGCCTTCTGCTGAGGACAGTGTTGTATCACCAATCTGCAGCACCAGCAAGTGGGAGAATTTCACCACTTCCCGGGCTGAAAATACATACGATAACAAAGCAGTCCAAAAGATACCACAGTATCTGAAAAGAAAAATCTAGTCGCTGGGCTAGCAACATGCAGTCTGTGAATGGCACAGCCACGTGTGTGCACTATGAGATGCGACTTGGGAACACAGTAACAACTCTGTCAAAAAGGAAACATGAATGGCAAAGCGGCTTTTCGCAACACTCCACTGGAGCTTTGGCAACACTGCGAGAGATGGAGGTGAGGCTAAATAAGTGAGCCTGCGGGTCATTCACCCTTATACAGAAAGAGCAAAGGCACCGTGAACTGCTGCTGAGGTTAGCAGCACGATTTGGAAGGGCTGTGCGAGGCGCGTGCCCCCGACCTCCCAAGTGGCAGCGCTGAGGGATGCAGAGCAGCGGCTCGCTTGCTCTCGCCTCAGAACGCTTGGCAAAGGCAGGGAGCGAAACGCAACCGCAGCTTCATATCAGCCCTACAGCTGCTTCATGGAGGTCGGTCCTCCAGCACAAGGCAGAGCAGCAGGAAGATACCAAATGCCAACAGCCCAGGGCTACGGCAGCTTGTCTATGGGTGCAGAAATTACCCAGGTACTCTTCCAGTCTTCCCATCCTCATGAGTGCCTCCAAATGCAGAGCCATTAGCCTAAAAGCTTTCCACTACCTAATAAATATTTCAATTGTTTATCTACGCTAATCTATTTTAAGGGTTTATATTAGCTAACCTACATTTTGGCACTAGAGCAAAGCAAAAAGCTTTCAGAAATTGCCTGTGAACAGTGTTGGTGAAAAATAAATTTGCCAATGGCTTTGGCAGTACAATGCCAAATGAGAGATTAGGCTAAATAGGGGAGGCATAAGTGAAAGATGAACTGAGATGTGCAAGGAGAGAACTACAGTAGGACTGTTCATTCGGTGCCCGTCACCTTAACGTGGGAAAAACAAACAAGGATTCACAGGGCAGGCACCCAAAGACCCCGAGAGACCTAAAACACAAAGAAGATAGAAAAGCTTTACATAAGATCTACAAATATTTGAAGGGTGTGAAGACAGGAATTTTGCAGGTTCAAATAAAGAGAAAAATCTAAACAGCAGGAAGAAATTTAAGAAATAAGAGACCAAGGGGATAAAGATGTTTCATAGTAAAATCTGATAGGCAATGAGATGGTTTCTCAAAGCAAGAAGCTGACGTTTTAAAAACCTTATTTTTAAAGTTATTTTAAAGGTGCATCAGAAAAACTACCCAAATAACTTTGAAAAGATGAAAAACACGCAAAGCTGTAAATCATGGAGAATAGAAGCACACAAGCCATTAAAGATTAGACGTCAGCAAGGAAATCTCTCACTGACTATATACTAAGAGACAGCAACGCTAGTCTAAAGCTTTTCCCACTTGTAGTATGCATTTCTGCTTCCTTTCCCCAACAAGCCAATATTGACTATTTCCCCCATGCAGCAAAGTGGGACATGTTCTAGCAACGTGCAATTACTCTCTGGAATGCAAACAGTACTTCTGACACACACGGCAGTAATCTCAACAGTGGCCTCTAATGGAAGTTGTCTACTTATTCCTGTTTCCACTGGGACAGCAGCCTGTGATGCTACTTGAATGTCAGTCTGGGCTAGACTGTACCCATGAGACTCAAGAATTGTTCAGCGTGCTGAGAAAGTCATTTTAAGAAACATAAGTTCTTTATCCCTACTTGACTCCATGCCAAGGGAGTCGCACAAAAACCTCGGGATGTTTCACTGCTATAGATTACGTAACAGCTACTTTTCTGAAACCTCATTTACAATTCTCAGTTGTTCAAAAAAACAGCAGCAAAACCCTGCTGATAATTAGCAAATCTTCCCTCTGGTAATCAAGAAACTGAAAAAAACTAACAAGCTTTCTCAGATTCTTTATTTCTTTCCCTACAAATGCAGAACTGTTGCACTCCAAGCAAATTTGTTTTTTCTTTGTTTCTTATGTAACGGTGTAGTCAGACCTGTTCCTTTCTGAACCTCTGTCCTACGCCATTAGTAACAGCTCTCCGCTGTTCTAAGTACCAACCTCCTTTAATCCCTTAATTAATTTAACCACATTCTAAATAGCACTTAGCTCTCTTTTGGGACTCCAAGATACATGCTTTATTAGGACAGCCCCACACAAAGTGCACTTTCTAAGCCCATGACATCCATGTTAAACTCATTCCCCAGTAGCTTCAAGGCTGCTGGCTTTTCTGCTGGGAGGCAAAAATCACAACCTTCTCTAGTTTCTCTGGCGATATCGAGGGCTGAAAAAGGACCAGATCACCCAGATCACCTCTCGTGGCTCCTTCTTGGAAGAGAAGTCATAGGTCTAGTGACACTGAAGTCTCCAAGAGGCTGTACAAAAAGCTGACTGTCTTCTTTTTTTTTCCTCCTAATGGAAGTCTGAGAGGTTTCTGTGAAGTAAGCAAGTGCCCCTTACAGAATATAGCCAGAAGTTCTCAGCCAAACACCTCCAAGTGCTTTAAAGAAATACTACTATCGTTACCCTCATTTTGCAGCTAGAAAAGCAGAAGCATGAAACGGTAATGCCAACCTCAGCATCATCAGCTCAACTACGATTTCCTGGCATTGTTCACTGAGACACAAATCCATTCTTTATCCAGATTTATTTAACACATAATGAAATAGATTCCAGAGAACTTAGCCTTGTTTTATGTAGAAGAAACATAAAAATTCATATAACATTGGTTTTGTCTGTGCAAAATTCAAGATTATATGCCCTGATCTCCCTACTCTCTATATAGCTTCAGAAGGAGAATGGTTACAGAGAAAAACTGAGTCTAGAAAAATGAAGGGCATTACTTTTGCCTCACTCAACATAACCATACTGCAAATTCTAGAGTGATACTCTTGACCTAACTGAGGGGCAAGATTTTTACCTCTTAGTATGTGGTAAAGGGAAGGAAAACACATCACTTTCTAAAGGCACGTTAAAGAAGTACAGCATTCGAAGGAAAGAAAAGTGAAGTCAAAGAATATTTAATGTAAACTTGGTGAGCTCATTTCCCAGATGAGCTAGATATCTGCTGAGCTTGCCTTAAAGGGCAAAAAGCAAAGATGGCTTCACCTCCTAAATGTGGCCTGGGGCACAGTTAGGATGATTTACTTTAAGACAGTTTAAATGCTCTTGGCTTATTCAGAGTGGAGATCACGTCTCCTGACAGCCAAAGATACTGAGGCACTGGGGCTAGGTCAGAACCTGGTTTCATATCTCTGGAATAAAATAGAAAAAGTACATCACAAACAGCTGACAAGGACAACATCCTTCATCTTAAAAACTATCAAAAGAACAGCTTTGTTAGGTAGCAGGAGGGCAATAATAATAATTAAAAATAACACATTAACTGAAAGGTTGAAAAATCATTCTATGCTATCTGACACCTACAATCCAATAATTACAAGCAAGCATAAGTCAAAAGGGTCAGCCAGCTATAAGCAATGGGAACAACCTTGCGAGAGAGAAGTGTCCTCAAGAATTTATAGAAGAAGACAGCGTTACCTAAAGACAGAGAGGCAGTTATACAGAGAAGAAAGAACACAGACAATCAGATTTCAGTGCACCTATCTGTAATTGGCGAGGTTGGGAATAACAATGATTTAATCTACAGGCATGGACTGGATAGCAAGGTGATTTGTAACAGTCATCACAAACGACATCAATCCAAACATTATTAGAAAACCTACTGATGATGCCCTAACCTACCTCAGGCAATATTTTTGTAGAGAATCAAGGGGAATATGAGCAACATAAAGCCACCACCAGCTGAAAAACTGTATTTCAAAGATAGCTATCCCTAGCTTCTTGTCTTACTGAGACTCATAGAATGCAACCATTTCATCAATGCCTTGGATGATGCAATGCTCTTGCTGTGCTTGCAGATCACATCAAGTTGGAAAGGTCAAAAAGTGCTGGAGAACAGGATTAGAATTCCAGAGAATTCTAAGAAAACGTAGAAGTAGTCTGAAATAAATAGGGTATGCCTTGGTAAGGACAAATGCTAAGCGTAATACTTCAGATCTTGTCAGCTGGCTGAAGGTCAGAACAATCAACTTCACAAATACTGGATGCAAAATCACTGGCTGGGAGACAGAAAAGGACCTGGGGGACTAAAACAGCTCAGGAATCAAACATCAATCAGCACTGTCACACAGCTAAAAGAAGAAAAATAAAAACCAAAACATTACAGTGCTAAGTGCTATCAAAGCCTCCTCTAAGTAGTTTGTTCAGTTCAGGACTCTGTATTTCATAAAATCTACAGAGTGCACACCATTTAGAGTTTACAGGAGACAGGAAGGAGAGAGTCCTGCCAGCAGGACGTTTGAGCTAATACAAAGAATGAGAGGTGCTCCATCTGGGAAAGGGAGAAACTGAGAAAGAAGCTAACACGTAAATAACATAATGAAGAAGCATTGCTGCGAAGAGGAAGAAGTAAAAATGTCCTCTGTGCTCGGGGCTAAAAGAAAACTAACTGTGAATTAAATATGCTGCTTAGAGATCTTGCTTAATTTCTATCAAGGAAATCTCTTAGAAAAGGTTAGATGAACACTTAGAAGCGATATTTCAGGTAAAGTTGAACTGTCCTGGAAATGGAGACTAAAAAAATAATCTCTCTATTACATTACTTTTATGATAGATCCTATATTTTAGAATGCTGCATATGATTCTCTGGGCCTATCCATCTTTTACAAATGACTATTTTCAAAGTGTTTTCTTTGAAAACACAATTTTCTTAGCTCTGGTGATAATATCCCCATCATTTCTGTGTACAGAAGCAGATACATTATAACTTTGCACTGCAGACTTGCACATTTGAAGAGTATGCACTATTCATGACACTATCCTGGCTTAGTAAGGCATGGAGCCTACAATATTGTGAGAGTTAGGATGAGAGAGATAGGAAGGGTCAGCAGTGCCTGGGGAGGGCTGGGAATGCAGACTGGGAAAAGGAAGAAAGAGGAAGAAAAAAGGAGGGAAAAACAAACAAACAAATATATACATAAAAAGGAAAACCAGAACTACAGTATATTCATGTACAATTTTTCCTTTTGAACAAGAAGAATAACATTGTAAAGTAGACTTAGGGTGCTGCAGGAAGATAATGCAACATCCTTAGCAAAAAGGGATGGAAAAAACAATACAGGTGCAACAGTTTGTTTAAGAAGGGAGTGGGGAGTTAGAGAAATGGTTACTAAGGGCAGCAAAGAAAGGAAGGGCACAAAGAAGTGAAATGAGGTGAAAGTGGTCCCTTCAGCTTTTACTCTGTACACTGAAGGGGCATGATACAAAATATCCCAGAAACTGATGCTAACATTTGCACTGCCACAACAGCCAAAGTACTGCAGTTGCTAAGCTGGAAACAGAATACAAGGCATTCACTGTTTTTTTGCTGTTTCACTTAGTAAACAACAGCTACTGCCTTATCTACCTACCATTTTCACCATACTGCTCCACTGTTGCAAGGTCCTACCAATGCTACCTTTATTCTAAAGGAACAGAAAGGGATTCAGGCAGTTCCTATTGGTTATAGCACTGTATTAGTAAAATCAGTGAAAGTTTATTTGATACACACGAAGGATCAGCAGGCTCAGTAGCCTACTCTGCGCTACAACTTCTGCCACTCTGCTTCTTCCTAAGCACTGAATGTAGATATTATAGGAAGGAACCACAAAATAACCTGAGATGAGTAGATACAGAAAAGCATTTTTCCAAACTAATATATATATATATTTTGCCTGATGTAGCAATACAGAAATTAAGTTGGTATTTTTCTGCCTGTTTAAATTTGCATCTCTGCAACAGATGGAACAGAATAGTTGTAGCTGTAGGCCAAACTCTGAGAAATATTTTAGCCATGGAGGCAATAATAATGATCACAAATGGGAAAATGAAGCACAAGTTCAAATTTAACTCATCAATATATTATTCTCCTTTTTACCACAGAAGACTTGGCAATAGCTGCTCTCCGCCTGTGATCCTTTCTGACTGCAGCCAAAGACTCAGCATGAGACTTCCAAAAGTCATCTAAAGGACTTCCGAGCATAACTGGGCAGGAATTCTCATGTTTCTACTTCATAAAAAGTGCCAACCCCTGGACCATAGCTAGGGAACATTTATTCCCTAAAGGAATAAAATTTACATTACCCATTTTTCCTACAGAATAGGAATTTCAGGATTTCCTTTTATGTAGGTCAATGCTGCTAGACTTCACTACAGCAAAGGAACGTGTAGGAACTGAAGCATAGATAAGCTGCAAGCATAGCTGCTCCGACAGGTGTCACAAGTCAGAAACATGGAAGTTTCATATGCCAGTTAGCTGGTGTACAGCCAAAGAACCTGGGATTTGGGAAGAGTGTCAGCTCACCATATTGTCATTAGAAGGCTATGCAGACAGAGAGGCAGTTTGGACAAGTTTCATGAAAAGATGATAATAAATATAATAAGCAGAAATTATCTCAGACAGAAGACTCACAAATTGTTTTTGAACGAAATTGAGCATATAATTTGTGTAGGAAATCCTTCTCTGCACTGGTAACTATTACGAGAAAGTACTTAAAAAAAAGAAGGAACAACCTGGAAGGATAAATTCATGCCTACATGCACCATAGTTCAGTTACTTCAGGCTTCTTTTTGTAACAATACAGTATAGTACCTAAAGGAACTGCAACCCCTTCAATAGCTCTTCAGCACTAAGAGAAGCAAAGGAAGTCTAACATCACAAGATGAAGCCTGTCTAGGCTGTTAGGTTCTTGTTAGAGTACAGGGGTTCAGGAAATGTGTGGGATACTTAGTGATAACCCTTCCTTGTACTTCCCGTGGTCTATAGGCAATTAATCTCTATTTTGCTTGTAATTAGATAAATTATGCGTATCCACAAATGAAGTATGGGTCTAAGCCAAGAAACACACTAGCTGGACTTCTCTGAGGGGGAATTAAAGCATGAATATTTGGATGCTGCCTTAGAAGAACTGGATATCTTTCAAAAAAAAAAATTTTTTTTACATAGTTTTGTTTTTTAGTTTTTTTACTCCTCAAATGTAATACTCCTATAGATGAGAAGCTATATGTTCCTGTCCACTTTAACTGCAAAGCCATGTGAATATTTAAACTGAGCTGGAAACCCCTAAGAGGCAAAACAGCTTTTCAAGGTCTCAAAAAAATTTATTAAATTACACCTTTCTACACTATACAATCTTCTTACCTTAGCAAGTGGTAGATATGGTACCAGATTAAATTAGTTGCACAGCCACCAGGCATAGTGCAATAAAGAATCCATTAACCAAATCATTTTATATCTAAGCAAACAGAAAATGTAAGGACATTTACATTAGCATCTGATGCGAATGTAAACCCTGCACTATTGACAGAGAAATGATACTATCACTGTCCATATCATGTGTGACTGCAATACAAGGCTGACCATTTATCAAACTGCCTCTTTAATTTAAAAATATATTAAATATGTGCATAGGGCTCTCCACCGTATGGTAGCAACAAAGCCAAGGAACATTCTGTTACTATTTGTTATCTGCCATCAATGCAAAGTGGAAGCTGAAAAGTTATTATAAATCATTTTTCCCCCCATTGTGTTTCTATTCAAAACTATACGCTTCTTTTAGAAATTTGTATCATTCCACAGTTGCCATGCATTGCAGTCCATGCTTTTTAGAGCTGGAAATTCTCTAGCTTGAGAATGTTTACGCAGTGTACAAGAACCAAAATGGGCTGAATTTTGCTTACCTTATTCATGTGTACAGTTCATCTGCAATGAGTCAGACTGTCTTTTTAATAGACCCTGTACCTTTTATCAGCCACAAAATTCACATGCAGCAAACTGAAAACTGAAGTGGAAGACAGAGTGAAACTGAAGAACGCCCTTTTGTCAACAGAAGATCAGCCAACAAAGTGGGACAATCCGTCAACAAATTTCTTGATGTTGTAAGTAGATTCAGCTCATTACCAAACACCTCCATGGACAGTCAACTAATGACTCAACAAAACACATTGTCCTTTTTGGATCAGTGCAGTAACAGCAGTTTCCAACCTAATACTAGGGGACACCAGGTTACAAGTACTGTGATATAAACGAATGTGAAACAGAGCTTCCCCCATCACTTGGGTTCTTCATGTCCAAATTTCAGTTCAGAAGATGACATTCTGCTTTTCTATGAACTTCATTAGTTAAATAAATACATTTTAAAAACGTATTTTCCAATGTTATTAAATTAGGTTCCTAGGGCTACATTCTGCTGACCACAATTTACAAATGAATACATAGCTGGCACAGTTCATCATCATACCCCCCACTGTTAATAAAAGATTACAGCACACACTGCTGTGTCACGTCACCTTCAAGGTGCTTGATGACTGCTCAAAAACTGCTGGAAAGCAACGAAACAACAGCTCTATCAAAACGAAAACAGCCTTTTAAGAAATTTATTTCAGTGCTTCTCAATTTCTATTACCAACTCAGCTGGTGAGAAGTGAGTCTCTGAAGTCATTTCCCCTTCTTGAATATAACCAGAATAGTTGATTTTTTTTTTTTCTAATGGAAACCAGTGTATTACTCATTTTGTTTCCATTCTTATCCCAAGATAATATGTTTTCATAAACAGTCATTGAAAAGTAAACCAATGCATACATTTTAAAAGCTGAATTAAAAAAAACAGCCTAGAATCTCTCACCTGCGTGACACACACCTAAGCTCTCATCTCTCCACAGTTTGAGCTTCACTCCAGAAAATAAAGCCAATCTGAACTATACCTTTCATTCTCACAGCTCTATAATAGTGACAACTTATAGAAATAACAGACTTATTATCTGGTGGAAAGTATTTTTTACAATATGCTCTACAGTTTGAAGCAATACAATTTGACTATGGAACAGTACAAATAGTTTGTATTAAGAATAGAAGAACCACATGAATGAGTGCAGACCTATTGGTCCAACCTCAGGAATACTAGGGAATTCTGAGTAAATTTGGAAAAAAAAGTTAGTGAGTGACATGGTTATAAAGGCAGAATAGGATACCAGTCAAAGAGTTCTCTGGGCTGACATGGTTAGATAATCAGTGTTTTAGACAAAGACAAAAGATGCTCAGTAATTCTCACGTAGCTGGACTTGAGGTAAAGCATTCCCAGTAGAAACCATTTATTAACTCAGAAAGCAATATACTGTGGGTAGGCAGCTTGGTAAAGGAAATAGAGCAATGAGAAGTACTGCGGGGAAGAATGTCAGATGGCAGGGAACTGAACTACTGAAAGTTTTCAAGATTAAATCTAGTTTAGCATTTTCATTAATAACCCTGCCAAAAACAAGAGGGCCAATGACAGTCAGTGACACGCAGCATCATTGACAACACTGAGTAAGATTGCAATAACCACTACAAAAGAAATGGATGTTTTTGGTGGCAAGAACAATTGCAATGTAAAATAAGTTCTACATGGACCACAAAAAATAAAATAGTGGTTCTGTGCTTGGGAGTTAACTGAAGAAAGTTCTGCAACAAAGCTCAGAGCTCATCAATAAGAAATTACTAAGGAGGAAAATGTACGGTCTGTGCGATTCAGCTATGAAAGAGACAAATGTGATATTAAGAAGCATCAATCAAGGCATCTGAAGCAGACAGAAAAGTATTAATGCCACTGTACAAGGACTTTCTTTCAAGAGCTGCCCATAATAACACCTCCATGAATAGTGGAGAGATACATGAACAGGTACTAAGCAGACAAGTGTCGTCATATCAGTCCAGACATGCCTAACTTACAAGGGAATGCCAGAGAAGCAGAGATGTTTAGCTTCAGTGGCAACTGGACAATTATCTGCAATTACAGCAGGGCGTACAGTAGACAGGAAAAAAGCTGATGCAAGAAGGAAAGAGGCATACGCCGGCCCTCAGGCTGTAAATTAGCAGCAGTCTCTCAGGTATAAGGACAATTTGGTTGTGGAACAGCTAATGAGAGCACCTGACACAAATAAACCCAGCCTACTGTGCTGTGAACAAGACACAGCACCCCTTGCAATTCCACAATACAAAGGAGGCCTAAAATTAAAATGCATTTTATGCACTGACACCTGCTAGTGTTGCAGCGACAAGGAGCAAAAGAAGAAAGTGCTTATTAAGGTGTTCTACCCATTAGAAGGTGGAGTAACAATTTAAAGGGTGGTGTTCAGTATATGTAGTTCACTTCAAGAGAAATGCCTTCTCTTTATTTCCATGGAAACAACAACAGCACACAACAACACTATTTGGTAGAGCAAATTCTTAGCTACGAAACACTGATAGTTATCACCACTAGCTGTGCATTTTCACCAGCAATGAACAAGAGCACGCATGCCCTTCTGATGACCATGCGCATGGAAATCTGCACCAGTGGAGGTGACCCACATTGCTGTCACCACTGCTGAAATGCACCACCCACTTCTCACTGTGCTCACATCCGCTGTTTGGTGTCTCCATCAGTGTTCAGCAAGTGTTGATAAATGTCAGTGGGTGCCATTCTTTCTGCCTGGAGGAATTCAGTGACACACATTGCTTCATATGCACTTCCACGTCAGACATCATTTTTCAGACTGCTCCTCTGCTGCCATCTGACACATGGCAACAAGAAGTAACAGAATAATGGTGGGAAGGTTCAGACTCTACTGCCAACATTTACCTGTGATGTTGTGGGACAACCGAATAAAATCAGAAGCATTACTTTCAGAGCAGCCCTCATAATACAGTCTGCAACAGTAAAGCTGCTCAGGCTGACACTGTCAATTGCATGCATGTGAACGTGAAGGCCTGCATTTGTTTATAAATAAAGGAAATTATAACACTATCCACTACCAGAGAAGCCAGCAAAGCCTGCAATTTTACTTATTTTATCACATTTCAGGAATCCAAAGCAGTAAAGCAACTTAGAAAAGATTAGTGGGTGTTAACGCTTTTACTGCATTAGCAGACATTCTCCCCAGAACCACGACATAGTGTCCTAGGGAATGACACTGATAAATGAAGACAGAGCAGGGAATCAAAAGACATGCAGATGTTCTTTAGAAGCGTTCCAGGATGATGAAACAAATGACTTCTTCATATAGTTCTGAAGAGATTTTGTCCAAAGTATGCGTATTCCTGTAAAACTAAGGCACTAATGGGACCAGATATAATAGATCTCCTAGAAGTACAGTTGGCTAGGCACAGCACACACCAAACTAGCTAATTAGGATGCCTGGTTTAAATGTGACAGAAAACAAATTAATAAATGAACAGTGTCTTAACAACACACATCTGGTCATTAATGTTCAATATTTTCCTGAATAATGTTAAGGAAGATAGCTGTCCATGCTTCTATACTAAATATAGCACAAACATGCTTACCTCCTGCTTAACAGGAAGTACTTAAGAGCTATACAGCACCTCATAGAGTCTATCAGCTGGCATCAAATCTGGGTTGATTCTAATAGTACAAAAGTGATTGTGCTGGAGAGGGGTGAGTTTGCCTTGTTTGTCCTGAAGGGAAGTTTCTGGCAGGCAGAAATTACTCAGATGGACGTAGATTTGCCACGCAGGATTAAAAATTGTGGAAAAAAAAAAAAAAATGCTTGGAAAACAACTTTGTTTTCCTGAAAGGACATTTTAAATTGACAGCAAATTCCAACGTGTATTTAGCTCGGTTTGCCTGGGCTGACATCACGATCGCACCTATGCAGAGAAGCTCATTCCCCAAACCCCCTCCGGGCCTCATCGCTCAGCAGTATTACAGCTTTGACAGTTGAGGGAGACTGTCTCAAAAAAGTATTATTAATTTCTGAGGTGAAATACCGGAGATTGACACTCATGGTTATTTCACACAATAAGTCCATTCAATAGCACTTGGGGACAAGCCAAACAAAAATGAGGTTTGGCCTCTTGAGCGCACATATAAGAAAGATTACAGCAAGTCACCACTTTGCGCATCAAACACAAATCACACCTCCCTGTGAGTGTGTTTCAGGGATTACCCGGAGGTCTGAGATTCCCTTCTGCACGCGAGGGCAGGAGAATGGACCGAAGGGACAATTAGCCTTCTTCCCACTGAACAATTTCCATGGCTCATGTAAATCAATTTAACACGGCTGTTACAAAGCCAACAAAGAAAATCCAACACTGCTGAAACTTGATGCCTGCACAATGCAGCCTCTCCTGGGGAATCTGCAGCATCCAGACATTGCTACCACATGAGTTTCATCTCTGCAAAGGGAGGTTAATACGCCTCATTGAGAGAAAGAATATTCCTTTCTTTCTCACAGCTCTGGCTGGGGGATGATGCAAAGCAGCAGTTCTCTTATATTACCTAGCGGGAAAGTTCTCCACATTGCTTTAAAAACAACATTCTGTAAATGTTTGTTAAATTATTCAGCATCACTGCACTAGGCAGCCTCCTGCTTTCTGAGCACTGCTTGCACTGGGGCACGTATGCCACACTCCGCCATTTTGAAGTTAAAAAGATCCAGGTATTGCTCAAACAGCTCTCTGAAACATAGTGGGCGTTGCTATTGCCCTGGAATTGCTGCAGAACAGGTGGGCCGGGAGGCCACTGCTGTAGACAGCTGAAAAATGGCACCCAGCAGCTGACTGACAGCACCCAACCGCTGTGGCTGATCTGAATCCCCAGGGCAACTTCCTAACCTCTTGACTTCCTAACCCCAAGGCGAGAATTTGCCTCTGTGACCAGGAACGTCTGTTGGGTCAAGGCAACCCTCATCAAATGTCAGCAGGGACTAAAAGATTGCACTGGACCAGGAAGGTTGATTTTGTTTGTCTTTCTTTGTTACCAGCCTGAAGTAGGAAAGGACTTAGCAAGGGCAGATTTGGAGTTTTAAAGGGACTTCAGCAGAGTGTAGCATGCTCCAGGGGACAACAACAACTCCTCCGTCCTTCAAAGCCAGAGAAAAGTGGCACAGCTGAGAGGCAGGCATATAATTGCCAATGCAGGATGTGCCCCCAGCACACAGTTCAACCCCTGCTCTCCTTTTTCTCCTGAGCACTCATGCATCACTGTTAGAAAAGCCCAATGACACATGGGACACCAAGCAGACCTGTGAGACATTACAGAAGGTCCTGAATTCCTATTACCCACCCCATGCTTATCCACAGTACTGAATATGAAAGCATGCTTCCTTCTTGAAATGACGGCCTAAGGATTTCTGAATTTTGAGCTATATAATAGAATGTAAGAAAAGGTAATTAAAATGACAAGAAATGCAAAGCAGTTACAATAAAGGTAAAGTGTATCACAGAGCACAGCAAAAGAGCAAGAGCTTTACAGAAGTGTTGGATATTCTTAGTGAACAATTTGCACACTGAAGGCTTAAAGGTGTTTGTGGGATGTTAGTCTAACATATGAATACTCACAGAGCTGGTTTTCTCTTAATTCTCATCTTTAAATTGGTGCATCTAATATTTAAATCGCATGGAATTATTTTTTTTTCCCAATGTGTATGGTTTTCTGTCTGCGTAATTACCTTATTACCATATCTATACACTAATACAAAATGTTTTGTGATGTAAGGAATTCTGGGATTTGAGAGTAAGCTAGACTGATTTTGCAGTCATATCTGCTCGTATACAAAACTTCATTTGTCTTCAGCAAGAAAACACTAATTTCCCATTGTCAAGTGGCATGGCTGTAAATGATCACTGGTCCTCTACAGTTGTTGATATGCAGAGACTGCTGCATCTGGATTTCCAGCTCCACAGCCAGCTGCCCTTGTGCTGAACCAGTATGGGCCGAAGGATAAGTCAGTGAGAGGAATAAACTGAAAGGTGGCTTCAAAAGGAGCCCCACCTGAAAGAATACTCTCCAGCTAAACCCTGTTTATGAAAGAAAGACAGAGGGGACATATCCTTGTAAGCCTGTGAGGACCAACAGGAGTTTTCTCAAAGTTAAAGCAACAGAAGTGAATCACCACTAGCCCCTACCTTCAAAGTACAAAGAAAGGCTTTCCAGTAACACAAAATGTCACAATTTCAAGTGACCATTCAACTGCTGCAGTGCTGGTAGAACTGGGCTCTGCTATGAAGCAAGAGGCAATGTGCCAGCTCCTACAGTCTGACAAGGAAAATTTCTGCTGGATTTGATCAGCTGAGATTCACAGATGGGCCATGAGATGTGTTGCCACTTAACAACCAGCAAAAGCATTACTTCTTCCTGCTAACTTTATGTCTAGATGATCCCTCTGGAGGAGTCATCAACAGAAATACTGAATAAGTCTAAAACAAAGCTGGGCCTTCCCTCCCTCACTGAGAAAGGGAACTTTTTTCTCCCAAGACTGCTCTGATGTTTTGCTGTCATTCAGGAATCCCAGATTCCCTGGCCTTGACTGGTCATTTGGCAAGGAGACATGAGTTGTTTAATTATCTCCCAAGAAGCAGCAAAATGACGGTGGAGCGCACATTTGCAAGGCTGAAAGGCAGCTCCTAATGACAAGTCTGTAAGCTGCTGAGCAAAATCTGCTCCTTGTGATAACTGCTTGCTGCTTTTTGAACATTATCTGTAAAGTCAGAGACTGATGTTTACCCGCAGAGGCTAAGACAAGAAGGACAGTAATTGTATAAGTACTGTTGTGGATTCTCCTTACCCCGGACATGGAGATGGCTAAACAGCAATGCACGAAACAGCTAGACATTAATGCTGTTATCCATCAAACTAGCCTGTACCCAGGAAGACCCAGGAAGGGTAACAGGATCAGTGAAAGCAATTTCAAAAGACTGCACTGTTTTGCAGTATGAACGCCAGCCTAAAATCAGGTCAGCTTTTGTCTGCAATAAACAACTACTCTGTTAAAGTGTCACATGTCAGAAAGCACCTATCATGCTATGGGGCTTTAACAGGTGGGTGCGTAACAAGTGAAATGTACTAAGGCTTAATACAAATACCTCAGTCACTGCCTCTATGATAGCTCAATCTAGAAAACTTTCATAGGTTTTGGACCAAAACTCACATATGCACTGGAAGAAAACAGAATTCATTTCTCCAGCAGCACCTTGCACCTCTATGTCTTCATCTAAGGATATAAAACACCAGTTCTACAGAATGGAGAAAGAACCAATTCACCAGAATTGACACTAACTTTCCTTTCAGAGGCTGCTGAGGTCAAGACTGCAGAATATGGTAATGCTACCAGCTCAACTTCAATTCTTACAGACTACTGCAATGACGCAAAAGCCTTGAAGTGCTAGTTCTAGGTGTACTCTTCTGCTCTCCCTGCACCAAGGTTCCTTTGCTCAGACTAGGACAGCTGCTATCAAGCTGGCAGAGAAATTCCTGCATCAGGGTGAGTGAAGTGGCTGCACTGTCCCACAGGAAAGCGTTATGTTCAGTTTAGTCCAAAGTGAGCCAGGCTATTACTAACGAAAAACACAAAGGTGTATGACATCATGTAAAACAGCAGCACAATTTCCTGAACTATAATACTGCATCTGCATAAAAGAGCAAACATGAAAGCTATGAATCCAGCAATAATGGAGGGGATGGTAATTCCAGGAAGGCTATGTGAAGGGCAGGTTACGGACAACAAGGAGCAATCCAATTTGGTTACACTAGCTAAGGTAAAATTTACAATGGCTATCAATCCTCATGCTTTAAGGCATAAACTGAGCACCATCTGGGGCCAGAAAGAAATTTCTCTCTGAGGTACACTATAACACAATTGGCTGTGTATATTTCTTCTTCTGAATCATCACAGATTGGCTACTGTCAGAGACAGGATACAAATCTGTACGGATCACTGGTCTGTTCCACAGCAGCAAATTCTATGCTGTTCATTCTCTTCACAGTTCTCACAGACTACAATATCATTAATACTACAGCAGTCATTTTTCCAATACACAGCAATAGTTTCTCTAATTCTGAAACAAACACCAAAAGCAACTTAAACGATTCCAATAACTAATCAAAAGCACTACGCTACATTTTTTGGGGGTTTGAGTGATTTATTGGTTCTGCTTTGGAAAATACATCTCACTGTCTACTTACTTGTGTTTTTAAATTACACATCATGCACATTATCTAGCACTCAATATAACAATAGCAATAGACTGAAAAAAAAGCATCAATGGTGCTTCACAAGGTAATTTAGAATTTGGCTTTGAATTTGTTTTGAAGAAAAGATGTAAGTATTGTCTTCCTGACTGAGATTTATTAACACTCCCCCTTTCCATTATCTGAGCATCTCACTTGCCCTAAAGCACATCTGTAAAGACAGTGAGAGACTGCCCACATTTGCTATATCCATAAATTACAGATGTTGCTCTGAGCTACACATCTATCAAGACAATTTTCCATAAGACTAAGACCAACCTGAAAAGTATCCATCTAACTGAGAATATGGAGAATAATTAATAAAAGCGGAGTCTGCAGACTTGATTTGTTTTACTGGGAACGTTCCCTACCCAAAGCTTTTTAACATGGTATGACAGAACACAGAGAAACAAATCAAAGCCCAAATAACACTTCTAGGTATCAAAATAAAAACCTTGATGCTTCAGTGACATTACGCTGCACATGTATGCTGCTGTAACAAACTCAGCTAAGAGAATATGGATAATTCTGCGTTTAGTAAGACATACTAGATCATATTTTCCAATTAGTAGCATTATGCCATATTTTACAGGTCACTGCTTCTGTTCAATCATGCCTACATACATCATCATTATATTTAGTTCCACAAACACGCTATTTGCATCTGTGGAAGAACAGAAGACCTGTATCTAACATAATATGTGATTATCCTAAAGCTTAAGTGCACAAAACAACATGAGGATTGAGAAGAAAATGAAAGCAGCAGTTTTACAAAGAGTCTGCCATCACTGGGCCCAACTACTGTATCTTAACCTTTGCATAAATGCTGAGAAAGCAGATAACAAGATTAAGAACACAGAGCCTATTCCAGGTTGCATAAAGAACAAAATATGACTTATCTGAATGGAAAGAGGGAAAAATGTACTTGTGATATAAGAAAAACACACTTGAACACTTAAAGCCAGTCATTTGCTTATTCTAAACAAATAGACAAATAGAGTATTTCTATCTTCAGAGCCAGGCAAGAGAGAAAAAGACAGTGCTTTTGTATACAGAGAAGTGTCCCTTTTCCACTGCAATTTGCATTTCAGAAACAATAAAAGACATTGAGTTCCCTCTTGTACAATCTTTGAAAAAGCCACTGCTTCCCTTTGCTTTGTAATGCATTTTTGTAACAATGAAACTATGCTTCTAAACATATGAGATAAGTTATTGGTTTTCTTTTCCTCCTCACCAAAACAGAAAGCTTTGGTGGAAAGAAGTGTACTTCAATTCTGTTTTGACTTAAGCAAAGACAACAGAAAATGACATGGGAACACATGATAAAACAATACTGTAGGCTTGATTTCCCCACAGTTAAAGGAAGACTGTCTTAGGAAACAAGGGAATGGGAAGGAAACACACTAGAGTAGAAAAGCAGCCACTTTCATAAAACTATTGGCAGCTAGAAAGCAAATGTTTTATATCAACTGTTTCTTCTCGCAGCCCTATGCTGTTCACCTAAAATTTCTTGACCAGCCAGGCTGCAGCCACTAGGCAAGACTTTCAAAACTGGGCAGATATATCTGCACGTAGGTCCTCAGAAACAGGAACTGCTGGATACCCAGCACTTGGAAAAAAAGATGGCACTTCCTTGAAAGCCTAACTTTTAATTCTCGCTTTGTAAAACTCACCATTGTTTGTATAACCGTAGTTAAAGGACTGACAGAGGCCTTCCTTTGGAGTACATATGTGCAACTCCTAACAGGCTGCAAGAATATCTGGTGAAAAGAAAAGACAGGCACTGACTTCAAGCATGAGCATGCTTTTCTCACCACAGTATTCTCAGCCTTTGTGTGCATAGGCAACAAGAGATCATAGGTAGAATCATACCAAGTTTTATACAAATCTGTGCCAATATGATATTACGCATACTCTCAAAACAAGTACTTTATAGGATATTTGCTGCAAGCTTTCACTTTTTTGGTTCAAACTTTCACTTCAAAAGATTCAACAGATGAATCACTGCTCTTTAGACTTCTAATGCCATCAGCCTAGGAAAAAGAAAAGACTCTGGCCACTCCACTTTTTCATCATAACAGTATGACCTCTGGCTTGATGGAGCAGATCCAGCTAATGGGGAAAGCAAAGCAAAACAAAAAAGTGCTACCAAACAAAACCACCAACAAAAACAGAAGAGGAAGCAAACAAACAAACACAAACTTTATTATTATTATTTTTTTAGATTTTACAAAGATTTCACTAGAAGGTTTGCACTGAATCCCTGAAAAAAGCATTTAATTTACAGGATTAAAACCAAAACCTGGAAAGGCTACTGTAAACACAGAGAAATTGAGGGCAGTTGAAGTGAGGCAATATCTTTGATTCAGTGTCTCTGACCATCAGTGAAATCCAAGAAAACACACAGAACATATGTTGCATGCGTCCTCAGGAATCTCAAATACAGTTAATTAAGAAATAGAATTTTGCCTTTTGGTCCTTCACATAATCCTCCCTCTTCCTCAAAGACACGTAAAACACAATGATAACAGAATGAAGGGTTTAGGTCACTGGTGCTAAAGGCATCCATTTCTACAGCCTTCCCTCTCATAGTGCTAGGGAGAGCTCACAGCTCTTGTCTGTCATCACTACATATTATCCTCCTCATACACACACTGATACTTACAAATAAGGAATGTGGTCGACCTGGTAACAGGATGTTCATTTCCTAATTTATCCACTATTTCTTTTAATAACATTAGTCTCAGCTAAGTATGGAACAGTTCCAGCATTACACAATTTTGCTAGCATCTAGTTTTACCTGGTACAAGAAGCACCCCCCCAAAAACCCATCTTCTGAGTTATACTTCTCTATCAGGAACGTGCTTCTACGAAACAGAAAAATAGAGCACCACAAACAAAACCTTCTACCATTCATAATTAAGCATTACTTTATTACCCTTTCCTCAGTTTGCTCACTAGAATCACAAGAACTGAAAATTATGATCTGCAAAGAAGCTTCAGGGCCAGCAGCAATTTTGTAATTTTGTGAGAGGAAAGAGAAAAAAAAAAACAAAAAAAAACCCACGGAGATTAGACCTGGGAAAGCAAGAAACCTTCCCAGTCCTGAATTCTGCCTGAGACAAGTCTGATCAATGCAAAGACCCAAAGAGTCTGAAGTAATAGCCATGTAATGGTTGTACTAGATATCGTAGTGATCTCGCCAACCTTAATGACTCTATGTACCTTAGTGGTGACCTTAGCCCTTCTCTCTCCAGCACCGAAAAATAAGAGGTATTTTGGTATGTAAACGCCTTGATTTGAGATGTCAAATCTGAGGAAATTACACAAGGCTTTAGTTTTTTGAGAGAGGATGGTCCACATCCTCTGACATGTAATCCTGTATTTCACAAAGTTTCCAAAAACAACAGCTAAACAGAAAGGTGAGCTAATGCTGTCAATCTGCTGTGATGATTGCTTAGCTCATATTCCAAATACATTCTTCTAATCTTTCCGTATGGATCCAATGACTTGGTTCAAATTTGTTGTAAGATTCAGTGATCTCTGTGAGAAAGACAGCAACAAGATTCAGCTATCTGTACCATAACCTCGCTCTGCACTATGCCTCAAGCTCAATTTCTCCAAATAAGCAGCCTCACAGATAAGCTCTGATCAGTATCACAAGTGCCACCCTTCTCACAAGACATTCAAACCTTTCTAGCATATCTCTGCAAGATTCTGTAGACAAAAACAGAGTGCACAGAGCGAGTCTCCTCTTCTTAATAAAGACAGCTGCAATCCCTGAGGCTGCTTGTGTGGGCTACTGTTGTGGGTGTATAATGGCTGCCTACATAGCAGCACAGTACCAGCATCTAACTTTGTAAAGCGCTTTATGCCAGAAAGGACTGAAATCTATTATTTATTTAGTACAAACAGAAAAAGCATTTTATTCAGTTTAATTGCTCCCTACTAACACTTTACAGCTAAAAAAGGCTGTCAGGCGTATTTTCAATAGATACGGCAAAGTAGTGTGAAATCCAACACCACCTATTCCTTTAAACTGAAATTTTGTATCACTAGGTTCCTGCAAAAATAGTGCATTAAAATACAGCTAACTTGAGGAAACTGACAGTAAAAACTGGAACAAAGCCAAAAACCTACAGTATACAAGGATTTTCATGGCTATGAAATGTTTGCTACTCTGTGGTGCAATTACTCGCCAGACTAATTCCTCTCTGAGGGGCTAGGTTCCAAGCCCTGTAAGGTGCGAGACCCGAGTACACGAGTATGCTCATCGACACCTGAAGATGCTTGCCCACCACACCATTTGAACAACACTGCACAGTTAAGGAGCACTGAGAAATGGCATGGCTGTAAGTCAGGATTTCAAGTAGTATCAGTAGCAAACTGTGATGAACCTGCACCACAGCAGCTCACACCACTGCCTGCCTCCAGACTGCAGCGTCTGTTTTTCTCACAGAAAATGATTGAATTTGATGGCTACATTCTCCAGAGCTTCATCCCTCCAGCACTGCTTCACACCTGAACAAACTCAAGTACAAAATGCTTCCCCTCTGATTTGGTAGCACTTAGACTACAGCCTTTACAGGGAATAAACAACATGCAACACAGCAAAACATCAAGATCTGTACGTAGCAGCTCTGTAAGTCTGCAACTACATAACATTTTTACATTAGCAACATTACTTTCTCTACCCAATCTACCAGACTACCCTCTGGATCCCTGACAATGTAGTTTTCTACAGAAGGTATGATGCTGGCTATAAATAAGTCTATATATTTTTAATTAAAAAATATCTTGCAGTAGCTACTGTGCACAGTGCTAAGTTCTTGCCAACATTGATTGAAATCACCTGTAAGAACTCATCCAAAATGCTCACCGTACACAAAGATTGTCAACTGACAACAAAAATCTAGGCTGGCAATTACAGGTCTGGTCCCAAACTGGCTTCATACAGAACAGCTGTCAAATTATTTTCCCCTAGCATGAAAATTTATCTTTTTGGTTCTCATCAGTACAGAAGCAAGCTGTTACACAAACAAATGCTCAGATACCCATACATCCTTTTTGGGCAAAAGAAAGTATTCTTCTTTTCATATCATTGAGCTAAGACATATATATACACACAATCCAAAAATATTACTGGACTGTATTAATATCACACATTACTAAAATTACAGAACGATGTTTGACCAACCAGTATTTCCAGTCCTTTACTAATGTAATGCTGGTGTGGACACTGTTCTTTCAGCACATTTATGATCATTTTAGCAGCTGCCAATACTAGCATACGGATACAAAAATACATTCTTGTTCGGCTGATTCAGATAAGAGGGCAGGGTTTGTTAAAAGCCTGCAGGGCTTCCTAGCAGCCAAAACATTTGCTCAACTGTATTATTTGCCACTGGGAGTGTCTATGGGGGTAAATCTAGGACAACACTTAGTATTGCCAATATAGCCAGGTGTATCCTGTCATTTGAACATCCCATAGGAGCACTCACATGCTGTGCAAACAGTGCTCTCACCCAGCAAAACTCCACTTACCCACACACCCTATCAAGCAGGTACTTAGAATCTGCAGGATACCTCTGAGCAGGCCCTGACACTCCTCTTGTAAACCCAGGTGGGATTTGCAAGCTGCCCAAACTACACCAAAACTTCCGCTGCTTCCTAAGGACAAAGTGGATGTCAGATGCTAAACCCAGAAACGTACAACACTTACAAGACCAAATCATCAGACACAACAATGACACACTCACTGTGAATATGTCTGAAATATCTCTGATAGAAGATAGATAGAAGAAGATAAATATAGAAATATCTCTGATCAGAAGTGTTCACTGCCACCTTTGAGGTAGTCTTTTCTTGGCTCAGTCTGTCAAGAAAGGCTGGGAGGGCTGCTGCCACCCAGAGATTCAGATTGCTGCTACCACTGCTGGTAGGAGGAATAGGTGCTTCGGCAGTGAAACTTCCCTTACTTGCAACAAATCCTTCCCCTGTTGCACTCCTCATGATTTCCATAGGCTCTAATTGAGTATTACAACATTCATGACCCACTGATGCAGCTTCTGACAACAGAGATTTCTCCCTGTTTTCCATGATGGCAGCAGGCAATTCTCTACTGTATGCTGCCATCTCCGCTCCCGGCAGGGAGTAGCTTGTGCTGAATTTAGACCATCAGCAGAAGAA
Source organism: Lagopus leucura (assembly GCF_019238085.1). Lineage (NCBI taxonomy): Eukaryota > Metazoa > Chordata > Aves > Galliformes > Phasianidae > Lagopus > Lagopus leucura. Next base: position 13,397,311 of record NW_024962264.1, on the reverse strand, counting down.
ACACGATTGCACAGGTACGGAAGAAGTCAATAGAAAATAACAGTATTTAGCAATGCACTGTTCAGAGTTAGAGAACTATCATAGTAGAAGATACTTTTGTTTAGTTGACCACTGGCTAATTACAGCTAATCACGTAATCCTTTAAGGATAATTCCTCTACAGCTATCTGTAAATGTGCTACTTTAGCATGGCACTTCTTTCATGTTTTTTCTACTTTTTATATAAAGATTTCTATAAAATTTGTTGGTGGACAGGAGGGGAAGAATACTGACTGCACCTGTTCCCCAAAGGCTCATAAATGGCCTCCATTCATCTTGAATTGTCCAAATTCAATATGCAAGATTGAATAGAGTTTGCACTGAGTCTCTTCAGCACTTAGCCCTAAAGATGGTAATTTTAATAGCTGTAAAATCTGCAGAGGAAATAAATGAATGAAAAGGTTTAATGGCTGACTTGCATTTTACTGTGTTCCACAGGGATGAAGTGGTTTCATATTCTGTATCTACGCTTTGCTGAAGGTGGTTTAAAATTTCCATTTGAATCAAGCCATACCTTTTACCAGTGTTCTTCCCCAAACCACATCCATTATATGCAGAAGCTGGATTATTTAAACTTGATTTCAAGATATAAGTCATTGTCTAGGAAAGGCAAAACTCTACGAATTTGCATGGATTATTCTCTATCATTAGTAACTGACTACTACGTAATCCTTAGTATCTTCTATGTAAAACTGCTTTTTAAATAAAGTACGTTTCAGACTGGAATCTTAGGGCAACTACAGCAAAATTTTTGTTAGGGAAATTGATGCTGTGGTTATTTCTTTATGCAGCTTTGGGTTTCAAATCTCTCTGGGTAGTTTGGAAGGATAGTCATTGTTTAATTAGTATTTTTCTCAATTAACATCTGGAGTTAAAGATCCACAAGTGTGTATATCTATCCAAGAAATTCTCAGAAGATTTACCTACTAGTGACTGAATGTGCAAAAGTTCAGAAAATTGCTCATTCTCACTCATATCAACTTCAGAGATTTTATTTTAAATTAGCAAAAGCAAGTGTAAAATAAGGAGCTCTTCTTTACCCCTTTCCTCAAAGAGTGTGCAACCCACTGGCAGCCATAAGTGCATTTTCCTTTGCTAAATGAAACACACGCTCTACCCAGAACATATTCAGGTAAGACACACTTTGAAAACAGCAGTATTACCTCTGAACACAAAAGGTCAGCATAATCCTATCCTACTTAAGCATGCATACGGCCGGGCTGGGTAATAGGACCGTTTAGAAACAACAGCTGCTCAGGAGTCTGGAAACACTGGAATCCTGCATACAAATTTGGGAGCTGAAGACTAAGCTATGCAGAGACTTTCACAGCTACTAAGTAAACCACCTTACCTAGCAGACTGACGCATGTCTTATTTAATTAGTCTACAACTGCTAATTGATAAAACAATACAGATGACAAGAGGCAGAAACAATTAGTAGTGAGACTTAGGCAGGAGAAAGAAATCCTGTCTACTACCCACCAATTACTAGCTGTTTTGAACCATTACTTCAAGAACTTTGAAGTACTTCAGTAGTTTGATTACTTAGAGAAATAAAGCAAAACTAAGCCAAACCATTGCACTATAAATTACATTGCTTTAAATCAAATGATTGTTTTCTTTTTTTCTTTTCTTTTTTTTTTTTTTTTCTAATAACTGAAGTAAGAAGGTTTGTCTAGCCACAGGAAAAGCAAGCAGTTCCCATAGGGTACCATACTGCTGGGAAGAGCAGTTTAACAACTGTTCCAACATCTCCTTCACCTCATCTCTGCAAGAACAGCTATGTTGACAACTCCTCCTGCCCTACTGAGAGAGGAAAAAAAAAATAAGCCACCTGGAGAAGGAAGAAAGAGTGGCTCATACCAGTGCTTCTCTTTTCCTCTCCCCATAGCAGCACGGCTTCCCTGACCCAGCTTTCATCGTCAGAATGGGAAATCTCAACTTTGTCCACACTTCTTGAGATGCTTTAAGACAGCTTTATGTATGAACACCTGAACACAAGACAGCTCAAGGTAAGCGTGCTAGAGTTATTAATTTTTCTATTTTGTTAATGTATATGAATACACAAACAGACAAACTATTTTCAGTTGAAATCATCTATGGCAGAGGCAAATATACTGTTTTGCAGAGACAAGCCACAACCAGAAATCTTTCACTTTCACTCTTAAGAAGTCTGAAGAATGTCATCCGACATCTAGGGAAACTTCACCTCCAACATTCTTAGCAAAATGTGTGCATGTCAGTTTTAAGTAATTTTATTTTCTGGGAAAATTATTCCATTTTTATCACACCAAAAACAACAGAAAACTACATCTCCTTGAGAATGCTGGTTGTTTGCTTTCTGAAATGAGAAGTGTCAATAAGACACTAGGCAGAAAACCAAGGAGAGTTGACTGAGTGAGGAGATGCACAGTACAAGGTGTTTTTGAAGCAACTGTCACATATCTTCCCCATGGTTAGATGCAAACTCAATATTTCAGGTCCCAGACCACTTGCTGCCTAAGGAAATAACATAAAATTATGAGAGAGAGCAGGGAGGCTTGAGTGGGGAGAAGTGGAATGTCAGCTGCATAGCTTTCATACTAATCCTGTCAGACCACTTTCAGGGCAGAATATCTGTTCCTTTCCTTTCCTGCTGGATGTGAGGTACCTTTCCTGGGAGTTAGCTATAGGTAAGAGGGAAGTTATGGTAATAGAAGAAATAAGTTAAGACACTGGAGCAGTAGCTGGTAAGGGAACCTGGTCTACTTCTGTATTCAAAAAGGAAGATTCCCCTGCTTCCATGCACATGAGCACTTCCTTTCCCAAACAACCCTCCACGGCAGCTATTTAATTAGTAATGCTGGTATTGGTGTGGGAGGATGAGCCTTGTCTCTGAGTTTAGCTCTGACCCATGGCAGAGGCATGCTTTATTACTACACACCATTTCACTGCTGATCATGGAATAAAATATTTAATCTGAATCCGTATGTATGTTTTTGTAATGCTCACTTTCCCTCTCTTGAGTATCTCTGCAACTAGAGTACAGTAAGAAAAAACAAGGAATTACAACAATTTCACAGAAGAGATTTCTATTGCAGCTATCATGTTTAGTAGAAACAAAATCACATAGGCATGCTTACTACTGAAAGCCTGTATGGAGAGCCTCAAACTTAAATACCAAAAATAATAAACACAAGAGAAATTCAGTAAAACTACTAACACAATATTCTAATGAAACTAGGAGACCAACAATTACATTTTTTTATTCTCAGACAATAAAACACTAGTACGCCAAAAATACACGTAATATTTTAAAAGACACAATCAAACAGGATCAGAATCTAACAGAAGTGGGTATTTGCAAATACATCATCAAACACTATTTAATCTGCACATGACAGACGTAACTCAAGCAAGCCTAATCCTGGTTCCCTTTCATTTGGAATTTAGACTCGCTGAGAAAAAAGTGGTACCCCAGGCCACAGCTCTTGTCTCTATTTCCATTCACATCCACCCACTTCAGCACTTCCCCTTTACTCCTGTTCCATCCATCTTGCTCAGTCCTGTTCTCCCATCTCGTTGGCCCAGTTTAATCTCAGCTTTGCTTGCCCTCACCCCACCGGCTCTTTCCGAACGCACCACATTCACCAGCCCCCTTCCTCTCTGTTCTGTTCTTCCAACACCTGCTACTACTTGCTATTACACCTACTCCTTCCAGCTCCCACCTATCCATTCTTGCTCCCCCCCTTCCCTGGGCCCCTTATCTGGTTGTTGCCTGAAACCTCATCCTCCCTGCATGTCAGTCATACCAATTCTCCTTCAGGCTACACAATATCAAGAACTCTGAGAAGACAAAGGGAAAATCAGTCTTGGCGCTGCATGCTGCCGCAGTAGGAAAGATTAATTACAGGAAATGACCAGTTCAGATACCAAAGCTCTAAAATGAAGTGTCTTCAGTTAAGCGAACATCAAAAACGAAGGGACAGAAGATGCTGCATGGAGACAGAACCTTCAGTCTTACAACAACGTGCACAGTTACCCTTAGGCTTAGCACTCCTTCCTAAATATCTGCTCCTTGTCTCCAAAACTTGCAGTTCATCAGAGGACTAAACACCTCTGCAAATCTTCAGCTCAGCCATTAGGCTTTGACAGTGAGTGAGAAAGAGTTCAGGTTTTCAGAGGTGCCCAACTTGACCAAAAATGCAGAATTTAACATAGCTAACTGTAGACTTGGATGGATGCCCTGACAAATTTCAAGCCTCTGCTTGAAAACACAGGCTGGAGCTTCACAAATAAAACAGGCATGCATTTATTTCAATATGAGCAAAATACCTCTACTCCTTAGACTCAGTCTCAGAAAGGAACCAACTTACTTGAAACTTTCCCACAATGCAGCCTGAGGCAGATATTTGGCTTGAAAAAATTTACCACAAATACTTATAAATTGTAAATTGTACACAATTCAAAATGGAATCTCTATAACAGAAAGCGTCAGATTATACTAACTTCATCCATAACTAATATAGATGCACTCAGCTTTTTAATTACTTTTTTTCCCATCCTTCATTACCGTTTTGTTTCTCAGCACTTGGCACCTAAGAGATACACTTCACAAACGTTTTGCAATGACAGGTAGGAAAATGAAGAACTGCTACTGTTTAAACATTACCCTTGAAAACATAGTCATTGTCTTACATCAGCACTATTTTTCCCTGCCAGTGCTAAGACTCAATGACCAGCTTTGCAAGAAGGTGCAGAATGTGATTCATATCAAAGATTATCCTCCTTCCATGTTTCTCCAAAATATTTGAGAAGGGCTATACAGTAGACATTTTCACCATGATCAAGCCAATAAGAACATCTTATATGTGGGCAAATGTTGCAAGCCTGCTGAAATAGAAAGGAACCGCACAAGGAGTATGTTTCCTTCTTGCTCAGTGCTCATTGTGAGAACTCCTGGCTCTCCCGCTGATACTAAGACTTGACAGTGCTCAAAACAGTTCAGGACTGCCTTCTGTATTTCAGAATTGAACTCAATTGTTTGAAGCCTATCTCATGAAGGGTAGGCTTCAGAGAGAAGATGTAAAAACATTTCTAAAAGCCATCTGCGTGTGCTACATACCGAGCTTCACTACCCAGGACTCCACAGATCAAGAACTCTACATCAAGAATTACTGGAGTCATGAGGTTTTTCACCAAAAATGCATTTAACAGAGCTTCTTTGATGCAAAAAGCATGCTACACCAACCCAATTTGTCCACTAATATCTATTTTAATATAAAAAGTATATTAAATCTATCTTAAATTTCTTTACAAACTAGCAAAAAAAGAGTTGGCAGGTCAGCTGCTACTTCCAACTAGACCTAAAGGATTTTCATATTATTATTTATTATTATTATTAACGGTGAATTTCCCTCGCCTATCAGTCAAACCTGCTCTCACAGGCAAAGCTAAACTGCCACACAACTTCTTGCTGATGGGCTCTGTCAGATATGAGAATGACATCTGGATATTTTTAAGGTAGTTACAACCTGGTCTATATTCTTCTTCTTCAACAACATCAGCAGAAATCTCAAAAAATCATGATTCGACTCCTGAAAAATAATGATACTGGCACAGAACTGGCACAGAAAATACACGTAAAAATTTGGTACTATAGATTAATGCATCCATCATCCATGATCCAGAATGGATCACCTGAGCCTATTAACAACTCTGTCATGAGGAATTTCACAAGCTGAAATAGTCTAAACCTATGACTAAGAATTACTAAATGGTCACCTAATTATTTTGCTGAGGTAGTCTCTGTTTAACCAGTACTGGATATTCCAGCCACCTCTGCAGCTCTGTGAAGGTTATGAAGGTTCTGTGAAAGTAACACAAATAGAACAATAAATGAATAAAACATTTGCAGTAACATGAAATTCTCTTTACTCAAACTTTCCTTAGTCAAACTTTTTAAAAATAGGTTATAAAGTCTGCTAATTATAGAGTACAGAACCTCATTCAGTCAGTCACAGCACTGGATCCACTTAGAATAAACACTACCACTACTGATAAATCTACGATATTCTTCTCAATACCGTTTAGCTCCTTATATGAGCAAAGGCATAATTAAGGTGCTGATCTATGCAGAACACTCATGTTTAAAGGAGCCACTGTCAATATTTCACATTGCTGGATGAAGCATAACGAACACTAATGAAGAGCTTTGTCATGGTCTTCTAAAGAAGTCTAATAGTCTGGGAATCCTGACATGGAACACATTATTTCAATTCAAAACTCGTTTCCCAGTCCTTCACCTCCAGCTACCCATCTTTGACCCATCTTTGGCAAAGTTGATCTATTTTTTCCTCTATCAAGTGTATCACTATGCTTTCAGGCATCTGTCACACAAATCCAGACTCTCCAGACACTTCCAAGTACCAGTCCAGAAAAGGCAAAGCAAACAGACAACATGTAGTAGTAACATGTGCTTCTAAAATGCCTCAAGGAAATGGACAGTGAAAAGAACAGTGCCTCATTTGTTCAACACAACTTTACACCAAACTACTAGTGGTCTCACATTCTGTTACAAAGGTGATGTGATGCATATCATCCACTTTAGAAAACTCCAGAAAACACACTTGTTGAATATCACCAAAGGAAAACATTATTAAATAAAACTCATATATGTTAAGTACGTGAACGTGCAACAAGGAAAACGTAAAGTAAGTCCCAAAATTATATTTTTGTATCTGTTTTTTTGCTGAAATTATTCAAAATACATCCCAGTTACAAGAGATCTCCCAACACTTGTGTAGAGATGCCATTCTAATTAGGTAATAAAATCTACAGACTTGTAAGATTTTAATTTTCTGTATTTGGTGTTGCACACAGACTTTAAAATACCTTAATATGATATTTGAATGAGATGAATAGAATAACTCCAATATACATAAGAAAACTGCAATATACATAAGAAAGGTGTTTCTTTCAGTAGCTGTCCTACTTTTGAGGCTTCTACTGTAATAGCAATGCTATTCTCTACCTCCCCTATAGCAGATTGCAGCTTTCCTCCGCCTTTCTAGCATGGCTAATAAGTTCTGGGTTTGAGCAGCTTAGACCTCAGGCTACTAGTATGTTGAAATCAATTATGCAAAGCCCATTCATTTTGATACAACGTACTAAACTGCTGCTGTCACCACAGTAGAATGGCTACTCAGATTGTTTTCTTGGATTTTTCCCTTCCTCCTCTTTTTTTTTTCTTTTTAAATCATCACAATGGTTTCATCCATTGCTAAAGTTGGCACTCTTCATCAAATATAATGCCTCTACCTAGGATGCAGTGCTCACTTCAGGATCAATCTAAAAATAAAAACATCAAAATGAAAGCTGGAAACACAAGTACTACCTATAGCATGATTTTTACTTGCAGTGAGATTAGTAAACAAATTCATTCAGTACATCAAATCAGAAGCTTGGTCACAAATGTTTGTTCCAAGATTAAAGACAGACAATACTCTAAAAGCATAAAAGCTGCACAAATTAAGATGACTTTCTCCTACATTTGCTTTTAAATGGATAGCCAATGAGGCAACTATCAATAAGATACTGTGATATAAAAATTTGCTTATAAGTTTAGGATAACAGTGCACACTTCATCCACTTTTTTCAGTATTCAAAGTGTCTGTTTCAGGCATGTTTAATTACAGAATAGTCTTTAAACTTTATTAGTTTGTATCCTAAAGTTCTTAAAAGCGGAAGTGGCGTTAGCTATCTCAGATTTCTTGTCAAATGTGAGTTTGCTTCTTATGATATACATTCGCCCATTTCGATGGCTATTATCATTTCCATGAAAAACAATAATAGAAACAATAATAGGAGAAATAATAGAAAAAATATTATTAAAACATTCAAAAGATACTGTGACTATATATATATCTATATGCACACTGTAAGGTGTAAGTGAGATTCCTTAAGACAGCTGGGGAAGTCTATTTATCTACAGACGCTGAGAAGCATGGAGAGCTCGAGGAGCTTTTCAATTTGCAACCCTGGAAGGAAAGCTTACTCTTAAAGAAAACAAAACACACAACAACAACAAAAGCGGGTATTTCTTGGTATGTTTAGTATGCTGAGTCAGCTCAGCAGAGGGTCAGACAGGAACCAGAAAGGAGGAGGGAACAGGACCACCCCTTCTGGCAGTAGCAAGCCATTTCATTGGCACCGCCAGCTCTTCCAGCCTCACATACTACTGAGCTAAAGATGTGAAAAACAGCACGTAAATATAGTAATGCCACTGAGAATTATTAATTTACCACATGTAATTCAACAACATCACAGCTTACTCAGGAACTAACAGCCCTTGAAACTGTATTTGAGATCATAAATTAAGTTAAAGGTTACTAGTAAAGAAATCACAAGCGTCTCACATGTTGCCAGGGAGATAAATGCAGAAAGAAACAGGAAACAATGCGTCAGTCTATAAATGTGAGCCACTAATCTGGAAGGAGGGGCATAACTTTCAGCTTGCAGAGCTCAAGCTTACACAAAAAGACCCAAAACAAAAGACACACAAGAACCTGTCAGAAGGGCTGCAACAAACAAAGTATCAACACTTTGCTGAAACACAGAGCATACTTCTAGGCACCTCATTTCTGATAGCAAAACCAACTTCTAAAGAATCTGACATGCCTCCCCCACAGTTGCTCCTTCCCCTCTCCGTGCACAGGTGTTGGTGCAGCTATTAGAGGTATAACTGTTAGGCACATCGCACAAATGTTCCAGATTAGAAAAGGCAAAAACCCTTCTAATTAGACTCAATAACGGTGACACAAATACTTTCCAATAGTATGGCATACAGAATAGAAAAATGACAGAAGTAAGTCATGTTTTCCATAATGAAAGGCTGTAAAGCCACAGTGCAATTTTTCTCCTCTGCAAAGGCCTGAATCTCAAACTATATTTCTACGTGGCTCCTGGACAGCTGAACATACAGCCCAACTATTCCAAGCCTCATTTGCCCACCTGCATGAGTTCTTGCAAACTCATGAACAGAAATCTTTTAAACTGCCTGTAGAAGAAGCACCCAGTGTCCAGCCTCACTTCTGGTTTAGACACTACCGGTTACATGTAAAACTCAAACTTTTGCAAGGTTTGAGAAACAAAGAAAGTACAACAGGCCACAGGAGAGCTGTGTCCACAGTAAACACCGCAGGAATGTAAATGCTACAATGTAAGTGCTGCCTGCCTTGGCAGAATGCTCATTTTCTGCTTTGCTGCTATGGGACTGCTCACCCGTGCTGGCAAAACTTGTTCCTTCCCCATCTCTCAGCCTCCCCAAGACCCTTTCAATTCAATCTCAAACTGCAATGATCATTAAAAACAATGAGTATGTCTGGCGCAAGCAAACGTGCCTTGACTATCAACTATTCATTAAATACCTGGCACTGGATCCATAATATGGGATTCCGACATAGGAAGAAAAGCTTTAGAGCTCACTGGAAAGTATGAGTTTTACATATAAAGGAGTTTAAAGGTGCATCTTTGTCTAACAAATAAGAGGAGTCTAAGTCCTTTGTGACGAGGTTGATAGTTTCATGCTCTGTATGAGCTAATTTTCCTATTTAGATACCATCTTTTTGAAATCACAGATAAATTAAGTCAACTTTAGCTAATGTGGTAATGATTTGTAGTGAGTGGCAGAAATTCCCCTGTAATTATGTATGAATTGATGTGTGATTTCCTAATGAGCTTAAGTGAAGAAATCATCATTTTGTGATAAATACCTTATTTCTTAAAATGCTAGTAACACATTTCTAATAAATTTAATCAAGCTACTCGCACTCATGTAACATTTACAATTATTATGTGTGCAGTATTTGACACTGCCTTATAGCTTTGGCTGATTGCTGTGTGTTAAAGTTTGGCATTTCATAAATACTGTTATAACAATCATTATGTTATTTTTCCTCAGAACCATGACTTACTTCATTTTGAAACTAACTTAAATTCTCTAGGAGTTTTGTATCTGCAAGACAAAATTCTTCTCCCTTTACATGAGAGCGTACACATCAAGAAATGAAATCAAGTTTTTCTACATTTTAGGACACACCTTATCCTTCAGGATGTCACATGAGGGACAGTGAAGTCTCACTATAGACAGCTACTTACAGGGTTCTCATTTTAAGAGTTCCCTGAGTAGAAGCATTTCATCTCTCTGAAGAATTCCTGATAGCTCATCACCAGTTCTCCCAGCTTTCCTGGTAGAAAACCAGCACAATATTAAACTCCGAGCGGAGCTGAATTTCTACAGGAGCTGGAGAGGCAGAAAACTTGCTTAAATGACCTATGCTCTTTTTCTTAAGAATTTTAGTTCAAATCTTCTATAGCAAGCAGCTGTATGAAATGCATGACCAAGGAGAGTCACAGACCTGAGAACTTCTATGAGACTGGAAATGAAATGCCTCTTACATTCACTTTTGCACATTCAAATGCTGGAATTTAGCTATCCCAAGTGTACTACAGGGTTACCACCTTCCTAAAAGGAAGTATGCTTAACCAAGGGAAGCCTCCAGCTCTGTTATGCCTCTTCATGCTCAGCACCAAGATCTTCTTACAGTTGCAGAAGAAAAAGTAAAGAGAAGAAACCTGATTTAGAATTCCACATATAAAAAAAATTTTGTTCAATCCCTCACTACAGATAAAATTTTCATATGTAACAAATATTAAGCTGGCCAATTAAAAAGGCTGGACCAATGTCAAATGGCACCAGAAGTTTTTTTAAGTGAAACCAAGTTACAATGATCTACATTCAAAAGGGTTTTATTACGTGTTCAATTCCCCTAGGACATCTGGAAGAACTCTGGTACAGGTATGTCTTAGCAAATCTCTCTCTTAAAAGCCTCTATATTAGAGCAGTTAATAAAACCATTTAGGTTACAATCTTCCTTCCTATCTTTCCACCTATTCCTATATGAGGTCAAAAAAGTGAGTGACAGTGACAAGCTGAAATTCTCTTTCTTGAAGAGGTATTCTTTCCTCATTGTCACAGGCATTCTTCAATTTTTTCCCTCACTCTGGTTTGAAGTTGAATCAAAACACAAGCACTCAGAATCACGCTTCATAGTCCTCTGTCTTGCCAACTCATTCTCACCAAATTCTGTCCTCCCACAGCCAGAATATGTTTCACAGCTTGATTCAGTCCACTTAATCTTCCTCCTTCGAACATCCAAACTGCTCCTTATCTAAGTTACACTCTCTGACTGCATATTCGTTTAAGTTTTTATATTAGAATCAATAACAGTACCAAAGATTTTTTTCTAAAAGATATGGTTATCATGTAGACTGGGATTTTCAAAGGAGGAAGACACTGAATTTAAACTGGAAACTGTTGGAATTTCCAGCAAGAGCTACATTTCTATCCAGTTTCCAGGCCTTTGAATATCTCAGGTCTACTATATTAAAGAGAATACAAACTACTCCCACATTTTTCAAAACTTGCTTTCTCTGTGATTCCTATCATTGTTCCCTGAAATCTTTGCTGTTTAGAAGTGGATTAAATACATACAATACTTCTAATGTGACTCTTCATCTACAGTAATTACCAATGGACTTTTACCCTCAGGTTTCAAGTACACCAAACATCCACTGACTTTTTTCACTTTAAGGCTCAGTGCACAGTTTCCTTAATTCCAGGGTTTGCTTACAATGAAATACTAGCTTTTAGTATAGAAGTCGACAAAGCTTCAACTTATTGAACCCAGAAGGTCAAAATTTGCATTATGTTCCCGCAGCTGTGTGTGCTGTTCCAGCTGGTTCACACTTAAGAGCTATTTTAAAAAGCCCATAAAGTAAAACAACCAATACATACACTATTCTACTGAAAGTTGTTCACAATTCTCACTTTTCTATTATAAAATTCTTCTGAATAAAGTTGCAAAGTTCTTCCTTTTCTGAAATATTTATTTAATTTAAACAAATAAATATTGCCTTTGCAAGTAGGTAAAAGACAGGATGACATTGCAATTCTTTCTAAACTTTTTAAAGTACATTACACAATATTTGTCTGTTAAAATAAAAACTTCACTATCTTCTGTTACACACCCTAAAACAGAGGCTCCCTCTTAAAAAACACTGTGCATCATTTCTCCTTTCAAAAAGATCCTGCTTTTAGAATTGTTTAAACAGCGTTTTTCTCCACCAGTTTTTTGGTTTTTTTTTTAATTTAATATGGGTCTAGAGGCAGTATTTCTACAGTCCTGCATCTTGTGTATGGTAGCAGCTATGGCATTAATCATTATTCCATATTTCAAAGTTAAGTATGAAAGAAGAGAAAACACTATAAACCCCTCAGGAAATCGTGATATTAGCAGTGTCTTTTCTCAGTTTAAACTCTCATCCTCTGGTACAAGGAAACACTGGTAAACAGTAAATATCATGTTCATTTGATCCATATCATAGGCTAATTAATCAATAAAATTTTATCAGTTTGCCTACATTTTTTGAATGCTATGTTCAATTTCCACCAAGCTATAAAAATAACAAAACAAAACAGATTCAATTTTTGTTTGCTCTGAAACATGACACAGTCTAACCTAATCACAGCTTCAGTATAATACACAGAAAAATGTACAGTCAGAGTGTTTTAGAGAAAGACCGTTGAGCTACACTTTTTCACTAGCATAAGATTAATTTTGTAAAACTGAAAACAAAACATGCTGTTCTTCCTTTCTATAAATATATTGGATTCTAAACTGCTATGCTTACGCAATCTGTCAGGCAGCATAAGACTGCTCTTTATGTTTATTGTTTATCTAATAACACAGACCAACTAATTCTGGAGTAGCACTGTTCATGGTGGCCAGGAGATGCTAACAATAAGAGACAATTCACTCAAGAAAAATTCTTCATTGGCAGTTTTGCCAAAATTTGACACCAACTCTACGACTACTGCAGCTATGGCATGATTTTTAATTGACTGGCATGCAGCCTCTACCCATAGTGAACACCCATAAGAGCAAGTATAAACCAGAGACATCACAGCATACATCAACTCTTTACAGGTAAGGAAAGCTAAGGAAAGAGTTTCAGTATATATCTAAATCAAATATATTCTCAAGTACCTAAAAAAACAGAGACCTATGTCACGGCTGTATCATCTGTAATAGCACATTAAACTTTAAAAAAGGACAAACAGATTAATACTATGACAGCAGGTACAACACAGAAGTCCAAATATTTTAATATGTTAGCAATATCTGTGGCAGTGAATGTTTTTACGTTGATAAATTTCAACTTATGTCGGAACATACTGGCATTAACAAAAACCATGTAATGGGATGGGACAGTTAGATAACCAGTACAGATAACCTTTTCCATGAGTAAGCAGAGATTCTTGGGATGAGTTACTGAAGCATTTGTATGAGTCATGTTCTTGAATACTTGTTAGTAATATTAAAATAATAGTAAGGAATACATACTTTTAACCTAAAAAAAAAAAAAGAAAATCAAAGTTGCACTCTGCAATTGCCAATATATGATATGTAGTTACTGGAACACACTGAAGATTAATGAGTACACTGAAATGTACCCACACCCCCTGACTCAGTGCTGCTTGGAGTCAAAATTACGGCATTAACTCACAGGCTCTGCATCCCAGGAACCAGTGAGCTGTGCCAAAGAATCCTTGTTAAGTTATAATTACAAGATTTCTGTTTTGCCAGCCACTTCAGGGGCAGATGCGTGTGATCTCAAGATGCCAGCTCTTTAGTGTTAGGTAGAAGCAGGCAAGATCATTAATTAAAACTAGTTAAATAATGAAAAAATTCAAATATTTTCTGTAAACTGCTCTCATTTTCCAGTCCATACGCTTCCTATGTGGTTTTGTAATTAATATTTTATAGAAAAAGGGGAAATAGATTTCTAAGAAAATGTACTTCAGTGTATTAAGGAAAAAAAAAAAAACAACACAAAAACAGAGATACATCCAAGTAGGTGCAGTCCAGCATCAGATGAAATGGAGTTTAGCTAGTTTTTAAAATTTGTTTTTCTTTCTGCCACAGTATTTCCCTTTATATGATTCTATGAAGTTTTAAATCAATTCAGAATTATAAAGGGAATAACTTTCTTGCCTTATGCAGTAGTAGAAAGAAGGCTGACTGCAGTAACTTCCATTTTCTTTCATACAATAAAGCTCTTGAGGCATTCTTATTAATAATCACTGACAAATGCAAAGAAAAAAAAAGTAAAATAGTAAGATGGGGAACATACTCATTATGAAATTCATCTGGGTATGACACGGGTTGATACAGACATGAAGCCACTGAAAAGTCCTTGCTTCAGGGTTCTGGAATATAAAATAATCATGCTGTATAATTTTGCATAATTTGTTTAGCTACTGAAGCACAATTTAGTTCCTCAGTTCACAGATAATGAAAAAAAAAAGAAGGAAAATACTTTGCAAAGTATTTTCAAAATCCTAAAGTATTTTGTTGTTGTTGTTTTGTTTTGTTTTTTACTATTGTGTATGGCATACTAGTCTCTAGATATTAGAAATTATCAGATATAGACATCAAAACCAAAGCATCTTGAATACGTCTGGTGTTGGCTCTCATGCTTTTGCTCATTTGATGAAAATATTGATTTCCCCCCAGCTGCATGCTGTACTCTCAGAAATATATCTGATCTGGGCATAGTGAAGCTCCAGACTCAGAAAGCTCCTCCTGCTGCATTCACCAACTCCAGGCTAGTTTGTACTTGAACACTTAGTACACAAAAAAACCCACCCACAAACACAAAGAATTCAGTACGTATTTTAGATAAGTTGTTCAACGTTTTAGATATTTCAGCCTGGTTTCCTTTCCACTGATCTAAATCTCATTTAGAATCAATGCAGAAAGTTCAGAACACAAAGTTATACACACAACCCTGGATCAATCAAATCCAAATCAGGATTGCACAAGAAAAGTCCACATTCTTTTCCTGAAATTCACTTTGCATAAAATTCACAGAATCATAGAATGGATTTGGTTTGCAGGGACCTTAAAACCACCCAGTTCTAACCTCCTGCCATGGGCAGGGTTTCCACCCATAAGATCAGGCTGCCCATGACCCCATTCAACCTGGCCTTGAGCATGTCCTGTGTATAACCTCCCTTGAAGTACCGGAAGGCTGCAATGGAAGACTCTCTGGAGCTTTACTTTCTCCAAGTTGAACAATCCCACCTCCCTCAACCTTTCTTCACAGGAGAGGTGCAAAGTCTCAGTGACTACATTCAAAAGTACAAAAAGTACGAAACATTTTTATTTAAATATATGTATATGATTTCACACTTCTGCTCAGCTGCATGATAAACTGACTGTAACATACCTATGAAAGAAAGGGCCAAGATTTCAAGAGCTCACATTTCAAAAGTACAAGAGACAAGAAATGGAAACGTGGCAACAAGACAATGAAAGTATTAGCTGGTGAGCTACATGATAATTTTTCTTTTACTGTATGTGTGCAGTCATCTGATTTTTAAAAATTTCTTGATGTGGAAGTTTATTGGAATAGATCATTAAAGAGAATAACTTTGTATCAAACATGAAGACAGAAGCTCACTGACAATATAACTGTGAATCAAACTGTTAGATTTTCTTCCAACTCCCACACATGTTCAATTCTTTGGAAACTAACACCTAAATACACCTTACATAGAGATACATAGGTATCAGAAAGAATATTGATATAAATATTTTGGAAGATTGTTTTTTTTTTTTTCACATTGATCAATATAATATTTCTATAATCATCTGTAATTCAAAACGGACTTCATGCTTTCGAATAAAAGCCGCATCTCACTTCATCTCTTTGCTTATTCCAAACACATTTCACATTGTGTTTGACCTGAGCAGGAGCTTTTTGATTACCCCACTAGCAGATTTGATACGCAAATAAAAATACAAACAGTAACATAAAACGCACCTTAGGGATGAAGTCTCAAAAATTAACAAGGGAGTTACGCTATTTCCATCCAAAAGTTGACAGAGAATTTAACTGTGTTTAGCTCGTATCAGATATCTCATCCTAATTGTTAAAAAACTTGCATGGAGAAAAATATATACACAGGTATATGCACTGCTCTGCTCCTTCACTTTAGCTACCAAAGCCACGAAGAGCCACTCACTTCCTGACCACAAAGCCCAACATTGAAACAAAAAAATGGATGAAAATTCTCATTGGACACAGGACACACACATATACTTTATTTTGAAAGATACTTTCTTGAATTCTGACATCAATAGCTCCCGTATATTTACATATAAACTAGGCTTCCTTAAATAAAAAATATCAAATTCACTCAATTATGCCAGTTTAATATTCAGTAATTAAATCAAATTTCACAATTTCATCAAAATAGTAATTTCATCAAAAATAGTAGGTCATAATCTGGAAAGCCTAACAAGAAGGAAAAAAAAATACCATAATGGTTTTATGACCCTACTGGTATATATGAAACTGTAAAGCAGGAAAACATGCATTTAGTTCAAGCTCAGATGAGCTTCTGACCACTATCGCCAGGGGGAACATAATCTTCTTGTGCAAAATTACTATTATTTTTTAATTCACATAAAAGTCAACAAGTGTGCAAAACAGGATAGGGGTAGTCAGAAAGAGAGTAAACAATCAACAGAAGTTACAGGTCTTTGAAGAACAAATTCGCTTCAAAGTTACTAACCCAGCAGTTCTGACTTGACCATTTCAAAGAGATTCACCTGTCAGTTGTGCCTTTGAATCTCTTGAAGCTCTGAGAGCAAGAGTTGAGCTTGGCCAACTACCAGCAGAACATGTGGTGCCTGCATTTACCATCTACTTGAGAAAGAGCACAAGTGATAATCTCATATATAACATAGCAGTTATTTAAAGCCCTTTGGAAAATCAAGTCACTGCTGCTGAGTGTTTCTATACCTCAGGCTATATGAAGACATGTTAAATGCTGATTCTGAACCCTACCATTTTGTTTTATTTCACTACAATGGGCAGGCTGGGAGTTGCCCAAGACAATGAACGTAGCCATAACCCTTCTTCATGGTAAACATATAATTTCCCCAGTGATCCAGTAAGCAATAACAAAAAGTTATGTGTAGTACATATAGTGTTTATATTCCCCTGGGTTTAATATGGCTCACAGTAAAATTGATTTTGTGGAATCTTGCAATAAACCTCATCAAAGTAAATGAAACCCACGCTGGCTTTTTATAAAGTGATTGGATTCAGGATGATAAATTAACCCTCACTGTCAGAGAGACTCCCAGCAATGCACTTGCTCGATTAAACACCTCCAGACTCTGTTTAGATTTTAATTTGTCTGCAGGACTTCTTCTACTCTCTCTGAGATTCCAACTTACTGCTTGCAGAAAGGATAGCAGCTGAAAACTACACTTTTTCTTTTCAGACTAAACAGACCAATCAGATTTATATCTGCCTAACCTACATTAAAAAACTACTGGAAGTTAGTCATATCCTGTGGGAGTGAGTAAAGAGAAGGAAAAGAACGAGCTCTGCTTACTCACAGTTCCTAATCAAACACCAGGAGCAGAGAAGGACTGAGTAATTCTAAATTTTTGCACACATATGAAATTAGAATTTGTTAGAGAAGCAACAGCAAAATCCAACATGCACCCTGCAGTAGTCTACAGAAGTAGTGCTCCTCTGACTCACAACAGCCTTTCCTTCACTATTCATTCCTAGCACACGATTCTCCTGAAAACGAACATCTACACTTACCAAGGAAGATTATTCCCAATTCTTTGCTAGTCTTTGAATATCCATTTTTGCCATCATTCAGTTTCTGTTTCCCCTCAGAAAATTTCAAAGTGACCTTCCCTAATGTTCCTTAGCAGCCTCCAGTGACTGTCAAGAAGGAAAATTAAAAAAAAGATGTTGTCTTTTCATAGCTACCATGCAATATGTACAAAAACTATTTTTTGTTGCCATATTTACTCCTGGTTAAATGAAAATATTATTCATTTAACTAGGAATAAAACCACTGAGATTTTGTGAGATTTTTTTCTCATTTCCTAGCCCGTCTAGGGAGAACAGGCTGCAGTAAACAATCATGCCCTATTTCATTCCTACTTAAATGAATTATCATAATAATAATTACTAGCAAAAACATCTGGTTTCCGCTCGGCACAGACGGCAAATTCTTTGACACATTGCTTGCATTTCCCCTTCTTAGTCTCCAGGTTGAGGGTCTCAGGCTTTTTTTAGACCAGTATACATGCCAACACCACAGCATGCCTGATGGTGTAGATTTATGGAGAGACTGCTCCATAAAATGTTTGCTTTGTTTTTTTGTTTGTTTTTTTTTCTGCCTCCAGAAAATTATGCCTTTGTAATAATACCTTTTCTTTAACAGCATTTCCCTGCTTTTCATACAGATGATATATGCATGCAAACACTTCTGGCTGTTTTTCTTCACTCCTAAACAACTGCCTGGAAAAGGAATGTTCCCTTTGACATCACATTGGCCAGTTACTGTACAATGCTTCTACTGCCACTTTCTAAAATGAGGCAGTTCGACAGAAGTAAATGTCACATTCAATCTAATTAATAACTCAATTGGAAGAGATTATTATTTTGTGAAAAAGAGAAGGAAGAATTAGAAATCATCTCTTATATGTCGTCTTATATAATACCTCTTAATATATTAATGCCCACTGCTCTGGGGAGCCTGTTCCATGCCCTCTGCCTCCTGCTGAAGAACCTTTTCCTAATACCCCATCTGACTCTCCCACAGTGCAGCTCCATGCCGTTCCCTGGGTTCTGTTGCTGTCATCAGAGAGCAGAGCTCAGTGATGCCCCTCTGTTTCCCTTGTGAGGAGCTGTAAGCTGCCATGAGGCCCTCTCTTAGTCTCCTCTTCTCTGGGCTGAACAAATCCAGGGACCACAGTCACTCTTCATATGTCCTGCACTCAGACCCTTAACCATCTTTGTAGTTCTCTTTTGGATGCTCTCCAATAGTTTTATGCCCTTCTTATGTTGTGGCACCAAAATGCACACTTGCTGCTCACTGAGGCCACATAAGAGTGGGGCAAAGCAGAATGGGGCAATCCATCCCCTTGCCTGATTGACAGTGCTGGGCTTGATGCACCCCAGGGTACAGTTGGCCCTTCTGGCTGTCAGGGCACACTACTGACTCAGATTCAACTTGCCATCAGCCAGAATCCCCCAGATCCCTTTCTGTGGGGCTGCACTCTGGCCTCTCATCCCCCAGCCTGTACACAGATAGAAGGTTGCCCCATTCCGGATGCAAAATCTAGCACTTCCTCTTGTTAAACTTCAAGCAGTCGGTGACTGCCTAGACTTCTAGTCTGTCAAGATCTCTCTGCAAAGTCTCTGTATCCCCAAGCAAGTCAATAGCTCTTCCCAGTTCAGCAAATTTACTCAGTGTGAATTCAAGCGCTGAGTCCAGGTCATTAATAAAAACACTGAAGAGAATTGGCCCTTTAACGAAGCCCTGCAAAGCCTACTAGTGACTGGCTGCCATCCTGATGTAACCCCATTTATCACAATCCTTGGATCCTGACCCATCAACCAACTGTTCACCCATTGCACTATGTTTTTATCCAGCAGGATACTGTAAGAATCAATGTAAGTATCAATGATGTCCAAAAAGATTACATGATCTGGCTTCCCTTGGTCAACTAAGAGGGTAATCTTGCAATAAAAGGAGACTGAGTTGAACAGAACTTGAGTGGATAGCTTCTGTTGACTGTAAGTAGCTCCGAGTTCCCTCAGTACTCTGCAGGTACTTCAAGGCACTGCAGTAGGACAGGCACCTTGGGTCATCCTAACCTTGCTCACTTGCCAGAGTGACTCCCATGTCACAAGTACAAAGTAGAGTTGCTAGAAGTTGACTTGCAAAACAGTTCATTTATATCAAACAAAGTAAGTAAATATCTGTCTCATTTTATAAATGGAAAACAGAGGTACTGAATAATTCAATAACACACAGGGAGTCTCACAGGATGCTAAGCCAGAAACAGAGCCTCGGGATCTGAACTTTGCTGTCTGACCACTCCTACAATGGTCCTCTTTCTATTTATGGATGAA
This sequence comes from Lagopus leucura, assembly GCF_019238085.1. Lineage (NCBI taxonomy): Eukaryota > Metazoa > Chordata > Aves > Galliformes > Phasianidae > Lagopus > Lagopus leucura. Next base: position 13,377,209 of record NW_024962264.1, on the reverse strand, counting down.
TCTACATTAACACAGGCCTGCTGGCTACTCTTGCTGATAGAAATGCTTGTTTGAGACTCACAGCAACCTAAGATAGAAGACTTGCCCCACTGTTAGTGTGATATCACTCCCAGGGATACTGCTCAGCTGTACATCCACTGATATAATTAACATCATCTGGTTTAGGTGCCCACACCACTGTTCTTTCATCTGAATTTAAGTTATCTTAACTGCACATGATATGCAGAATTTTCAAAAGGATTATAAGCTAAAGTACATAAAATCAATGTTATATGAAAGAAGCAATTAGAAATATGTATTCACGTAATGATAAAAAAATATATATTCTAAGACAAGGGTTAGTATATTAAAATGCTTTCAGAAAGTGACTATGAATCTTATCACAACATTTTACAATCCTTATATCTTCTTTATAAAATCTTCATGAAGTTCTAGTTATTTCCTTGTCATTTTTGCAAGTTTCGTAATATTCAAGAGTTATCTTCAGCCTGTCAGCAAACACTTAAGAACTAAAAAATCCCCAACAAAACACAAAATATTATCATAATTCTACAACTTAACAACACTTTTAAACACACATTAAATATGGGAAATTTCTTGTCTATTATTTCCAGCACTACATAGAACATAGGCAATATATACAGCCTACAACATGTGATTAAGAAAATAAGTTCTCGCAACTTTGCATTTGATGATCTAGAATACATCTAGAACATAACCTAGACTTCTGAGCAGTGGTCAGCCAGTCATTAATGCAGTTTTGCACTAACTGGGTTCTTTTATAAAATATTTGGATAACCATGTGGATATTGTAATTTTTAAACTATTAACAATTTGATTATATTGTAAGACCCTAATCTACAGGCCATACTCATACAAATAACCTCACTGATTCAACTATTTATTTGAGTGAAGGCTGCAGTTGGAAATAATCTTTTTGAAGGAACTGGAAAAAAAGAAAAAAAGAAAAAGGAAATAAAATCTTAATGAGTCTAAAAGAAGATTTAACGAGAGCTGAACTGAAATTTTAGGATGGAAAAAGTTAAGCACTAATACTTGCCAGGGCCTACATCAGGTTGCTTCTACTTTCCAAAGATAATTAAAACAAATCTACAAAAAAAAAACCACCATATTTTTTCATTGCTGAAGGCAGTCAGGGAAGGCAAGTGTGAGGTCCCATAGGATCCATGTATCAAAAGCAAAGACAACCAAACAAAAGTTTCTTCTGGATGCAAATGTTGGTACGCATAGGCTGAGGTTACAATATTTTCAGTTACATTTCCTGAAGTCTTCTAAACTCTTGCAAACCTTTTGAAAGCATCACAGGGGCTGCTATGGTTAAAAAGTAGGAGACGTGAATCACAGATTCTGTAGAGCCAGAGTCAGCTGCAGAATCAATGTGGTAGGGCAGCAAACCTCTCCTCTCTGGAATGCATGCAATAAAAGAGGGATACTAAGAAATACATAAAGATCCTTATATTCTTACTCCAATCTCACAATAAATTCAGACCCAAAAGCAGACCTAAATATCTAATAAGAAATATTATTCTCACACCAAATAACTAATAAAAACCATGAAAGACAGAGGCCAAAGATAATCCAGGCCAAGCTGACCCAGAAAATTTTGACCATATTTATCTATAAATAACAACAAGTATTGAACATACACATTTTCTAATAATGCACTTCTGTACACAAAGCATTTTATTCCCCATTGGCATCAACAGAACACACAGTACTGCTGAAAAACAAACTGCTTCTATTGATGTGCCTAAGCATCAACTGAGGAGCCTCTATTAAGCATCTCAGTCTGAAAAGTTTCCATTTTCTCCAGTCAAGGAGTCCAAGCAGTATTAGTGCCTTCTCAAAATGTATGACTTGAATAAGCATGTGAGTTCTAGTTAAACTCCATCCAGAGACACATGTTCTCCTCTCTCTCTTCCCCTCTCCCTCAGAAGTTCCTTGGATTTCTATATTCATGTAAAATATTGAACCATTTACTCTAAGACAGCACAAAGGGAAAGGTCAGCAGTCTGGCTGCAGAGAGGCTGCCTCCTTCTCATTTGCAAGGATATACCAGGCTCAACCTAAGGATGCCTGGTAATGCAGAAGTAACTCCTCAGCAAGAAAAATCCAATCTCCTGTCCCCAGGTAGGCTAGACAAAATGTTCCTGCAGGCCAAAGCCTAAAGGGGTAAAAAGGCAGCAGTGGAAATGTGGAATGAACCCAGGATGTAATGCAGCATAATTGTTCTCCAGTGGTAGTTCAAGAGATGAAGGGAAAAACTGGACCTGGCAGCAATGGCACTAGCAAATCCAAACAGCAAGAGTCAGAGCTCATTCATTAAGGAACTGGCAACAGTGCTCCCAAGCATCCCTGACTACAACACAGGGCTGGCTCTTACCCACAGAGTTAAGTGGCTAGTAGAAACATTAATCATGTTGAAGAATATCTGTATTCATTGGGAACCTCATATTATCACTGAGTAACACGCACAGGCTCAGAAGGGCCTCCTCCTGATGTGATTATAGTGTGGAACAAGGTTTTCACTGATGATATAAAAGCACGATTTTACCGTTCATAGCAGGGCTTTTTCTTGGCATCTCATCCTTTTCAAAGAGAGCTGGAAGTACGAAGGGATGAGATAATTGATGCAAGTGTCTAACCAGGACAGATCTAGGTGAGCTGGGAACATAGTGTTGTCCAATCAAGAAACTCAAGGATCAAATCTATTTAAATAGTTTTTGAAATTAGTCATACAGCTAATTCTGAATACAATTCACCACTCATTTCAATAAAAGGCTGCCTGTTTATTTTATCTCTTTGGGAAGGCATTTATACTGGAAACACGTGACATTCTAAGTTGCAATTAGAAAATAACTTAAAAACATGTAAATAAAGCACAGATCTCATCCTCCCTGCAGTTGCTCTGACAGATTCCAGGAACCTTTCTCAAGCCCACAACAGGGAAGACTTGTTCTTTCTTTCATCTACAACTTCTGCAAACCTTTTGCTCCAGGTAAGCTAACAACCTGCACACCAGATTATCCTATTCAGCATTAATTGCCCCAGCTCATTATCAAATAAATTCTTCCTTTAGTCCTGAATTTCTGGTAATCTTGGCACGAAACTTCATCTTCCCCATGCCTCATTACCTCCAACAATAATCTTCCTCGTCAGGCTTTCTCCTTCTTCGTTTTACCTCTTTACATCTAACTCCTGTGCTCCCAGAGAATACTTACCCCTCCACTCAGTGAAATTCTTCTGCCTCCTACTTATACAAATTTTCCCACAGTGAATTTTGCAGACCCATCAAATTACCCTAGCCCTCATGGTCCCTTCTAACTCAGTTTTCTGTCCCAGACTACAGTTCCCCCGCTGCCCCGACCCTCTAAATCTGCCTCATTCAACTGTTCAAATCAAATGCTCACTTCCTCCTTTTTCTCTGCATATTTTCTTACTGTCAGAGTAGGTCCCCATCTCCTGACTCTATGTGCAAGCCTCTAATAGAAAAATAGCAAGGATCTAGATGGGGGTGAAATAAACGGCTGTGATTCCTTTCCTGAATGCAAAGTTTCAAAGAAAATCATGACTAGCTCAATGCAGCACAGCCTAGTGAATGTTAAGAGGAAACAGTAGAGGCTCTTAACAGAAAACATTTTCACATTGCTTTTGATTATGCCTAGAACAGAAAAACGCTAACAACAAACAATATCTTATTCACTATAATGCCAAAAGAGCGGCATTTCTGGGTCAGCGGATGTATTAGTGTGACATGTCTTGCTACATGAAAGAGGTGTACTTCAAGTGTGTAAATGCAGGAGATGATCTGCACTTTTAATAAGCTGAAATAACCAGAGGTCAGTTCTTGTTTGTTTTTTTTTTTTTCTTTTTCCTTTTCATTGCAGGATTATAAGATTGAGTCTCTAAGAATGAGAGAGTCTCTGGGAAAGTACTACGTTCCTTATCTGTCATTTTGGGAACAGACATGAACTGCCATTGAGTTCATCCACCTTGGCTAGAATATGCCCAGGACTTCATCAGATCAGACCCATGTAAAAATAAACACATATAAAATACTGGATGTACCCAAATTTCCTGACTATCAAATTCACAGCTGTATAGTTCCAGGTAAAGAAGTAGAGATACTATTCTTATTTTAGTTTTTCTATTTCAGAAAACACGTATGATTGAAGACTGTAACTTAACTGCAGGTGGGGGGAGGAAAAAAGAGGAAGCAGAAGAATAACGTACCAATAAAACGTTGACAGTTCTCTATTTTTTGCCAATTGTTGATAAAATGACAGACGGTAATGTTTATGAAATGTATAATTCAACACAAATTTGCCTAGATAACCAAGTTAAAGATGCTTTATCTTTCCTAACAAACATAATGCAGCAATCAGCAAAACCCAAAGTACATAATACAAACTGAAAATGTAAGAAAACAAAGCTTTTCTTTTCGCCTAAGTCAACATATTTTCCGAGCACAAATAAAATTCTTGGCTTTCTTTCAAATCTTCACAGCTAATCAATAGTTTAGTCATATGATGAAAAATGATGTATCCATATTCTTCACAATTGACATTTCCTAACTGTCTCCAAGGTCGCATTGATTGCCAGTTGTTCAGTTTACCCAACTTCTGTTTTGAGCCAAATAATATGATCTTTGTTTCATTAATATTTAATAGTAATTTAGATTGTGCCAGATGATCTTAAAGCTCATTTAAATCAGCTTGAAGATAATATTAAGCTTTCTTCTAGTATAATCTATTATCATAAATGATTGTGTCATCTGCATATAAATGGTAAGTTGAATATGATAATGAAATGCAAAGATTATCAATATAGAACGACAAATGCATCTGAGTTGAAATAAATCCTTCAGGGACCCATTTACTCTGTTTTCAGTGGTAAATGATGCATCGTTTCACTTCAAGTATTCTACAGAAAACATAAAAGATTTGGATCATGAGATACAATATTTACCCTGTGTGAGAAAAAGAAAATAAAGATCCCATGTTGTAGAACTCTTTTCAAGTGTGGTAATTACAGTTCATATAGATCCATTATACTTCCAGTATGACAGACCTTGATTAATTGTTAGTGTTTTTTTTTAATGAGTGATTACAGTGAAGAGTGTGTTTTTATTTAAAGCAGGTTTACTTTGTATTTCTTTTTCACTAGCTGGTCATTTAAATTAGTTCATTTTAATTATCTCAAATACCATGCCTATTGAATAAAAGTACCTGAGTGCAGTTATCAGTGTGACACTCAAAGCTGTTCCCTCTATAAAAACGACAGCTGGGAGGGCTGCGGGGAAACCCTGCTTGGCAATAAGGCTGCATTTACAAGAATTAAATTGTCAAATTCTCTAGGCTCATGGGCTTAATTAAAGTCTGTGGACAATTTCAGTGACAAAAGAAACAATTACACAGTGAGAAATACTAACAAATATATTAGAAACGGTTAAAAACAGTTGAAAATTAAGTAAGTGCATTTACTGGCAAATACTGTCCAAGGAAACGATAACACATAGCCGTGACATGGCAGTGTGGAAAACACGCTGAGGTGAAAGAAACTATTGGAATCCAGCACTTGTAGAGAATTGGGAAAACTGACAGATCGTATCCACATAGCACTTATTCGCTGTCCATTCAAAATCTTCCTACGCAGTTTCAGTTATTTTGTTATTATAAAGACTAGTCACTGTAAAATTTTTTGTACAACTGAAGGAATCGTTTAGCTTGGGTGCATGTACATATGAAAAAGATCCAGTGTTGTTTTGGCCTCCTAGGACAACAGCTCAGAAGCTGTGAGCATTTGGTCTGACAGAGTCATCTGTGCAATAAAGTGCTCGTGAATAAATTTGGACTAGAAAATGCAAACGCTATATTTATTGGAGAATGAAATTTAGAAAAGCCTTGTCAATACAGTCATGGGAGCAAGACATGCACAAACCAAACTGGAGGGATTGTAAATTAGCTTAAGAGAACTCATAAAAACAGGAAATTAATTCTGTAGCATGAATCTTAGGAAATCCAGTCACTAAGGATATGCAAAGAGTTCTAAGAGCACACTGTATTGCTAGGTGTTTACAATATACTTGTATTAACTTCATGCTTCAAAACTCTAACAAGTGGGGACCAGAAAAGAATATTCTTTTCCTTCCTTAGTCTGTAATTTGGCTTCTGGAAACTGGATGGCAAAAAAAAAAAAGCGACCAGGATGTAGGCAGAGTACAGCTGTGTTCCTACTGACGTAAAATTCTCAGCTGAATTGTGTCTTGCTCATATACAAAGGATTAAACCATTCACCATATTTAGGATCCAAGGGACATCTGTCCTCCAAGTCAGATTAGCAGGGATCAAGAGGGTTTTATTTGCCCCATCAGTAATTTAGGGCACGATCAGCTTCTTAGGATCACACAACAGTTAGTGCACATAGAACTGCAAAACTACCAATATCTTTCATTCTGTTGTTTTCTGCACGTCACTTGACATTTGCAGCTTTTAAACTTCCTAAAATCTAAGAATTTCTCATAAGCGTTGAGAATTATAATGTTTGGTGATGTAGGAGTGACCTATGGAGTCCTCTGAAATAATATGTACTGTGAAGTTATCTGCAAGAGCAAGAAAGAAGATTCAGTTTACCAGATGCTGCCTGGTCCTACATTCCAGCTCAGCAATGCACTTGTAGATGCACATACATCAAGTCCAGCATGCTCATATACACTCTTTGCTATGCTGGGTAATGTGGTATAATATGTGGCTTTTAAGACAGCAGGTCCTTACTGTGATCTGCAAGGCCACATCAAGTGCTTGGTATCTACAAAACTTTTGCAACTATAACAGTTAAAAGTTTGACAGCTCCATGTGGTTACGCTGATAACCATGAAGAGGAGGGCTGACAATAGACTACTGGTTCAAAATTTGGGAAACACTACTGCACATACTTTCTACCTTGGTTCATCACACATATCCCATCTGCACACTCTGTAGATGTGTGCTTACTCAGCTTCAGCTTCCACCCCTCGTACCTCATATCTCTGGGATGCTCGTACACGTTTATTAATGTGCCCTGTATCTCACAGCTCAGGTGACTGGTGTACATTATTACAGCTCTCAGGCCAGTGGCTTTACCCTGTGTCTGTGCCAAACTACCATATACCTTCCACAAGCTTCAGACCCTATCCCACCAACTAGTTCCTTTGCTACTGACATTTGCTTCTTCTGATAGCAGGACAATTCTTAAGCAAAGCCAAGAACCACAGCATTCACCATCAAGAAATTAATTATGCTATTCAGTACTGAGATCCTAAGTCTACTAATCTTAAATAAGAGTTCAGCAACTGGGTATCATTTCATAATCATGTTTGATGTCAGAGTCACACACACATATATACAAACAAAGTTGAAATTTGCCATCTACAAGAATGCATCACCAGACATTTGCTAAATAATCATAATCCCTCTGTAGAATCAAAAGGGAACTTGAAGATGACCTGACTGCATTCTCATATTTGCACTGACCTATTACTGAGACTTTAAAGCAGTCCTGGGAAATTGCAGTGATTTATCTGCTATGGGAGTTGTGGAAGCTGCAAACTGTTCTGAGCCTCTAGCCAAAGCTGAGTGGTACGCCATGCTGCAGCTGAAAGCCTGTCATGGTATGCAGAGTTTGGGAGCCATTTGCAGGATTTCTGAGCAGTGCTGTTATCTGCTGCTGAGCTCCTGCAAAATCCTTACCCAAGCCTGGTTTAGGCTTTCTATTAACATGCACAGCATTTATGCAAAGATGTCTCAGCTACAGAAAGTGCTAGCAAGCCACTTTATAAATCAGAATTTACAGGAAAAGTTCCCAGACATACACTCCGTGAATTATCAACTATTTACGTGTCAACAATAACATTACTGCATAACAGATAGAACAGCATGAGCACAGAGCACAGACAGTTTTTGTTTTCGTTGACAACAAGAAATGATGCACAACTTAAAGGGATGACTTTTGAGACCACACTAGTTTTCTCTACCAACTGTTTTTCATGAGAAATTCAAGTACAGCTCAACTTCAACTGGAGTGCAAGGCAGTGTGAAAACTGTGAATCATTATGGAATTATTTTTATAATCCAGAGTTACTGAGCTTTTTGCTTAGATTTTAGCAGTAGAGATTGATTTCTAGGGTTTTGTTCAGCATGTGGAATTGTAGCATTCTGGTTAATTCAGGATGGTTTTTTTTTTTTTTTTTTTTTTTTTTAAACATATAGAATGCTAATTATAACTTAGAGAAAAATGTCACCAAAGACAACAATCTATTCACACTCACTGTGGAAATGATTTGGATGGCATGAACTGCAAAAAGGTCACGCTTTGAATTAGTAAATTTATCTTCCAAATAAAAACAACAAAAACAAAAACAAAACACAACCAACTCTCTCTCCTGAAATTATAATGTTAGCTCCTAAAGAGGAAAAGACCCCAAGTTTCTTTTGTAGGTTTCTATTTCAAATCCACACTGCTTGGGTAGATACTAAAATCACAGTCATCACATGGATATCAAGCAACTCTCTTAAATTTGTTTTGTATGTCTCCCTTCCAATTCACCACAACTTTTTGCAGTAAACAATCTGATGTATAGGAAACCACCAAACAGAGCAGTTCTGGAAGACCAAGCTACTTTTCTCCCACCCCGAAGACAGGATTTGGGTTCCTCTCTGGGAAGTTGGTGAGTGTGTCTCTACCATACGGTTAACTCTCATTCAAACACCTGTAATGCATGAAGACAAGCCCCTGACCTGAGTTCAGAGTTATAAGCAATTTCTGAGCCCAGAGGGGGCTTTTGCAGATTAGATCTTGGTGTCAGCTGTAACACAGCCTCAAAGAGGAGTAACACACAATAAGAGTGGAAAGAAGCTAGAGAGAGTGAAAAGGGGAAATCATTTCAATGCCCTTTGTCTTCCCTCCCAAGCCTTTTGCAAAGCTTGTGGGACAAGGAGAAATAAAAGTATTTTCTTCCCATATATATGGGACAGTTTTCTATCAGGTAGAAAGAGCAGATATCAGAGCAACTGTTTCCAGCTGCCATCACCATCACCATCCAACTGTGAGAATCAAAAAGGATTATTTTAGCAGGTGTGTTTTCTGTAACTTAAAAAAATCATAACAAAAATCAAGGAGGTCAGGGAAGAAAAGATTTCATTAATCAAGGCAAGCAAAGAGATGCATCTGAACAAAAGTTGCAGCTCTCAGAACAGAATACAAAAGCCTGATTCTCATGGTAGTATGCTGGAGATGTGTTAAGATTTAGACCTAGACTGCACAGTAAGGGCAAAGAAAAAAAAAAAAAAGCTGGAGAAGATTTGTAAGCCATAAGGTTCATTGACAAAAGGTTAGGAATACTTGTATAGTTCAATAATCCTATCAATGGAGAGCAAAGGAAGGCTCTACAGCCCTACTGCAACAAGATGAAAGGGATGTCCAGCTTCAGTCAGTGGCCTTTAATGACTACCTGGCCAGCACTCTCTCAAACTGGAACTCACAAAATTTCAGAGTAATAACAAGAAAAATAAGTTCAAAGATTTAAAAGAAACTCTGTATGTTAAAGTGGCTTGACGACTGCAGGGGCAACAGGCTCAGCAAAGAAAAGTGGAAGCGGGACATTCTGGCCTCTCTGCAAACACCAGCCAGGACTCAGCAAACCTTCATGGATGGAAAAGATTTCAGGGGATGGAACTGTGTTCAGGTGAAAGTCTTTCCTTGTAGGTCAGCAGCTTGCACCCACTGTCTCTGAATGCACAGATCTGTTTGTCTCCAGCTAGCAGAGCAGAGCTGAAGAGAAAGAAGGCAGCAGGCCATGCCAGCTCCCCTGCACTCCCCAGGAGACAATGGGGACAGGACCTGAATGCTGCCAAAGCTCACTTCTAGTTTAGAAGCAAAAGAGCCTTATGCAGCTGTGGAAGAAAAAGGGATGGAGGGCTGAGAAAAAGGCATGCAGCATAAAATACGATTTTTCAATTTACTTATTCCCACTGCTACAAAACTAAGAGTTGATCTTTGAAAACAGTGACATGAAGGAAAGGCTGTGAGTGACTGTTAAATGAAATGGAAATAATATCACTGCAAGTAGGTAAAAGGTATTCTTTTATCCCCATTAATTTGCTGTATTCCAAATTGCCTGCAACAGGTGGCAGAGTCTGGATGCAATGCATTTTTTACCTTGCAACAGCTGTGAACAGGGTACACACACAAATGCTAAAGAGACAGAGACATTACTTGTTGCAACCGTCTCACATGACCAAGAGCCATTCCAGAAATCAGAATATTTCCTTGTTCTGAATTTAAATTGGGCCACTGCAATATTCATTCTGCAGTGTAATACTCCAGGACTTTGAGAGTTACACAGACAGATGAGGAGAAAGAAATGGGGTTACCAACTGACAACATTTTGATACATGTTGATAGGTTTTTATGCGGTAGTAGCACAAGAACAAGTAAAGCAGCTTTTCCATAAATGTACTACAGACTTTACTAACTCTTCAGCTAGTGCAAGCTGGCATAGTTTTACTGACTTTAAGAGAGCTTTGATGATTTATATCAGTTGACAACTTTTCTATATACAAAAAAGCCCTACAAAGACTCATATTTACAGTTTCATCTACCCAAATCTAACTATAATGACCAAACTGAAACAGCTTAAGTAATCTAGCTAATATGCCTGTTAACTGACCTTAGAGCAGGAGCTCGAGCAGCTAAGGAACAACAGGCTAGAAGATCTAAAATAGTAGCTTTCTTTAAATAAGCAGTGAAAACCAAAGGGGGAAAGTGATTGAGTAAAAGAATGACATAATCCATCATATTCATTTAGAACTCTTCATAAAATAGCAGGGGTCTGTGCTGGGTCCGGTCTTGTTCAACATCTTCATCAATGACCTTGATAAGGGGATAATGGCCACCCTCAGCAAGTTTGCTGATGATACGAAGTTGGGAGGATTGGCTGACACGCCTGAAGGCTGTGTTGCCATTCAGCAAGACCTGGATAGGCTGGAGAGCTGGGCAGAAAAAAACAGGATGAGGTTTAACAAAAGCAAGTGTAGAGTCTTGCATCTGGGGAGGAATAATTCCATGCACCAGTACAGGTTGGGGGATGACCTGCTGGAGGGGAGCTCTGCAGAGAGGGACCTGGGTGTCCTGGTGGACGACAGGTTGGCCATGAGCCAGCAGTGTGCCCTTGTGGCCAAAAAGGCCAATGGCTTACTGGGGTGCATTAAAAAGAGCGTGGCCAGCAGGTCAAAGGAGGTGATCCTCCCCCTCTACTCTGCCCTGGTAAGACCTCATCTGGAGTACTGCGTCCAGTTCTGGGCTCCCCAGTACAAAAAAGACAGGGATCTCTTGGAAAGAGTCCAGCGGAGGGCCACAAAGATGGTGAAGGGCCTGGAGCATCTCCCCTATGAAGAAAGGCTGAGTGAACTGGGTCTGTTCAGCCTTGAGAAAAGGAGACTGAGAGGGGACCTGATCCAGGTCTATAAATATCTAAGGTGTGGGGGGCTGAATGGCGAGGCCGGACTCTTTTCAGTGGTGAGTGGAGACAGGACAAGGGGAAACGGCTGGAAACTGCAGCATAGGAAGTTCCGCACAAACATGCGCAAGAACTTCTTTACAGTGAGGTGACGGAGCACTGGAACAGGCTGCCCAGGGAGGTGGTGGAGTCTCCTTCCCTGGAGATGTTCAAGACCTGCCTGGATGCCTACCTGTGCGACCTACTGTAGGGAACCTGCTTTGGCAGGGGGGTTGGACTCGATGATCTCTGGAGGCCCCTTCCAACCCCTACAGTTCTGTGATTCTGTGATAGCCCTTTTTATGCAACTTAAGTATTTACTTGTTCTTAGATTAATATTGAATTCCACCCTCCACCCACAAAAAGGCACCAATTCCTTAGCATTACTCACTTAAAGGCAACCAATCACCACTAGGAAACAACGCAATATATATATATATGGTCTCTTACAGAACACAAATACACATCACACTAACTCTTTGTCTATATAAAGCTCTTCTAAAAGCAAAGATTTAGAAACAGAACAGCTTGGGTTTTTTTTATGCGGGTTGATTTTTGGTTGGTTGGTTTGTTGTTTTTTTTTTTTTTTGAGTAAATGTTCTAAAGCTGTTTTTCATTATTGGCCAGGGAATTGTAATAATCAATACATACTTACAAGAACATAAACTCAGTTTTAAATATGGAAATATGTGTGTATATATAACACAGTTTATCTGCCTTCTAAATTACAAGTAAGTCTGGGCAATATTCCTAGTGCCCATTAACATTAAATATAACAACTGTGTTCAGAGATAACATCTCACTTAATGGATGTTATACATTTATTATATTGTATGTATATAAGATGTTCCATGCATTAAAAAAAAAATCAATGGATGTTCCTATTTTAAACATCATTTTGAAAGCCATTGTAATTCACATTTTAATTAAATCCACCTTAAGTCAGAAATGCTTATTCACTGCCCAGAAATCTCTTAAAAATATATATTTATGTGGATTTAAGTTTTGCGTCTACAATCATTTACATTCTTTCTTCTGCCTAATATTAAAAAAAATAGACTAATAAAAGCCTTACAAGCAAAAATAAATCTACAGATGCATCAACATTTTTAGATACATAGCACCAGTCTGCGCATATATTTATTATTCCTTCATTGATAAACCATTTTCACCTTTCAAAAAGATGCTTCACAACTTTTCTCACCAGAAAATGAGTAAAAGGAAAGCAGCACTGAAATCTAGTCTCATCAGCTGTAGCACAGCGACAGCCTGACAGAAAATCAGGTCAAGGACACTGTGCAAGAAAAGACCATGGGAGAAATTGTGGCCACAAGGTCTTCGTGAAACTTAGCTCTTGTAACTTTGAAGCAAATCCCCTGCAATACCTAGAAAAGCCAAGCGTGCAGTACAGAATTTCCTGTAACATCTGATGGTTATGCCTCAGTTTCGTTAAAGAATGTGATTGTTAGCACTGTTTGCCTTTCTACTGCCTACTTTGTTCAGGCAGCTTCAGATTCTAGCGTAAGCTGGTTGACTGCATTCTCCTCAAGCACACACATAGCCTGGGTTGCTGATGCAGGAGGGCTCCAGCGAGGGACACGGTCCCTCTAGTCGTGCTATAAGTCTGATTTTCTGGACAATCTCAACCTGTCATGACCTCTGATGTCAAACAAAATAGCCAGGTTCTGATTTTCGGTCACTACAACTTACTTCTTTTGATCCCAGGTCTAGGTTGCCCCTGTACTTCTACTTTATTCCCAGTGCGGTCCAGTTAACAAGCTACTTGAAGAGTCAGGTTATACAAATAGCCTTAAACATCAATATTTGGCCTTAAACATCAATCAAGTGCCTCACTTCATCCTCTCTGCAGCACAACAGGACTAATGTTGGAATCAGCAAAATGGCACTTTGAAAAGACCTTCAGAGCAGCCTTGCAGATTCACTGGTTGGACTGGGGCCCCAAGGATCCTCCTCTTTGTTAGCTTTCTTTTTTTTGTTTTTTCCCCAAAGTCCTTCTGTTGTTTTTACTTCAGTCGTTTTTTTAAATAAACTATTAAAACATAAATGAAAAGTACAGATGTTCCATTAAAAGGATACACATCAATTAGGAATAACAGCCAACAACTTATCAATAGCAAGCCACCAGGCTACTGCTCAGAAAATCTTAACAGCATTCAGACACAAGTTCCACACAGTAGCACGCGATCAGACCACTTTAACTCTGGCTTACATCAGATTAGCTCTCTCTGCTTCGCACTGCAATTTCAACACTTTGTTCCCCATCTGCCCAGCTGCTCCCCACAGGAGGAGCCAGGGCCATCTTTCTTGTATGCTGCTAGCAGCCAGAGCTCTTCACAGCTAGAGGCTCCCAGAGGTTGTGTGGACACAGATGAGTCATCAAAACGTGGCAGTGGACTTTTGATCTTCCTTGAGGGCTCCATTTTGATGTAGGACCCGCTCCTTGCACTCATTCTCTGTATACGTTCCCAAAAAAACACATTATACTGACCTCCTCTTGTATTTGCCACATGTAGTTCTCAGGATAGGTTCCTTGAGCCTTCACACTTTTTCTAGTGTAACTTCAAGCTACTGAAGGCCTGTTAGCTCTTAAAAAGCAAAAACTAGCTACCCTAGACAATGTCCTTGCTTAATATCTTGAACCTTCAGAACCCCTGTGCCTCATCCCCACAGCCGCAGAATGAGGATAAAACTCAGGGGAACGTGAAAATCAGAACTGCTAGGTATCCTGCTGACAAAGCAACAGGGATAATGAACATTTGCTAGAGTACTGCACGAAAAAATCATCTTGGTAAATAAAATGTTTTGTTTTAGCACTCCAACACGCTACCCTGGATACCCAACAAAATCAGCGTTCGCTGATAAAACATTAATGCGCATGAAGGGCAAGAAACTCAAACTTTTAACACGTTGGTATTTACTTCATCCCTCTACTACCTTAACTGCCTTAAGGGGTTAGCCCCCTTAGAGCACTGGTTGATCTTCTATACCATACTATATATGGAGTATATATACTATCTTCTATACCATATACTAGTATATGTTCTGCAGAACAGTGGGTAGGAATTATCGATTAGAGGATCAACTTCCAAATCCCTGTTGTTAATAAGTTTAATACTGAACTTTATTGTTAGGCTGTTTTAAGGTGAGTTTTTCTGTGTCTAACTTCTGAGCAAATGCATACACACATATTCTTCTCATACTGCCAGGTAACTTGGTTCACACATGGGACTGAAATCTAACCTTTAATTTTACAGCGTATACTTCAGAAAATTATGTGTTTGAGCTGTTGAGACTTCTGGAAGGTGGGAGTGGTATGTCAACCACATAAAAAAGAGAAAGCCACACGAGAATTCTTTCTGCTTTGAATAATGAGTCAGGAATAGAGTTATGGAAAGCACATATTCCACTCTTTCATCCACACGCTGACTCTTTCCTAAAGCTATTCTTATCTTCTGCAGCCACTGGTAAAATGCACAGACACAGTAGCAGATCCAGTACAAACAAATGAAATGTACATGTCAGTGTGGTTGTACCTACCTCCCCTAGAGCTGATTTTGCCACAGGATTAGACTGAATGTAAACAACGGGGAAAGTACCACACTTCGGAAGAAACATGTCAGTTTCAATTAAATAGATCTTCTCATTTTACCTGGCATACCGTGATCTAAGATTCCCTGGCTTTCTGCCAAGCAACTGGGCAACAGACACTAAAGACCAGTGAGCATTTGCCTTTTACGACGCTTGAAAATTGCTGGATTACTCACAGCTCACTATCTGCAATCCAACTCAACCACAGCGTAGTGCTGAGCTCCCACTGCCTGTCCCTTTGTATCAGCTGTATCTTGCTAAACAGAGCATCCCCAGAAGCAAGTCTCTCCGGAGCAAGGTCACATAGACAAGCAGCTACAGGATGACTGCTGGCCTCCTACACACCGAGGATACTCTATACAGCCTGTGCAAGTACGTATATAGACACTCTCCCCCCTCCCCAGACACCACACCCTGGAACAGCTGAAAGAACAGGCCTTAACACTGCTCTAACTTGTCCAGCATGTTCAGTTTTGTAGCCTGCAGACAAGGTTTAGTTCCGATTAAACGCGCCGCAGTTGTTTGCTGCCCTAGGCAGGGCAAGTAAAATATCATTGAAGCATATTCATCAGCACTTTCCAAAACTTCAAAGAAAACCCCAAGCAGGCAAGGCAAGTCTGCACAGCCATATGAATTATTATCTGAATACAATCTTTAGGAATAAAAATTTGAAGAACTAGCATTTACAGAGCGCAGCAGTGCTAGAGCTTTATAACTCGCAGAAAATACGGCTTTTAATAATATGGCTTCTCTAAGATTAGTTTAAGCTTTCTTGCTTTAAAATTTGGGCTAAGTTACAAGAACCCTCATAGACTGACAAAGTTTGGGTCTCAGCTGCTCAAGAATTTTGGGTTATAATTCTTGAAACGCTATTTGGCCTGATCCTATACTTTTTCACAAAATATTTGATGGGAAAATTGCACACAGAGTTGTCTAAACAATTCAATTGAACTTTTCTGCAATACACTGAACAGTGCTGTGCACAAATATATTTGGGAGGGGGAAATGGGGTTACAAGATGGACATCCTGGGCCCACTGATTTTTTTTGGCTGATTACAGCCTAAGCACACCTCAAACCCTTTTAGTAGCTGATGGTACAAACATAGTCTTGAACAGGAGCTTCTGCAGCACCAGATGGAATATAAGAGTTGTGGTAATTTCTAAAGTAACTGTTTTATAAAGTATTTAATAAATAGTGATAACATTTTCATTTAAATATTTCATTTCCCAACAGTATTATATCCATCTGATCAGTAAAAGCTTTGAAATTTCACACAGCATTATCAGAAATGTTTTCTCAGCACACGCAAACCAAGATCAGAGCACTTTCATTACAATATTGAAGCCTATAACAGCTATCAGACAACACAGTACAGCAAAGTGACATCTCTGACATTAGTAATATTGAACCATAAGCATTGACAGAAGAATATGTTTCTTGTTTGATACTGTTTTAAGCCAAAAGCATGACAATTACACCAGAAGATACGCACAACCACGACAAAAGGCTTACTGGAAGTATCAGAGCGAGGCTGTGGTTGACGAACTTCAGCCACAAAGCTGAAGAACTGCTAGCACTTGGGCTGTGCTTGCCCTGCCCATCATTCTCTCACTGTAGTGCAACACAGAGCCATCCAGTGGGCTGTAACAAAATAAGCTGTGAGATCTAATCAAAGCAGCAATGCAGATATTTTATCCCATTCCACTTGATTGTTAAAGCTCCTGTGATAGCCTTAGGCCAAGTGCGACCTATGCTTGCTCTGACATCAAATACAGCAATACTTTTTGGGAAGTCTATGGTCTGTGCACAACTCTCAGGCACATTTCAGAGACACGTCACTAGTTCAAGTAAACTTCAAGTGAATGGAATAAGTGCAATTATATTTCCTCCTACGCTATCCTGAAATTTAGTCACATTCTGATTTAAACTTTTGACTCATTCAATTTTTATGCTGGTTGCTCATTTTATAAACCAGTCGTTGTATGTTTCACTCTCATTACTTATTTTCTTCTGCAATCATCATAGGATAGGGATTAATTATTTTAATAGCTCTCATTAGAACATGCTGGTGCATTTGCTTTTCTTTTTAAAACGAAGTTATGTTTATACTGCTTTTTGTTTTTCTTCTGTCTAAATCAAAAGAGAAATGGCAAACGCTGCTGCAGGTTATAGAAATAAACTGTGCTTTTAGCAAATTTTCAACAACAAATCAGGAAAATGAGAGTCAGCATGAGGAAAGGGTTGGAAACATGAATACTTCAGGAATTAAAAGAACATGAAATACAGCAACATCACTATCTCACTACATTTCACTGAAAAGGTTTTTAAGTTACCAAAGATTTGAAGATAGGAGCACTCCTACAAAGAGTTTTATCAAATACGTAAGCCTCAGAAAGACATATGGGCACAGCTTACAAGAGCAGCAAATGTTAAAGCCAAAATAAAATGACCCCCGTGTGAATGCATACACATCTACATATGTAAGCATCTAAACTTCTCATCTCTGAGGTGAGGAATTTTGATGAGCAAATAGGTTTTCCCTTTCCCAGATCTTTGCTGCTGCTATCACCCTGGCTGCCAAAAGTCTGTCATGTGGCTGGATTCTGAAGACTTGGCAGGAGGAGCAGAAGCTTGGTATGGAAAAGGAAGTTCATTTAGAAAAAAGCAAGAAACAAAGAGAAATATCCAGATGCTTATACACAACAGGTATCTACTCTGCCTGCTGAACTTGCCAACCTACTCTGCCCAGTGTATCCACTTGTTCATGACTGTTCTCCACATTTATGTATTTATCTCCAAATCTGTACATTTAATCTGCATTTCCACAACTTGTTTGGGGGGTTCTATTCCAAATAGTGTCAGGAGCTTTGCTATAGCTCTGCTATAAATAGGTCTCTCTCCTTATTCTCAGAGTTAGTCATTTTATCACAGAAGGTATTAAAGTTGATCACCAATGATTTGCCCTTCAAAATTTGCGTTTGCTATTCACAGTAACCT
Source organism: Lagopus leucura (assembly GCF_019238085.1). Classification (NCBI taxonomy): domain Eukaryota; kingdom Metazoa; phylum Chordata; class Aves; order Galliformes; family Phasianidae; genus Lagopus; species Lagopus leucura. The sequence continues at coordinate 13,359,047 of NW_024962264.1, read as the reverse complement.
TCTTTTTCTTCAGCATCCATGAGAATTCATTCTGTAATTATCAGGGAAATTGGCTGACCAGTCTGTATTTTGCCAGATGTTCATTTATGTCTCTTTTTGAAAACAGGTTTAACATTTCCCTTTCTCCATTTAACAGGAACTTCCTGACAGCCAAAACCTCTCAGAGATTATAAGAATTCTGTTTCATAATGACATTTTTCCCTTATCCATCAGCATCCTTGAATACAATCTCATTTATGTGATGGACTTTATACATCCAACTTACGTACATTGTCCCCAGGTTGGTCTTCTTCTACCATCAACAGAAAATCTGTTCCCAAAAACATCTGTTCCTAGGCATAGAAAGCTGGGAGGCCTATACATAATTAGCAACACACAAACACAGACACCACACCCTGAGTGCTCAATCAAGAGACAATTATATATAAAAATCTGCCTACTTGTCAGTGGTAGCAAGTGAGACAATTAAATACAGCAAGAGACATAATTAAAATTGCATACAGTCCTTGAGGGGTCTTTGTCAGCATGGTACTGGCCTAAAAGAGCACTCTCTGTTTATCTAAGAACAAAGAGTATGCCTACAACCCTTCTAACCCCAGAAGACTTTATACTTAACTGCTAATAAATGCAAAATGGAGCAATGTTGATAGTGACTGCTTGCAATGAGCTCATTGTCCAGCCAGTGCATCTCACACTGAGAAAAATGAAACCAGATTTGGATATTTGCCAATTCAAATTTCAGTTTGAATTCTGTGTCTTTTCCTTGTTTCTCAAACTCTGTTGCTCTGCATGTTAGCTGTGTTTGAAGCATGTTGATGCTCTCTGCCTTGATGCAGCTGGCACCCCAGATTGATTACTGGATGCTCAACTTGAAAACACTTGAAAGAAAAACCATAGGGCAGATGATACAGTTGGCTCTGGGGCCTGCTGGATGTTGGCTGACCCAGCATTGCTTCATCCCAGCAGAGTTCCTTTATTTTGTATCTCTGCATTGAAAACCATGGAGACTTCCAAATACCCTGCATATTAATTCAATTTTCCAGTGGCTATCACAACATTGATATGGTAATTCAAAATATTACTTTCTAAAATGCAGCCTGAATGTTGAGAGAACCCTTTTTTATTTTCTCTAATTTAGTCCACAGTACTTTTCAACCTCAACTTCTTGCTGTTTTTTTTCTCTGCAGAGGTGCCAGAGGAGCATAATTGCAGGTTGATGACTCTGATCCTATCAGCAACCAATAAGGCTGTAGGCACTCAGACATATTTGGATTTTGTTATCGTTTCTCAAGACCCAGTTTGGGATAAGGTCTTCACCTCCATGCACAGATAGGTCAGAAGAGACTCCCTGTTTCATGCTGCTTAGCTGGAAGAGCAGACGATCACCACTGCTCACAGAAGCACCTGCTTTCTTGAAGATGAAGCTCCCAGCACTGATTATAGAAGTAAAACTGGTGACAGGCAGCCTACTTGTGCTGACAACAGTCTATGAACTTAGGTTGCTGCTGTCACTTATATGCAGCACCTTCCTCTTTGAAAAGGTTGAGCAAAGTGAAGCTCTGCTCGCAACCATGAAAGGGAACAGCCCCCCACACTCCAAGTGATGAGCACAGACAAAGGGCTCCCATATAGAAGTGGTGCCAGCAGGTATGAAGCACACTCACTGCTTTACTGCCCTCCAGACAACTCCACTTAAGATGCCAAAGTACGCTAAAGCCATGTGCCTGTAGCTTGATGTAAGTGCACAGTATTAATGAAGCCATTAGGAGTTTTAATTTTAGAGAGTGCTTTATGGGTTTGATATCTGGTCAGCTTATAATCAGCTAAATCGAATGTCAGGAAGAACTAAAAAAGATTCTCTCTCCCTGTTCACTTTATCTGCACATGGTCATGCTTGGTAGCTTTATCTTTATTTAAATACTAATAAAAAGAGACAGTTCCACATTATGAAAATCTCTTCATACTTCATGCATAGTCAACATTTTTACATATTCAGAGCCAACTTGAAGGCAAACAGAAGAATGTGACTTTTTCATTAAGGAGCCCAGTGAGCATACCTCTCCCCTTACTATCATGATTTAAGGGACAAAGCTCCAAAGGAAAGATGAACCACTTGTCCGGACTATATGTTCCACAAAATTACCATTTACACATCAGGGGAAAAAAAAGGCTGCTTGTTACATTGAAACACCTAATGATATTTTACATTAACAGTCCATTGTTCTCACTTCTCTCCAGTTTTGGCAGCAGTTCCCCATGACCTGCATAAAGTTTCATTTGGTTTCTTACCTTGGAGAAATATTTTCATTTGCCGTGGAAATGATGGGAAGGATAATCTAGTAGCTCAGTAGTGGGCTCTTCTCTTTCTCTGTCCCCTCCCCTTCTCCATTCATTTAATTTAAGGAAAACAATAAGAGAGACTTGGCTTCTTCTCCTCTCTTTCAGATATGATGGAAATAAGATAAAAACCCTCTGTCTGGTCTGCCACTAAAATTTGAGTTTATTTATTGTGAAATAGCATGGTTTTCCCAAGGGAGCAAGTTATTCAACTTCTCTTGTCATCATCATATACTAAAAAGGGAGGAAGAATTGCCTAATTTTGATCAATAAATTCTTTTGTGCCAACAAAAGTGAAAATTTTAGGGTTTTTTTTTTTTTCCTTATATGATTTTAGGAGAACGATTTGCAGTGATCTACTGACGGGCTTATTTTTTATGTATAGGAACCTCTGCACACTAATGCCAGCACTGCTGAGAGTATTTCTGGGAAAGACAATAAAGAATCCTGACAACCATTTGGACATCTCTTCTTTCCTCTGCCCTTGCTTCTCCTCTCACTCCTTTTCCTGTCTAAAAAATGTTCCTTTTCCTTTGGCTGTATTTCACATTCTGCTTTTTCTTTTCCTATCTTCCTCCTCGTATTTATTTTCCTCCCCCGTATGAGCTTGTGGGCCTTCCTCCCTCCCTTTCTCCCTCACTGTGAATGCCGTTACCCTTGGGACAGCAAGAAAATTTCCAGATGTAAACAAAAACATAAATCCCTTTGCTTCTCTGCTCCTACCTTCCTCTCCTCCATCTCTGCTCCCTCCCTTTCATAAGTATTTTTGAATGTTGAGCCACATGCAGAGAATGAGGGTAGAAGTCATGAAGCCAAAAGCAAACAAAACCTCAGCTTGCTTTAGCTTATTCACTAATAGCCCCACTCTCTCATTAATATAACTCCAGGATATATCATGCTGCAGTTCATGAACCAGTTGCTCTTGCATTGTTTATATCCTGAGCCAGTGTCTTTCAGATAATTTAGGCTTAATCATTCTTCTGCAATAGCAGTCTTATGGGGGCTATTTAATCAAATCTATCAGTCACGCTACAAGACATCTTGAGGTTTCAAAGGAATCACCAGACATGGACTTAGTAATTGTTTACTTGTGGGAATAACATCGTAATTTGTGCTTCAGCTTGGTGAAAATGCTAAATGATAAGGAAGCTGAGATATCTGAGGTATCTCGACCTGTTCTGTTGGCTTAGGAGTTACCGACTGGCAGAAAAATGGGAACAAAGAAATAATCCTGAACTCTATCAGCTGCCATGAACCAACTATCCTGCAGTACTCAACTTGCCTGGCTTTCTTCTGTGACTGGACAAGTGCAAACAGAAAATCAAACAAACACTAGCTCTTAAAACCATAAACAATTGAAAAAAAAAGCAACCCACCACATATTCCAATGTGTTGCAACTGTCATCTGAATGCTTTTGAGATGTATTTATTGCACTTTTCCCTCCTCTCTTAATTGCGGTGAGAGGAGAGGTCTTCTAAAGGCAGGAGACAAGTCAGTACAACCATGTGGTTCATACAATGTCAAAATTCCATGAACAAGGACTAAAAACCTTAACAGCCTGATACTGAGGTCATGTGTGATCCAAAAATCTGCCACTTCATGTTGCAAGATTGCAATGACAAAATAAAACAACTGGGCAAGAAAAGAGCCTGTGCAATACCTGTATACGGCTATAAGCTGTACCTCTTTCTTGTTTTAAGAGATGTAAGAATACTAAGGGAGTTTCTAACTGTTTAGTATACAAGGTGTTTTTTTTAATTTGTTTTGCTTTGTTTTAAATACAAAACAGACCCACTCACTCTTACTTCTGCTTCATTGTAGGAAAAATTACAGTTAAGCACTGGTTGGCTAGGAAACCAGCCTCTAACGTGTTGTCTTCCTGTTCAGACACATGGAGCAGATATACATGTATCCTGTATAGCCTGAAAGAATTAATTGGAAGAAAACCTAATTTACCGTTGTTGATATTTATGAAAATGTTACCTAGGTATTTTTTATCTGTTTTTGATTGGATGGAGGTAATGCCTCAAAGCTAAATTACATAACTGACTTGAAAACTTTTTAAAAGGATGGTCATATCTGTTTCCTACACAGTGTTTCCTGGCTGACAACTTACAGAGAAGTCAAACTTTTCAAACAACATTCTTTTTCATATATAAACATACATACACACACATATATATACACACATCTTACAATGAAACGAGAAGCTTGTTTGTGTGAAAGAGACTTGCTCAAGCTTTATAGGACAAATTCTTACGCTTTAAGATCACAAACAACCTACAGACGGCTAAGAAAATTACCTTGTTAATAGCTGCAGATTTCTGGAAAGCACAGAATAACAGTGATCTTCAGATTACAGATGGAGAACCCAACCCAAAAAAAGAAGCCAGACACATGTATGACACATACCCAATCATACCATCTACTTTTCTCAACCTTAGCATCTCCCGTGCTAAGCTCCAGGCCTATTCACCAACTGTAGCGGACTTTGAGTGCTGGGGTACCAGACTGTTCAGTGTGCTCTCCCACAATCTGGCAAATAAAGGAATTCACATCTCCTCACAAAAAAAAAAAAAGGGACTAAAGCATGCTGATGGCAAAACTATTACTCAGTATTCATTCCTTTTCACCTAAGGCAAATCTGCCTGGTGTCTGGCAGGTTATAGCTGCAGTTCAAAAGGTGCTATATTTTTCAATGTGTCTTCTCATCCAGCCCCAGGTTGATCTGGTCACATTTGCTATAGAAACATTAAATAGCCAAGAGAAATTCAAGAAGAATTTCTTTAGGCCAGGTCTCAGAGCTCCTTTAAAAAGTGGAGGAGAACTTTGGGAGGGTCTCTGCACTGTGTACCCTCTAGATGCCTTTGCTCTCACAGTTGTTCTTAGTTTCATGTTATTTGTGTCCTGGAAAGAATTCCAATGACCAAGACTAATCGGCCTTACTCTGCTTCATTTGCAGGTAACTGACAAGCACACATATTCAGCTTTTCCTAAAACATCCACTTTCAAATTTTTCTCACAATCTCCATTGCATCTAAAAATAATTAAAAAAAAAAAACGTGCAAAAACAAACAAAAGGAATAAACAAATAAACGAACAAAACACTTGTTTTTATCTTCAGTGACAGAACTAAGAGAGCAGCACTTCCCCAACAGTAATAACAGTACATGACAGAGTTCACAGTTGTTTTCCACAATAGGCTTTGCAACATTTGCTTTGACCACTTTTTTCCTGTTTAAAAAGAGCATGTTTACTATTATTTGAAGGAATGAAATGAAGCGCCTTTAAAATAACTGGACTGTACAGGAAATAAAAATACGATTTGGGACGCAGACAAGGTAGTGCTTGTTTACTCACCAGTTCAGAAGCAAACTTGCACAAACTCCTACACACTATCAGCCTTGACCAATTGCTTAGAAGTGCTGCTGAGCATAAGGAACTCAGCTACCTACTATTCAGCATGTTACTCATAATAAAAAACTTATGGAGAGCCCACCACTTTTTTCGGCCAACAGGTAACTGTAACTGTGAGTAAGCAACACTCAATTGCTGCCTTAAGTGCAGTAGAAGTGGCTTAAATTTATGTATTTTAATTTCAGAAGGTTACAAGCAGGGCTGAAAAGTCTTGTAACTATGAACTGTGAATAAGCTGTAAGAATATCTACTTAGTGATAGTTTATGGCAAGTATAGTAAAAAAAAATATCTTAATCTGTTCATAGCTTTGAATTAATAAAATGATGTCTGTTCTAAGATTATAGATGTTCTTGGAAATCTCTAATCCAGACTCAGAAGCCTGTAATGGTTTGAAAAATGAGATTCATAGGTTCACTTGTCACAACGCCAGAGACAACTGGGCCCATTAAAATCATGCCCATACACACCAAAGACACTATCAAAGACAAGAATGAGTTCAGTAAGATGCAGTAATACTGCAAAACACGGTTGAAGTGTGCTGAACTCCAACCATTAAGGCAATAAAATGCTCCTCTCAAAAGGTAGTGGCACAAAGAGCAGAGAGAGGCTCTGGACAGCCAGGCAGATCTGAGAAAACGTTCCGACTAGCAGACAGTAAAAAGTAAGGAATACATTGCCTGAACAGTTCCCAAAGGCCTACACTACTACACTATTTCTACAGGCAAACATCTTTCAAGAATATTTAGATAATTGAGAAAAAGCTGATCTTGTTGTGGAGCAGAGAAAAAAATAATAACCTAGCAGTCTGTTCCAGTCTCTTCTCCCACGTAACCAGCACTATCTTCTAGCCAGCTTGCTTTACCTGATTTAGTACTGCTCCACCTGCCTCCATTATGCCCACCTTCTCTCTGAGCTCATGCACCCTCTGCCCCGCTTCCAATCTGCAGACCCTAAACCTTTGTGTCCTTCTTGAGCCTTGTGGTTATCTCCTGGCAGCACCTTAAAACTTAGGTAGGACTACAAAAGAACTAGGTCAGAGCCTGTGCTGAGAAATTCTTGATACGGGAAAGAGATATTCTACAGCTTCAGCTCATTTTTTTTCAGTGTGTGCCCCGCTGTTATCTCCTGGTAGCACTGCTTTCATCCAGAAGTTCTGACAATGTTGCACAGCCCAAGCCAACAAGGCTAGGAGTGCCTTCTACTGTGCTTTGTCATATGCTTCAGCTTTCATATTGGTGAAGAACTGAGGGTACAAGTAATCTCTCAAGGACCCTTCCAGCCATATTTCCATTACTCTGTTCTCCTGAGATTTACTAAAACAAAGACAGGAAAAAAAAAAGTAAAATAAATATTCCTAAAATAACTGGAGAAAAAGGAAATTAAAAGTAGAGAGAGGAGGAAAATCTTTATAATAAAGAAACATAGTGGCTCAAATGTTCAGGCATGTCTGTTGAAAGTTTGCCTGGAATCCTGAATTTTGTAAGTCCTGAGTATAATTAATTTTTACCCTGGTACTTGCAAGTCCCGCCACTGAATTAATTGCTCTGAAAAGCAAGCCCCATTTTTTCCTTCCAATGCCTGAAGCGACTGATATGGATGCAGGTGTTTAGTTTTATGCACATAGGTTTGAAAAATACAAGTGATTCATTGCAAGGTTAGTTCCCTGATAGATTTACCATAGCTAGAGAAAAAACACAATCCATCTGCTTAAAAATTTACTAGGAAAATAGACAGGTAAATGAGAGGTTCAGTAAACTACTGAATTGCCCTGACTCTGTAAGTAGACCAGAGTATGGAAAGTCTATGAGAATCATCTTGACCTTAAAGAAAGAGAGATCCGCTCTGGTTCTCAAACCAACATGAGGCACTTCTTGTCATTCACATACCATGGATAGAACTGCTGACTCTTTCTCTCTTATACAGGTATGAGAGAATGGACACAACTAGGAAAAGCTGCAACCACTGGATTCCCTGTGTGCAAAACAGGGTCCAGACCTATTGCTTGATTGCTCAGTAGATGGGAGAGATGGCCACTTTCCTGGATTCTGTGCTGCTAGTATGCTACCTTAAATCTTATCCAAGCCTCATATTTAAAAGCTTCATTTATCCACTCTTATCCAAAAATCTGTCACATGCAGATCTTCACCCTTCTAGAAACAGACTTCAAACACTTTGAGACGTAGTCCAATGTGGCAAAGTTAACAAGTGCGGTGCATCTGGCGCACTGCAGTGCTCTATTAATAATAAATATTAATTTACTCATACATCCCCACAGTAGGGAAAACTGACAGATCAAGCAGCCCTGAAGCATCTGAGTGTGAAAACACCTGAACCTCTTCATGACAGTCAGGCTCCCCAGGGACTTGTCCGATTTACAGGAAAGTTGGTGACTTGCAATAGGAAATAACCTTTTCATTCAGATGTAACTTTATGCTCCACTGCGATGTCTGGCTTGTGTGCTCAGCAAATGAAAGGTGGAGCCTGGGTGCATTTGCTGGTGTCCCACTGGAGAATGTTCTAAGCGGAGAAACTCCTTCTGCAAAGATTCTGTCAGTGACCAGCTGCATTCAAAGTGTAAAGCACAGGTTCTAGGAGGAACTCAAAGGCTGACCAGGAAAGCTTACTTATCTGTTTTATAGTGGTATTTTTCAGGAAAAAAAAAAAGAAACAAGGAACGCAATGAGAAACTAGAAATACTGGAGTGATGAAACACGTTTAACGCTTATCTTTGAAAGGAACAGGTTTTTTAACCCTCGACGGAACACTTACATTCTGTGTCCAGTTTAATAAAACTGATCACAGGGAACTAATTTCTGCTAGGTAAATACCAACTGGTACATCAATTTCCTGTCAGCAGCTACAATTTCAACACTTTCAGTCCTCATTCAAATATGCAAATGCTTTGCTTATATTGCACATTGCTCATTTAGGGTACCTTAAAAGTACATACTGCAACTCATAATCTCTGAGAAGGGTTTGGCTGTGCTTTGCATAAAGCAGAGCTCAAGAAGATCACTCAAGCAGATAAAAGAAGCATTACAGAGCATACATACAGACAGAGTATTAGAACACTCACAGGTAGAATTTGGGAGAATCAAAACAAAACAAAACAAAAAACCCACCTACAATTCTTTGTAGGAAAAGAGGCATTCAGAAGTCTAAGCTTTAAATCAGCTCACCAAATCTATCTAGTTTTTCTCTAATGTCAAAGGCTAACTACTTGTGTTAAGAGATAAATTACCACAAAGACTCCAGAACTTAAAAAGATAAGAAGTATCACTTAGAAAAAGCCCAATTTGGAAGTCTTAGACATGAATTAATGCAAATTCCCAAAATTCTACCTGGCTGGGCAACTCCTATAAGTAACCTTTCTTTTCAAATGTGACTGCTTGGTTATATTGATAGGAAAACCTAGGATGTCATTTACTTCACCTAGCTAAGATTTGTCATTTGTAATTCCAGTGATGCCACTTCTCCTCCTCTCCAGCCTAGAAGCAGTGTAATTTATGTGCATTCCTGCCACCAGGGGCTCTGGAGATTTCGGGCTCCTCATGTACCTGCTGACATTTTGCAGTCAGCATGCAGTGGAGCTCAAGAACAAGTTATGAGAAGGAATTTTGCTTGGAGGAAGCTGACGCTTTTCACAAATTCCTATCTAACACAGACACTTTCTCTAGAAAATTTCTAGAGATTTTCTAGAGAAAATGGCTGTTTGTTGAAATTCACCTTTTTAAATTGGCACTCAATTTTAGAAAAATACATCTATTCCACTACAAACAGCTCTGTCTACAAAGTAGATGTTAAAAATAAAGTCATATGTAGAATGTCATTAACATTTTTTAAATTTAAACTTATTTCTTCGTCAAGAACTCTGGTTTGGGAATACATTTCACACACACACACATAAAGTCAACATTCTTTGTTCTAGTTTTTGCTTTGAAGCATGAGAGGTGTTAAAGACAAAAGTTTCTACCAAGTTGAAATTGCAGTTTTTGCATTTTTGGACAAAGCTAGTTATTAAAAAGATGGATTATTTGTCTGCTCTTGTTCACTGACGTGTGTTGTCTCTATCCAGTCTGTGGATGTTCCAAGACACAAACCTCAGAAGTCAGAAACTTTTACCTTTATAGTATTGATAGCTTATCTACAGCCATTACTCACGATGCTATAAAGGGACTGGCAGCTAGGAAAGGAACATACAGTTAGACACAACATCACCACCAAAAAAAGCAGCATCTTCCTCCTCTGGATGTTTTTCCACATGTCCCTTTACAAACTGTCTGATTTCAATCAGTACCCCAACACGTACAATAGCAGAGCCACTCGGAAGAACAGACTGAAGACCCGACCTCCTGGAAGCAGCCTCATTGCAAAGTTTCAGCAAGAACAGTGTGAGCAGGGCTCACATGGTAGCTACAGACACATTCTGCAAGGATGCCATCAGGAATGCTTCAGTTCTGTCTGAGTGAGCAGGACACTTCTTCCCAGCTATCTCATAATGCCTTTTCACACAGTTGGTCATCCAGGGAGAAACTCTCCACACTGGAACAGATGGTTCCTTAACCAGTTGGCAACAAGCTCAAAAATATGAATCTTCTTAAAGCAGCTTGCACCACTAGTAGAAACAAGACAAAGCACACCTCACATTTCAAGAATGCAAAGCACTCAAAAAGGGGGATGGGCAACTCAGAAATTAAATGAAAACACAGGCACATTAATATATTCACTTAGAAGAAATTCTGACACTACATGTATCAAGAAATCAGACTTATCTCTGAGTCCGACTTTGTCCTTAAAAAAGCTATCAGGGAATCTGTGATTAAGACCTCAATTTCTTCCCTTTTCTCAGCTATCCTGAAAGCCCTTTTCAGGAGCAAACATCAAGACAAAGTTTTTAGAGACTCAAAAGGTTGTTCCCGCTAACAATATTAATGCCAAGTTCAAGTGTCATTGCAGAACCATATGGAATGAGGGCAAAGGAGAAGGCTAACTAAAAAATCAAGGTCTTATCAGTAGTTGGTGGGAAAAAATTAAAAAAATTAAATGTATTTGGTGATGTTGTCAATTACTTTCCAAACTGAGAAACTTATTTTTTGCTGATTCAATAAATAAATCAGAATGTTCATAGATAAACAGAAAAGCTTCATTGCTTAGCCTAAGTAGATATCGTAGTGGATTTTTAACTGCCGCTAACCACAGAGACAATAAACCTGAGAAACCCTAGTGCGCTCTAACTGGCTTGGGAATGCATTTTACACACACACATAGAATAATAGTAGTCAATTGGAAAAACAGACAGAAGACACTAATGCTCAAACTCACACAGTCTTTTTTTTTCCCTTTGCTTCTGTTGAAGTGAAGGATTTTTCTTCAAACAAAAGCTATTTTCATGACTGTCATTTCTTGTGCGGATGCCCAAGCAGTCCCAGGAATCAGCTGAAAATCAGATTAATCATTCAAAAAACAAAGAAACAAACAAACAAAAAAACCCACTTAATTTTTCCCCCTTAATATTCTTTATTTGTTTGGAGTAAAGAACTAACGAATGGACAGATGTGTGGAGAGGTTTAGAGTTTTAAATTTTCCAAATTTCCTAGCTGACACATGTTAACACAGTGTTACGAAAGTATGTAATGATCTATAAAAGACTGTACTCTTAACAAAGACAATATGTGGCAGTGATTCTGATGACAAATTCCGGCAGCAGTCACAAAGCTAGGTAAAAGCTCTTGTAATACTTTCAAAGCTGACATCACTACATCTTGTTGCATACAGCATGCCAAATCATAAAGCAAAAAGCCATACTATCAACAAAACATTCCTTTCCTTTAAAATGACATGCCGCCATTAGCATCAACAGTGCTAGCTTTGAATGATGTATTATCTACTGTTTTATCTACTGAACAGAGAGAAAAATTGGAGAGAAAAAAAAGGATCCCCACAGTTCTGAATCGATCCTATAATCTGCCCTGGCACACAGAAGGCCGTGTCTTTTCAGACATGAGAATTAATTTGAAGACCTTCACTCTTCAGTTTAACTTGAGCATTTGGATCTTCTTGTGATTGATTTAGTGACTGACATGCTCACCCCTTCTGGAGATGGTTGCTTTAGTAAGCGTCTCTTTAGAATTCAGAATGACTCTATCCAGGCTGGGGTGTGTCTTTCTAATTTTTCCATAGCGTGCAGTTGAGAGTAACAAAAAGCAGGCTCAAAACCTAGGTGTCCTTAATAAAATTACAGAAGAAAACTAACTTGAATACATACCAGAATTGTGAGGGAAAAAAATATCTGCTCTGGGCACTGTAATAGGCAGTTCTCTCATACTACAACACTAAGCTAGAATGTCAAACATAGCTAATCGTTACACACTATTTATTTACCCAAAACAGCACTGGTTAGGAAAACAAACAGCAAACCCGGAGTAGACTAAGAGAAAATCTTGTTTTCTTACAGTTCTTAGAATAATGGTATCGTGGTTTATTTTCTAAACCTGTCTTTCCAGCAAATCACTTTGTGGAAAAGTATCCTTCTCTATTTCTAACTCCTTTTTCTCCTTAGCACCCCAGTCACGGCTTCTAGTCACCAGTTAGAGAGTTCCCTGGTCTAGGGACAATGAGAAGCAGCTTTTGCTTCTAGGGTAAATATTACCTGTCTCCTAGGACAAAGCTTTGTGCTAGCTTCATGCCACAAAACTGTTTCTGCACTCTTTCCTCCAACCTTAGTGCTGCCTTTCATGTCACCCTGTCATATGGTAACCCAGCAGAGAAGTCCTTTCTGCAGCCCTACTTTTACTGTTCTTGAAAAACCAATTCCCTTTGCCATCACAGATCTCATGTTCAGCTGTAAAGGTAAGAGAGAGCTCCATAATTTCTCGTCTGCATCCCAGATGCAGGATGTCAACTCTCACTGAACCATGAAGACAGCTTAATAACAAACTAGATTCTGCAAGCACTTGTTTGCATTAAAAAAAAAAAAAAAAAAAAAACAACGAAAAAACACAATAAATAAAGAACTGCTTTTCATTTACAATATAGGAGGGCTGTTCCAAAAGTAATGCCTCCTATTATATTACATTGGCCCACAACATCAGAGGTGGGTGCTGGAGGTTTGGCAGTAGAGGTTGAACCTTCCTACCAATATTCCATTACATGTCGTTGTCGTGTGACAGATGGCAGCAGAGAGACATTCTGACAAAATGGTGTCCAACATGGATGTGCATATGAAGCAAAGGGATGTCATTTAACTCCTCCACGCAAAAAAAAGGCACCCACTGACATTCATCAACTTGCTGAATGTTTGTGGAGACTGAACAGTGAATGTGAGCACGGTGAGGCACTGAGCAATGTGTTTCAGCAGTGACAACAGCAACCACAAAGGCAAACCACATTCCAGATGGCCATGCAGATTTTTACAAGCATGGCATACAGGCTGATGAAAATGCATAACTAACGGTGGTGATCGTGTTGAAAAGTACTGTTTTGTAGCTGACAATTTGCTCTGTCAAATAGAGTTATTGTGCATATTTGTATGTATAGTTTCCAAGGACATAAATACGAGGCATTACTTTCAGAGTAACCTATGCATTTCTCAGTCAGGATGCAGAATCTGCTGCTTTATCCAGGCGCAATAATTAAGGAAAAACAATGTAAACCAGTCTCTTCCTCAAATTACCCATGCAAATTACCCTCAATCTACTATTTCATCTGTCGAGAAAGCCAACTGTGATTGTTAAGCAGAGAACTACAACTATATAGTGAAATACAAAGCAAGACTACACAAGGAAAAGCATATAATTTCAAAACGGAATTTTTAAGACCTACATATACTGCATAAAGTGTGTGAAATACGTGAAATAGCAAAAAAATTAATTTAAATGTCTGTGAGTAAATATTTTCCTTCTCCCGTGGTAAAAGGACTCTCAAGATAAAAAAGGTCCCATAACAGACGTTCACAGACAAAGCAGTTTCTTGTGCAACAGATCATGTGCTATGTTTCTTAGTTTTCAGAAAGACTACCTTCTCTTTGCCAGCCAATCCTTCAATGCACTTGTCAGGTATTTAAAATTATTTATGGACAGGCATACCATCCTGGCAAAACCGATTATAAATACATAAATAATTAAATCCCCCAGCATCTACTATATTACGTCTGCTCATTAGGGAACGCTTCTGGAACACCAAACCTATCAACTAACAGTTGAAGTTCAGAAAAAAAGACTAGGGTAGAATCCCAGACAAGAACTTCTCTCATTTTTGTGAGTAGGAGAATTTAACAAGCAACTATTTTCCAGCAGTTGATCGTGAAATGGATCATGCTTTATTTATTCTCCACAAATGGCAAATCACAGCAAAGTGTAGCCAAGGAGCGTAGGGATTAATCAGTGGGCTTTTATCACTGGGGCACCAGTTGGACTTCAGTCCCTCTCAGAGTGCCTACAAATCACTCTGATTAGATGCCTGCCACAGACATACATCATTTGACTTTGCTGGCCTCTGGCATAATAACTGGAGAACTTTATAAAGTGGATGAGCTTCCACAGAGGGGTCACTAAGGCTGGATATGGAGGATGAAAATTAGTGTGCCTGAGTAAAGGCCAGTAGTGAATAACACAGCCAGCTATGTTGCAAAAGTCTAATCTAGACAATACAATTGCAGAGCCCTAAAACACTGAGCTGCCTTCAACCCTGGCTAAGACTGGAACTTTTATATCCCACTGCTAGTTGCAGTGGTAGGGTCAGACCACTTGCAGCTTTCCCACCTCCATCTGTAGAGGAAAAGGAGTTACTATGGAAAAGAATCAAGAGTCAACAGAAACATAATAGAAAATCAATACTGGTTAAGATTGTTTGTAATTGATGTCATGATGTCACATGGCTGGCAGGAGCCACCTGGTCTAATGAATACACCTGGGAGGCATTTAGCATAGAACATCAGTGATATGCCAGTGGCTTGTTGGCAAAGGACAACTATAACATTAACAATCTTAAAAACAAGATGCGCATTTTCTGTTCCCACTAAAATTTAGGTTTTTGCATTCCATTTACATTGCTCAGCTACCCCATACACTGCAATCAAAGTGGCAGCTCCAAATTTGAGTTGCTTTACTTTCCAGTTCCCAAATCCAAGTGCTTCTGTATGCCACCTGCAGCACATGCATCTCTTTTGCAGTGCTGTATGGCTCTCCATCCTGTCTTTCCATGCAGAACAACAGTTTATGGCTGCTATTGTCAGGAGAAGCAACGCTAGTTACAGGCTGATAGGAGCTGCATCAACACTAAATAACAAGGGCTGTAAATGCAGCAGAGATAGTTTGGATTCACACCTTATTTAGGATGTAATATTTCATACTGGTTCACTAAAATACAATGTATTTATTTATTTATTTGGACAGTGCCTCATTTGGGTGGTATGTGATACATTTGCATAGTCAATTTTGGACATTTGGTATTTCTGAATTCCTGGCTTTGCTGTCTGTGTTTTCCCTACTTACACATACAATTCCTGTATTATCTATGAATTAGAAAGGTATTTGGAGCTCAGAGTTGGTATGAGGAATATATAAATGCAAACAGTTGTAACTTGGAAAAGTATCACACTAAGATTACTTATTATCTACCATATGAGCAGGATGGATGTATAAAGGGAAGAGAAAACACACCATCCATTTGATTCCTTTAGCCTCTTGTCAATATCTATATTTACAGCAGCTTCTTCTGTTAAATGAGCAGAAAGAAAAAGTACCTTTCTTTGAAGCTGATGAGAACATTGCTCAATGAATCATTCAGCAAATACTCCTGCAGCTCAGTCATCCTACAGGCCGCATTAGACCTAGGGTTCTTAAATCCATAGCCAAAATGAGCCTTACTGTAGAGTGTCCTCTGTAGTTAAGACAAGCAGTAGTTTGGAAATTATTAGGGAAAATCCTATACTCTGATCTGAGGTATATTATATTAGGATCTACTTAATATTCAATAGAGACCTTTCAAAAGGCTTTCATTTTAAGTACAGTTAAATGTATTGTCGTTACCTATTTATCTCTCCAGAGAGACAGAGAACATTTTCTCCATTGTACTGCAAATGGAAAAGAATACTCTATCGTATCTGACACATTCCTTTAGAGGTTTTCAGTGCTTTAAATCAAAGCACCAAAACAAGAGTTTATTGTAGCAATCCAGAGGGAAACATCATCTCCAATACCCTGTTCTTTACAGCTGCGCATTCAGCACAGACACAATCTGGTTATTAACAGTAACAGACCTGTTGAATAAAGACTTCCTTTGAAATAAAGACTATCTATATGCCTGCACTGCAGGTGTATATATTCAATGTGTAGAAGTTACCCATACAAATATGGAGGATTTTATATCCAGAAGCATACTTTTACATTATCATTATTTATACATATACACAATTTTCATAGTACTAAATAAAACACATAAGATGAAAAAGCCCACTGAGATGAAAAGTCAAGAGTCAGAATAGGTAACAACAGAAATCTTAGTTCAGCTTCACTGCACAGAGAGGTTTGCTACTGCCCTTAGTTATACACGCACACAATTTTTCAGCTAGTCTTCTGCCTCATTTGGGACTTAGAACAAAACTCAGAGAGTGAATTATTATAACCTCTTGGTTATGCTCCTTCAGATCTTGGCCCCTGGCCTTACTCACTACTCACAACACGCTACCCCATGCTGAGACAAAGTTACTTATTTTCTCCTGGTTGTTTCCGTAGTATTGTGCTCTGATCATCCCAGCTATTCCAGTCTATTTCGTTACTGTCCCCATTTTTCAAGGAAGGGAAGTGCAATACAGTGAAAATAAAAAAGAAATACAAGAATCCACAGCCTAAACTGAAACTCAATACTTGATTTATCAGATTATACAGCATTTTAAAGTTTTTTTTTTTGTATTTCAGAGAAAAGCTGCCCTAGACATCAGCAGTGGTTGTGAGAGCTCAGCACATTTATAACATTGAGTTAGGTTCATAGTAAACAAGATATCCAATAAGTGACTACTTATCAAAATTTAAGGAACTTCTCTGGGTTATTCTGTGGCAGATGCAGGAACGGATTACAGCGGATAAGAATGGCATTATTTGCTTTGTCCTTTCCAATATTCCTTTCTTCTAACAATTCTCTCGTCCTTTCACCACACACCTCCTAATTTCTGCAACAATGAAATATACAACTTCCATTTCATGTACTTAATGAGGTTGGAGCCTCTTTGAGGAAAAAAAAACATGTAATAAAAGAGTGCATTACAGTGTTTATGCACATGAATATCAGTTTAACACTGCAGAGAAAACTGACTGCAGTATTTTTTGACTTTTGACTGCCTAATTTTTGCAACATTAGCATTGTTTTAATGTAGGGAATTACAGTTAAAAGTATCTGGGCTTTTAATACAAATTTCATTAGGAAGAATGATACATAGCAGTCATAGCTTTAGATACATTTTAGTGCAAGCTTTTACCACTTGAATCAATGAAGCCACAGCAATAATGAGCCACTATTCCCCAGGAAGACCAAACAGTAATGGTGTTTGAAACACACACCTTCATAACTACTTGCAATAAAAAGAGAATGTTAAAACTAAGAAGGGCTTTGACCTTTTCCAGGGGCCTCAAGTTTTAGAGAAAATATGCCTTCAACTATTACTTCATTCTACACCTTGTAGCTTTTTCTTTCACATCACGATTCCCAACATGTACGAGGAGTAAAGCAGGAGAAAATCTGATCAACCAGTGCAATTCATGTGCTGCACTCAGGTACTTCAGAGGCTACAGATAACATCATGTCACATAATCAAAGACTGTGTCAGCAGTTCTACCGATAATAGATTACCTTCATACATATTCAACATATTACTTTCTGTACAAAAATTAAGAAATCAAATTTATGGAAGAACTATTTCAATGTACCCCAGACTTTTGTTTCTTTGGGATTCCATAAGAGTTTGGAAAACTCTGTTTCTGGAGTAGCAAGGCACTTTACATCTTAAAACCTGGGCAGCAGAAATGGTGAACTTTGCAGAAAGAATGAAAATAATAATAATTTTTTTTAAAAATTACATGTCCATACTTCTGATAAAAACATCCATATTATAATCAGTTCAAATCCTTTGCAGTTCTTTCACTGCTGTTCATGATCAATTTATCAAGAGTAAAGACACTGATAACTCTCATAAACAAATGTCTCTGCAGGTACACATCTAAGCTGTATGAAAAATATAGACGGTGCCAATAATTTTTGTGCTCAGAAAAGCATCCTAGTAGATTATCACAACTTAACTGATATCAGAACAGGATATACGATGAGTTATTAGAATATAATTCAAGTTCTTCTGTTCAGAAATGCACACAATTTCATATAATGAGACACGTGCATTTTCTAATAAAACTCATACATCACATGGAGAAAACAACCCACCTCTAGTACATAAAACATCCATCAAAACAGCTGGAGAATTCTGCCAAGCAGTGATCTGGGCCACAAGGAGCTTATCAGCTGCTTTCCTCTCCCCTGCAAATACTCTTGGACCCAGTTAAGCAAAAGAAAATAAAGACAGATTGGAAGCCAAGAAATGGGTCAGAAAATTATTCTTGATGAGCAAGTATGCCTTTAACAAATGGAAACTATGTGCTAAGATAGTGAATACAATTTTATTTTTTCCTTCTAAGCTATGGAAGAATTCAGAGTAGGATCAAAAATTCACAAATGTGATACTGGCCCTCATCCCCATCTGACAGCGATAGGCAAATGAACCATTCCACTCGAAGGCACTCACTAAGACACTCTGCCATCCGTCAATATGTTTCTTGAAACTGCTTTCTGCAGATATGTGTATTTTGGATGGACACACAGTCTCAAACCCAGCAGGAATACTGCCTCTTGCAGATACAGAACATAGCCCACTAGTTATCCCAATGAGGCAAAAGTTTGTTACTAACTTATGGTGCCTTGCTCCTCTGTTCAGAAGCTGTGCCCAGCCCAGCTTGCTTCACAGCCACCTAGGAACCTGCTGGTGCAGGAAGGGGCTGCTCAGCTCAGAGCAGTGCATCAGAGCAAGCGAATGCCTCCCATGGCTCCCAGAGGCTCTGAGAGAGCTGCCTCCTGCCAGGGAATGGTGGTGGAATGAAGGTTTTCGGAATAAAAGAGTGGTGGCCTGGTGTACAGCCTCCCATGGCCCACTTCAAATACTACTTTGAGCCAAGTTCAGCTGGCCCTGAATTCTCATTCTCTCTCCAGATGGTGATTAGTGCCCGCATGTTGGTCTCAAGCCACAAGACAGCATGTTCACAGGAAGGCCTGTAGTGAGACGGTAGAGGTGGAAAAGAAGGAAAGCCAAACATTGCAGAAGGAGCAGACAGCTGAGAGAACAGCATGAAGCTGTGCTTCATGGTCTGAGCAGTGCTGCCCGTACAATTAAGCAGCTTCCAACAAATCTGACCTCTGTTCAACTGACTGCAGAAAGCAGACAAAAAAAGATCCTCCCCAGCAATGACTGCTCTGTTCTGCTACAACAATGCAGAAATCAGATCTACCTTAGGGACTGCTCCACTACTCAAACCTGTTCACCTTTGTACAGCACAGCAGAAGATTTCTCAGTACTTTTGCTCACAATGAACCCAACTGGTAATGTAATTACTAATAGAAGCACCCTGCATGGAGAAATATAATGTACAGGAAGAACCGACCATGGCCAAGATACTGGACTGGCGTGGACAAGGCCAAAGAGTAAGTGAAGGATTATCACTGCTGCTAAATAGCCTGTGTTGGCATCACAGGAAAGGTATTGAGATAACAGATGCAGGTGTTCTGTATTTTGTTTGCACTCTGATCCCATTCATCTTCTGCAATTTCTTTTTTTCCACTTCTAAACTCATCAATCAATTTTTAAACTGCAGCGCAGCTTGACATGATGATACCACTTAAAATGTCCCTTATTAGTCCAACTAGTTTTAATTTAAAGTGCAAGGATAATTCAACCTATGCCTTAATACGTGTAGCATTGACAGAGAAACTAAAGCATAAGACTTTCTCATCATCTAACAGGGAAAATATAGTGCATAGCCTTTTGGATTTACATTCTTTCTGTAAGCTTTAAGGCCTCTGGTCATGAAAATTACCATGACTGAAGTTCAATGAAAAATTAAGTGTAGGAAGTGCAACTTGTAGAGAAGTCCACTTCCTACAAAAGCAAAAGGCAGAATGTAAAAATAGTAAATCCAAGTAAAAATAGCTAACCATACCATCTTCATATTGTAAGTGGAAATCTTTGAAATGCAATATACTTCCTCTTTCCACTATTGTGCCCTTAGCTTTTTTTTTTTGACTGGAAGTGTCAGCCTATTTTTTGCAGGGGTTTGGACGAGGCGAGCTCCAGAGGTCCCCCTACAACTCCTACCATTCTGTCATTCTTCAGCCAAGTGTTGCTATCAATTGCTATGGGTAACTAGAAGAAATTGTCAGCTTGTTTTTATATTAAAAGAAAAAACAAACAAACAAAAAATTCACAACCAACAATCTCTCATCCATCATTTCCATTTTAGTCCACATTGCATCAAAACTGTCACTCATTGAGTAATAAAGAATCAGGAGAAAAGTAACAGATGATGACAGCTGCAAAAGCAGACAAGAGAAAAAAGAGAAAATAGTGAAGCTATGTTAACCTATGAAGACATTAAAAAGCCATGAAGGTCCACCCAGATTTAAAAACTAAAACAAAGCATGATGTAACTAAAGAGAGAACTTGTGATTCATCAAAAAGGCACAAAGAATGGCCCAAGCCAAAATGTTTTAATTTTGCAATTAAATTCTTGAATCAGTGACAGTTTTGAGAATTGGGTAAAAATCAATATTGTATGTACTCAATGCCTTTGATTATAAAGACGTTTTTAACTATACAGATGATTTTAGATTACAGCCAGCACTGGTTGAAACGCTGGGACTGGATTCAAGATTTGTTCAAGTTGAGTGCAACAGAGGTGAAAAATGAGACTTACTAATGTTTACACTTCCTATACTATACTTTCTTTGCCCTTCCTCCAGAGAACAAGACAGGGCTGCTGATAAGCCCTACCTCCCAGTGTCAGGTACATCCAAAGTTGTCTGGTGTTCTATTTAAGGACTCCATCAGCAAACAGCCCCATGCTACCTGCCATCAATCACCAGAAAACAGCACACAAAGGAAGGACAGCTTAGACATTTTAAAAAGGAAAAGGATACTTGGCAATCTTTAAAGCACTGTATGCCACAACAAAATTGAATATTCTTGCTGTACTTTGTATCTAAGAAAAGACAAGTGTCTCAAATAAGGTTAATGCATTTCCTCTAGGAAACCCTTCAAGGACCGGAAAGTTGACTGATAAGCACTGAATATACCCATACTTATGAAGTGCATTTGGTACAGTATGTGATATATATAGTATGATTCAACAAAGCTGGGCTCACTCCAGGATCCAGTATCTGTTTCTATGGATTCAGATTTCAGTTTGTGCAGAGTTCATTTCAAAATACAGTTAGTGCTTTCCTGAATAAACAGGTTTGAATTAGGTCCCTAACTCAGCCTTTATAAATTCAACTATAGCACATAATAGGATTATTTACCACTTTTTATAAAGTGACAAGTGTCTGCTACACAAGTATTCAGGGAATTATACGGTTTGAATGCCTTCAGTTAAAAGGCAGCCTCTAGCCTCCATATTTTTATAAGATCAAAGCTAGTATTCTCTGCTTAGCTCTCATTCAGAAGAAGATGTCAAATCTCAGCCAGAGTTTTTCTGCTCTCAGACTTTAACAGCCACTGATTATCCACTATCACAGCTAAACCTGCTGGAAGCTGTTTGGAAAAATTCTTTTGTAGCATCATTTCCACTTGCTTTCCTCAAAGCACTGTGTAGGATAGCAAAGTAACCCCCAGCTCAGAAGGGAGCCCCAGCCAAGGTTCCCTCATAATTTCCAATTATTATTGGGCGTGATGGGGACGCCCACAATAATTACAGCAGCATGACTCTGCACAGATTTCTGCAGGGATTCTCTGCATGCACAAATCAAAGAGGAGAGACAGGTGAAGTGTGACCCTATGTGTGTAACGATTACCTGGTTTCTACCCCTTTCTCTCCACAGACTCCAGAACCGCAGTACAGCTGTTAGATGGACTAACAGAGGATGTGGAGGGAGAAGGAGGAGGGAGCAGGAAACACATTTTGATCTCCAAAATCCATGCACAGCCTAGCCGTTTGTTTGGGTTTTCTTTTTGAACAAGGGTAAGGAGAAGTGGTGGTATTCACTGTATGTATTCACTGTAAACTTGGCTCAGATGAGTCTCTTGGACCAAGAGATGGCAACAAGCCCTGAGGCCACTGAAGCTAGATTCTCACAACCACAGGCACTAACACAGTACAGATGCCATATTACAACATCTGTTCCACACAGTACTGTAAATCATGCCTTTTAGTAAGGCACACACAAAAATCACAGGAATTTAATGTGCCAGCAGAAGAGGGAAGAGATCAAGGTCCCTGAAACGACACTGGATTATTTAGATAACACCTCAGGTTGATTCAGTGATGCTCATGACTCATTCCACAAGTATTGCAAAAATTGAACCAATCAGTCCAAACCACCCCAAAAAACAGCCATTCCATTCTCAAAGCAAATTTCCTGCTGAGCCTAAATAAGGCAATGGCAATCAGTCTAAACAAAAGCATGCCAGAAGCACACCAAGTGGATGCTTGAGTATTCGGTGGATTCAGGATGTCTAGTCACACATATATTCCGACTGTAATTCCTCTCTAATTGCAACCAGTCTAGCTGATTCAGGGGTAGGAAACAGGAAAAAAGAAAAAAAAAGCAAAACAAAAAACCCACAACACAGAACAAATAAGCCTCAAGTCATTCACTAACTGCAACCATGCTATCATGGGGAAAGAAGGAAAAGGGGCAGGAAAAAGTGCTGGTGGTGCACAGAAAAACTTCATGAAGCTCTGATGCCCTGGAGTAATACAGCACAAATCTACAAAAATAAACAAACAAAAAACAGTCACACAGGCTCCTTGCAAAGAAGTAAAACCTTCTCCTTGATAGATCTATGGGGAAGAAAAAAAAAAGCTAAAAAAGTTAGATAATCAAGGACCCATAACATAAATGAAATTGCTTATGTCAGACGTGCTTTCTTATCTGAATGTCTATAAGACGATCAAAGCACATTTAAAACACTTGTCTTCACCATACTATTCAGGAGGCCATTCTCAACTGGCTCCAAGTCATGCATCTTTTCAATATTTTTTTAGGATTCTGTCCAGAGTCATAATTGCAATTATTTTAGAAGTTTGTTTGGCTAATAAATATTTTATCATTTTTAAATGCCTTGGAACTTGAAATCTGTCTCAATTCCATTTGCAAAAGCACAAGGAAGAAATAAAATAGACTAGTGCAAGTTAGACAAAATTAATTCCATCTTGGGGCCTTGGTAGCAAAATAAACCAAAGACGGCTGAATCTTCAGATTAAACTGTCATTACAGCTCCCCACAGCTCATATATTATTCTCACTAAAAAACCCACAAGTTCCTGAAATTTCCTAATGTATTTGCAAATAGAACAAAAAGTATTGATGCCATTTCACGTAGTCATATTAATACCGAATATAGCATATTGATTTTAATTTCTTGAAAAACATAAAGTAAATGGATTTTTCTAATCATACATCACAGATACGTACTATCCACAACAACTTTAGAAATCAATGAAAAATCAGCTACAGTCTGATCTACATGCAGTAAAGGTTGTGACAAATATTAAAAAAATGATACTCCTGCCTTCATAGATTGCATTTAGACAGATACATAAAGTATGTTTTTTGGTATAAACTGGTACAGCATCAAAATAGGTTAAAATTAATCTATTTTTAATGCTGCTGCTGAAAATAAAGGCCTCTGGCTCCCCTGCCTGCACATTCCCACCGCTGGCAACAGCGAAGTAACTCTGGGATTGGAAAACTGAACTGGCTGATAAACAGTTCAGAAGGAAGGAAAAAAATCCAAACCTAAACAGTAACAGAGCGATTAATTTTTGGTGAAACAAGCCTCCTGATCCAGCTGAGCACACCAGTGCTACTCCCAGTATAGACATCTCTTTCAGTGACTGCATGAACCTAGGCTAGCATATTTCTGCAATGAACATGGCCAGAACAACCTCCATAAGTATATGGCTGCAACCATATGAAACTTATGTCCTAGGTAAGCAAAAAAGGTTTACAATGGTGGGCGGAAAGAAAATGTTTATCCATGTGGGCGAGACTAATTATTACACTGTTTGGAATGCAGCCTCTACCAGTTTACTCAGCACTAGACTATGCAAGGTTTGATGAAATTTGTATCAGGACAGAAAAAAACTAAACCTGTATTAATATCAGGCATTAGTAACAATGTACACATCTGCCCTCAAACCAGTATTTCGTGCTTTATTTGCAGAACAGATGCTGCTTTGCTCCAAGAAGAGAGACTCAGATACATCATATAGCTGCACTAAGGACAAGACACTAACATTCTGGGGCTGGCTTTTCCACCCTCCCCTAGAAGGTTTTCTTCATTTTGTCATTAAAACCTCTCTCATTTTTAAGCGACATAAGTTTTATATGATTGCAGCCATGTACTTATGGAGGTTGTTCTGGCCATGTTCATTGCAGAAATACAGTGCTACCTTGCTCACTTTGAAGGTAATTCTAGGCATGACTGCAGTTGCAGCATCCACACACAAATTTCAAGCATTTTACAATACTATGGCCACAGAAGTTTTTATGAACAATTTGCCTGAACTTGTGACTGGTAAACAATTCCCTCATTGTGATTATTTTTCATCTACCTTAGAGTAATTCTTCTCAACTGCTTATCTAACAGAAGAGAATATTTATCTTCTTGGAAGGAGCCGATTTCAGTTACTGCGAAGGTCAAAGTTGAAAAACTGAAGGGATACTGAAGCAATATGACCATTTCTCTCCCACACAAGTTGATTATCCTTCATTTACCATCGGGCTCCTGTGAAATCGACCCACGAGGACACTGAGATCTTTCTGCCTTAGTTCAATTCCATTGAACATGGGTATCAAAGTCACTATCTCAGTAATAAAAAAAAAATCTATTCTAGCCCTTGGAATACTAGAAGCTGTATTTACATTCCTATTTTTCAGCATTTCAGCTTTCTTATTTCATTAAAACATCATGCAAGGGAATAATTAAAAAAAAAAACCTATTTCCCCTGTGAAATTATGTCCATTAATCCAAGCTCTTGCAACGTGGCCTGTAAGCTTTGAGCCTAGAGACCTCTTTCTTGCTAAGAGCATGGGAGCTGAGAACACACACTGGTCAGCATTGAACAACGTTAACTGTACTTAGTAGTGTAAAGACAGAAATGGTCAAAGTCTCTGTTCAGATCAGAATTAAGGAAAAAGATAAAAATTCTGAGGAGAGTCAGACTTTCAATATCCACATCTGTTTAATAGTCCCAGTGTAAAGAAAAGGTGCAGTGTTAATGATGACTGACACATTTCCCCAGCCTCCCTGCGTGTAAATATTGACAAATTTCTGAAATTAACCATCCAAGGAACTGTTTGTGGGTCCTTTGCCCTTCTTTCCTGCTCTTTTTATTTATTTATTTAATTAATTTTTTAAAGGAAGCAAAATATGCCTGTATCAACTTCTGTTGCAAGTCCAGTTGAGTCAGAGAAATTACATCAGGGATTAATTTGCCTAAGTGTGTCTGACCATGTTTTGAGTAATTCTTAACGAATGAGTTTTCTTAACTGCTCAGATAAACTTCTGCAGTTTCAGGGGCCTAAAAGCATATGATTTTAGGTGTCATGACCATAGGGTGCTGCAACTGGCTAAAAACCGAGGTAGAGCTAATTAGGTTGGGGATAGGATTAAATTTAATCTTCAACTAAAGAATTCTCTTGGCTACAGAAATCAGAGCTCATTCACCAAGGAAAACGCAAGGCCTTCCATTTCGCAAAAGCTTTTTTGCAGTGGTATTAGATAATAGGTTGGCATCAATTCCCCTAAGATAAACAATTAGAAATATTTCAGAACTTTAAATAATTAAACAACATGAAGCAAGCAGCAATTCAAGTACGCCAACTGTGTAACACAAGGGACAGATGGAGAACAGAGATTTCAGGTGGAGATTTGTCTATGGAAGTATTAGAAATACCCGCAATTCATAAGCATGAAATCAGAATCATGAAGGGACGGATAAAAAATACCAAGAGGGAATGTTATATGCACAAGTGGTTTTTTTGTTCTTGTTTTGCTTTGTTTTTTTTTTGTTTTTTTTTCCAGCATGAAATACATATTTTTACTTGCAAACTGCATTGACATGCAAGAAACAGCATTCCTATAAAAACCACCCAGTTAATTACGTTTGTATTTCTAGCATATAGCACAGTGACAAAATGAACAGTGACTCCCACAAGTGCTGGCATACAGAAGAATGCCTAGCCTCAGGGTTGATGTGTTAGGCCCTTTCAGTGCTAAGTGACAGTAATGTATAAGAGTCACATTCTCATATCCATTAGGATAAAAATGTCAGAAATAAATCAACTGATTTGAAAACCTTTTTTATAGTAGGAAAACAGCACAGTTGGGTCCTGGAAATGGACTTTGAAGTTGCACTTAGGAAGCTGAAAAGTGATGAATAAGCCAGCAAAATAATTTCTAAAAGGTAAAAAGAGGAAAATCCACTGCCTAGACAATCAAATGGTGACCTGTATGTTTTGCAATGCTTTCCATTACGCCATGTTAATAAAGTTCATTCTGCATTCTCACAACAGTCTTTTTCATTACATATCTTCTCAAAGATAAGAGAGACTTGCACATGAACTGTTCTTGTTAAAGCGTTTAACGTGCCAATTAAAACAGTATGAATAACAGAACATTCTGTAACTCAAAGTGACTGAAATCCCAAATGACTGTGTGACTTCAAATTCTGATTCTCTGGTTCTTGCTTTTTTTTTTTCCCCCTACACTATTCTTCCTTCTTCTCTGCAATCCTTTCCTGCTCTAAATTTAATTTAAAACCAGTCTGCCAACCTTCTGTATCATATAAATTGTCAATAAGGTTTTTCTTACTGCAAATCAGTGTGTCAGATGAAACTCTTCAAGAAAAAAAATGTCTGTTGGTATTTAGAAGAGTACTAAATATATGTGGCCACGTGACAAGCATGCAGTATTGTAGAGGCATCAAAGAACTATTTTGTTGATTCTTACATAATTATCAGCCGTAAAAAAATAAATAGTCAATTGCTGACAATACACTATTCAGCACTCTCAGTCCCATAACCCAGTGGATTGTAGATGAATTGTAATAAAAAAGGGTATAGAATTCAATCATGAGATGAATGAATTAGGACCCTTCACCCAGAGTGTGTGGAATAAACTCAGCAAGCAGTTACTGGGACAAAAAGTATTCTCTTGTTCTTTGGGAAGAAACGCCTAATAAAGGTTTATCTGAAGCAGTAAAGATGATCTACCTAGATGCTCAAGTCTTCCAGAGCATTTTATGATAGACGACATCTGTAAAGACTGAAGGGAGAACATTACCACAATTCCCTGCTGAGGATATTAATGAGATAAGTAAAATAATAAAATAAAACCAGGACCAACTATGCTATGCTACTACAATTACAAATATTCTTGTATCCTTGAAGCAGGAATTAATTCCAATATTTTTCCCTAATATATTAAAAACAGGAAGCCAGACTTTGCAATTAATCTGTTTCCATAGTTCAGCATAACATGCTACATCTACTTGTCATCTGTCATCTTTTTTCCTCTTCTTTACTGTGGAAACTTTTGTTTCCACAAAAACTATTTTAGTTTTTCTTTAGAGAAGACTATTTTGTCTTCTCTTTTCTGAATAATTCTGCCATCCTATTACACCTTCCTTACTGTGACCCATAACTGCATCCTTCCACCTGCCTTTATAGTTGTATGCTTCCTATAAGGACTCCAATTCTTGAATCAAACACAGCACCTCTCAGCATCTCCAGCTACAGAAAGTGCTCTCATTCATCATATTTCCCATTCTTTCTGCCTCTCTGGTTACCACCTCAGTGCCAGGTATCTGTAGTGAGGCCAGAGCCTTTCTTCAAATTGCCAGCTTTACTAGCATCGCAAGCCACTCTGATAAAGACCATGATTCATTTCCGACCTTTAGAATAGGTGTTGAGGAAGAAACCATGACAATTACAGTCCCAATGCTACAATTCAAGACTAATTTAAGAAATGAAAATGGGGGAAACGTATTTGTTTTTAAATCGCAATTAATTATTACCTTAATAGTTTGCAAAATGGCCTTCTTAGAACTTATAGCCTGGCTCTGCACCAAACCATACAATAATGAATACCAGAGAGTTTGAGTAACAAAGTAAAACTGAGAAAGGCAAAAATTGTTGAAGAAGTCCTCCATACAAATATTAACAGGACTGAAATGTAACAAGTATACAGACACCAAAGAAAACCTTCAAACAGAATAAGAAATGATTTGCTAACCTTTACTCTGAGTCTTATTTTTGTTGCTGTCTTTCTGAAAGAAGTCCATACTACAGCTCCATTCTGCGCTCTGTTTGTGTGGGAAGAGAGAGACGAGTTCCTCTCATCGACAAGAAATGCCACTGCAATACCAGAACAAGAATAGCTGAGTATTCATACAGATCCATATATCTAGACAGACCATTACTGAAAACAATGAATCAACCTTCAAAATGCAAGTAAGTATTTAGAATGTAAGGGCTCCACACTGATCATTTAAACTATCTTTGCTAACAAAACTGTGAGCAATACAAATGTGTAGCTTGTCCTGCCAATGGTTTGCCTGAGTCGTGATTCCTCTCATCTGAGGGTAGGCACCTTCCACATACAATAAAAACAAGTGTCACACCAGTCACGCAGTGTGACTATAAATCTGGTGGAAACTATTAGTCCATATGAATGGTGAATTATTTAACACTGGTAAGCTGAATTTTATCATCTCTTGGTTTCATTTATTGCTTCTCAGTAAAGAGAAGTTGGCTGTCATTTAAGGCTCTTCAAAGGAGCAAGAATAAATGCTGAAATGCTATTGCCTTCTGCCTGTTGCTAGGATTACCAGCAAAAGGCAGCAGCCATCAACTGTCCAATAATTCAGGAAGAATTGCGGAAGAGTCAGTAAAGTTCTAGAAATTTCAATTAAAGGCTAAAGAAAATTTTCTTCTTTGTCCAAACTTCTCCAAAACTAAACTCACTACTACCCTCACAATTTTCACTGTTTGAACATGAAAGTCAGTAAACCACATGTCAAATGTCATGTACATCACTAGCATATTCTGGAAAGTATATTCTAGAAAGCACTCAGTGATATTGTTGCGATGAGTACTGTATAAAAAATAACATGCAATATCACTTACTTTTAAATAAATGCTAAGCAAGTAAAGGCTTGCATGAAGAGGATTTTCTTGTTGGTTTGTTTTTTTTTCTTTCTTTCTTTTTTCTTTTTTATCCCCAGAAAGAAGCAATAAATGATAAAAACAAATGAGATGAAAATGAACTAGCATTTTCTAGTACGGAGAGCTGCCTTTTTTCTTGATCTCCTAGAGTTACATAGGTCACTGTTCAGTAAAGAGCAACTTCTGGTAGAAGTGCTAAGCACCAGTAAGTTCCTGTAAGAGATTGATGCACTACTCTCCACCCTTTTGTTCACACAGGAATAAGGAGGCAGTGATTGGGGGAAATTGATTCCATATTCACCAATAATGGTTTTCAGAATATGGGCACCAAGAAAACATTTAATAGCATGAATGTAGGCTTAGATATGTTAGCTTGGGACAGCAAATACCAGGATGAATTAACGTTATATGCAAAAGGCCTTTTTTTTGTTCGGTTTCTTTGATAGCATATAGCAAGACTTCTCTGAAGAAAGACTGTCTACAAGCAGTGACCATGCATACTTTGCAGCTACCTGAATTCACAGCAAGTAAATTCACAGAATATTTACAGAGATGTAAATGAGCAAAACAAACAAACAAACAAACAAACAAACAAAACAACCCAGCAAAAAAAAAACAACATTAGAGAGAACATCATAATATTAGTAAAGTCACATCAGTATAAATGGTTCCCAAGCCTGATAAAAATATAACATCTAAATTAAGCAACCTTATTGGTGAATCTGAAAGGAGTGCAAGCAAAAATTGATAAAAAAAGATCTTAAATGATACCTTAGTGAAGTTGCAGCAAGATACCTTGTCTCTTCAGATACCTGTAAAAGTAAAAATCATAAAAGATTTGAAACTAGCATTTCAAATGGTAACTAAATCTATGAGTAACTGTCTATGCAATAGAAATAAATTCACACAAGAAAGAAATAAAGAAAAGAAACAAGAAGCCCATCAAGACAAGGCATCAAGACATACAACAGAAGCTGGCTGCAAAGCTGTTTTGTAGGGATTCAACAATCAACTGTAAATAAGAAAT
This sequence comes from Lagopus leucura, assembly GCF_019238085.1. NCBI lineage: Eukaryota > Metazoa > Chordata > Aves > Galliformes > Phasianidae > Lagopus > Lagopus leucura. The sequence goes on along the minus strand of NW_024962264.1, from coordinate 13,328,784 downwards.
AAATAAATTAATAAATAATAATAAATAATTATATAATAAATAATAATTAATAAATAATAAATAAGAAATATTAGCCTAGCGCTAAAATAACAGTAAATTGGTCCTAATTACGTGTAGACAAGTAGTAATTGCATCTGGCCAAGCCCAAGGGACATACATGTTTCTAAAACTAAGGAACATAAAATAGCAGAAAGGTAAACATTTTTTCCTGATTAGGGTAATGGCCAATAAATCTAAATGGCTTTCATAAATATCTTTTTGTTGTGAAAGGAAAGTGGAGTTCTAAACACGAGTCAAATATAGTCACAGTTGTCATTGCTTCTTTGTTTAATCATCTCTTCCAGCCTTACAACAATATTCTTTTGAGTTTTCTAAATAAACACTTCTATTTGCTTTTACCCATCATTGGCTTTGTAAGTTTTGCTTTACAAAATAAAAGGCAATGACTGATCGTAATCAGCTTATAGACAAGCTCATCCCATCCCATTCCTTCTGAAAGAAGAAGAGGCTGGTACGTTCCTTCTAGAAAACCATTGGTACCACTGCACTAACGCAACTAGCTGCAGAGAAAGAACCTGCTCTCCCAGGAGCTGCATTGGCTGCTGAGAGCCAGGGAAGAACCCAAGGCAGTTGCAAGGCTACTTCGACTGGAGCTCAGGAGGCACTGACCAAAACAGTTCAATTGCACTACTGAGTGGTGATTGTAAGCAGCGTTCCTCAAAAGCTGGTACGGGGCTGGTACTGACTAACGCCTTCAGCAACAACCTGGACAACAGGCAGGTGTGCCTCCAGGTGACAGCAATCTGGAGGCAGTTTTTCACATACAGGAAGGCTACAGTCATTTAGAAGGACCCCAGACACAGGTCCCTCCCTATCAGCAACATACTGGATAAAATTCTTTGCAGATAGGTCCCATGACAAGATGTTTTCGCTGGCCCCTGCTGGTATAATTTCCTTCCCACACACCCTGAACCCGTGGACATTAATCCCATGGATGTTTGTAACGTAATTTAAAAAAAAACTCTTCAGCCACAGTAGGTAAAGAAACTAGTGACATAGTTGCCAGGGACAAAATCCTGAACCATTTCACAGCAGAGATAAAGTTTCAGGTAGAAGGAAGAGAAGAAAACCATATCACAGACAGCATTAATCCAGTAGGACATTCCCCTGGAACAGGCTGAGCGCTAGAAATTCCAGACTCGGGCATAATTTCAGAAAGTGGAGAAGATAAGAGCAGTGAATGGACAGGTCCTTAGTTTTGATTTCTTGCTGGCAGCAAAAAAGGATTCAAAAGACCGTGCTTCTCAAATCCAAGAAATCACAGGAACACATGAAGGATTACAACATTTACACTGCCAAGGCCAGCGGATGAAACAAGTCCCGTCCATTTCAACGGTAAAGCATTTTAAAGGACAGATAAAGTTTCTCCCTGCGCAGCCTCAACTGCCAATGGCTAGCTTTACACATGTGCCCTCATTCGCTCTAATCCCATTTATCATTCTATTCTCTTTAAGAAAATCAGCTTGGAAACAATTAGTCTGTTCACAAAGAACTTCAAAAAATATCAGACTCTCTGCACAATAATAAACAGTATCTCTCAGTGAGGCCACCATCCATTAATGCCAATGTAATAACTGCCAAAAAACAATTTTTTTTTTTCCAGTTGACAACGTCGAAGAAGAAAGCCAGACAATGAAAGGGGTAGTTTCACAACAAAAACCACAAATGAACTTTATAATTTACCAGAATCAAGCTGCTGAAAGCTGCAGTTTACTGTTTCAATCATGAGCTGGTTAAAACAATTAAACCAGACTCAACAGCAGATGCTGAAAACGCACACACAAATCCAGACCAACAGCTGCTGCCTGCCTTATTTATCTGTGGGGATCACTACCACTCTCTACATACTTCTCTCCCTGGTCACACTTCTCTGCACCCATCAAGCCACAAACATCTCAAAGCTGATAAAGCCTAACTATAACAAGCAAGCTCTCAACACCATATTTACGTCCTAGATTTAACGTAAACAGCAACAGACAAAGTGCAGCTGACCCAAGAGACTTCTAGGAACCCCTCCGGTTTGCAGAAACATTACAACACATTAGTTTAGCCAAAGGTGGAAGCACTGCTAGTGTTTAATTCATCAAAACAGATCTCAAATACGATAGTTGAATGGCTGGGTTAAGTGTGTTGTCAATGCTCTCAAGCTGACAAAAGGAACCAGCTGAAGCCTTGAAGTTGTTTACTGTTACAAGAGAAAAAATCTAGATGCTATGGGAGACAAACTGTCACAACAACAGAGGGACTAAGAAGTTCAGATGCTAAAAATCTTTGCAGGAGTCTTTTGACTACAGTTCAGAACGATCCAGCAAATTCTGCGCAGAGACCAAAGTAAATCCATAAACTTACCCAATAATCTACGCAGCGGGTACATCAGAAACTAAGAGGTATCATTGGAAAAAGAAGGAAGGACAATGTTACCGAGAAGACATATGCGGAAAACATTAAAGTCATCTCATGCCAAACTGAGCAGACAATGCAGTTCTCCATTCATTTAAGGTATATGTACACCGGGTCACAGTGCCTGTGTGAGGCCCAGGAAATGATGAAGACAAGAACAATCTGGATTTTCTCATGTGTATTGACAGATTGCCTTCACTGTGACTCCAGGACTTAGATCAATGCTACCATTCTCAAATCCTATGCAAATCAAAGAGAAAGTTCAAACACCTTTAAAAGGGTTAAAAGGTAAAAGCTACCCTTCCAAATTTCTCTGGATGCTCTCCACTTGGTGCTTGGATATGGAGCAGAAACAGTATCAAGGGAAAACATGTTCAGTAAAGCCAGCAGGGAAAGCTTCCAGCTTCAAAAGAGAAACCTGGACTTTGTGCAGATCCCACAGCCGCTCAGTAAGCATACGCTGTATCTTTGGTTTTGGGTTCTGTGGTAGGATTACAAACACTGCAAACACTAGCAGGTTAAACTGGAGTATAAATTATTTCCTGACTGGTCTTTAAGCTTAGGACTTCCCTTGGAAAGCAAAGCTTCATCTGAGCTTGATTGCAAGGGCAATGGAGATGCATTCTAGGTCATTTCAAACAAAAAACAAAGCTGCTCTCCTGAATGGATCTTATGATAATTCTACAGAGAGTGACATTGATTTTTTTATTTTATTTTTTTAAGTACTGCCTGGAAAGGAAAAGGAGATGTTTTATTTATTTTTCTTACGGGAAACTCTATCTGGTCTGTATTTTAGTTCAATTTCAAATCATCATCACAAAGTAGACTGCCGCATCTCCATATGAATCAGCAATGAAGCCAGTTAACGTTGGAAGAAGTTGAAGTCTGAGAAACAGCATTGAAAATGAATAAAAGATTCAGCATTCTCAGTGCACGTTAGGGAAATACATAGAAGCCATCCAACAACGTTCTTGCCATAAAGACATGACCCAAATTACACAAATGCCTTCCTTAAGTTGGTCGTCTCACTCTATGAGAAGCAAACTCAGCAACAAAAAAATGCACAGATTATAATTTACAGGAAGAAGTTTTGTTCCAAGAATTCAGATAAGCAATGTGATACTCAAGCCTACAAAAGGACACAGAGATTTACAGTTTCAAATAAGTCCCTAAGACATATTGAAGTTGCTTTTTTTTTTTTTTTTTACATAATCCTTTTTAAAATCCATGCCACTAGAATATTCTCACACTGTTGCAGAAACGTGCGAAAGCAGAGATTGTTAAAAATCACACTGAGCAAGTACATGTAATCAGCACTGAAGACTTGATTCTTGGGGTAGTTCTCAAGCACATTACAAGCCAGCATTCTCCTTCTGCATGCCACTATTCTACAAAAATTCTTGTTGCTATGATGATCAGTGGAAGACTAAAGTTCTACCAGTCCGAGAGCAGACAATTCTTACAGATCACTGTTATTCTAAAAAAGCTGTCAATTTCTCACATATCATTTAATATCTGAAGCAATTTAATTGCTGTAGACAGATAAACTGAGTCCTCTTCTTGAAGCACTCAGTGGTTTTCACAACAAAGGGAGGAAATCCATATGGCCACTTCTTTCTATGTCCCTTTTCCCATAGCAAACCCTTACTACCTGATAATAGAAATGACACAATCGCTCTCTAAGGAGAGGGGAGTAGCCTTTGACATTGGTAGAGCACAGAGAAGACAGTAGCTCTGCTCCACTAAACAGGATGGAAAACGATGCCACATGATCTTTTCCTTGGTTTCTTTCATAACACGCTTCTTTTTTGTGGGGAGTAATGGAGAGAGAGAGAAAAGGAGTGAAAATTTGTTCTTCAGGAGCAAAACACAGGACCAATTACATCAAGTACGGTCACGAGGGCACCACATACTCAATTGGCCTCAAGTAATACAAACAAGTGGCACAGATTCAATACTTTATCTAACAGTGACAATATGGCAATCTGAATTTAACTATTGAATGATTATCTATATGCTTCCCTGGTATATGTCAAGACAGAGCACAGACTTAATTTCAAAGAGCACACAGAAAGATCACCAAGCAGTAACACCCACAAACAACTGTATGAAACCAGGTGAACACAATTCCTTTGCTTGGTGCAGTATTCATTGTAAACAAACCCTTTTCACGAACACCAATGGCGTCCCAGCTTGTAGCAGGAACGATGTGGTGAGCAGGACTAGAGAAGTAATCCTGCCCCTGTACTCAGCACTGATGAGGTCCCACCTCAAGAACTGTGCTCAGCTTTGGACACCTCAATACAGAAAGGACATTGAGGTGCTGGAGCAAGTCCAAAGTAGGGCAACAAGGCTTGTAAGAAGAGCTTGGAGAATATGGCCTATGAGGATAGACTGAAGGAACTACTGAAGGAACTGGGGCTGTTCACCCTGGGGAAAAGGAGGATGAGGGGAGTCTCCGCTTGCTGGTGACAGGACAAGGGGAAATGGCCTCACGTTGTGCCAGGGGAGGTTTTGTTTAGATATCAGGAAAAATCTCTTTAGAGAAAGGGTTGTTAAGCACTCGAATAGGCTCCCCAGGGAGGTGCTTGAATCACCATCCCTGCATGTGTTTAAAAACTGTTTGGATGTGGTGCTCAGGGACATCATTTAGCAGAAGGTTGTTAGAGTTAGGGTAGTATGGTTGTGGTTGGACTCAAGGAACTTTAAGGTCTTTCCCAACCTGAGCAATTCTATGTTTCTATGAATATATGATCTGATTTTTCAGAAATTGTCTGTATCTGAATTACAAAAATAATTGGCACAGCAAGTGCTGGCTTCGGCATAATTTACCCTCAGGTACCTCAGTAATGGCCCTCTGTGGGTTGAGGGCCACAAATGTAGAAAGAATCAATGTCCATATATGAATAGTGAAAATATCATTTGAATAAAACGTTTTCCATGCTAATCTACTTAGTTCAGGTATATGTAAGGAATGACCAGCCTGCTAAACCAGAGAACACTAAGCACCTCCCCAGTAAAAGACATTTCTGAAATTGCACCGCTCTTTGACAGAACTAAGCGGCAACTGGTTAGCAGCCTGACAAGTTCCACTGTTCCCATGCCATTCAAGCAGAGCAGTTTTTTTTCCTTACACTGAGCTCATGCCATGCATTTGTTCGCCTCCATTTAACGTCATAAGTAATTTAGATAAACTGCTCAGTGCTGGTTGTAAATTGAATGTATACCTACTTCTCAACTCTTTGTGTTACATTTGCCTTGTATCTTTCAATATCGCAGGAGAATAATCTGCTAATACATGGCTGACTGAGTGCATGTGGAAAAAAAGACAAAAATCCAAAAGTATCATCTATCATCCAGGTATGATTTCTCCTTGCATAAAGCTAACAGAATCAAAAGCTGCTATTGACACTGAGCTGAAAATACAAACAGCAGCAAAGGACATAAATGCAGATAAATGTTCTTTTTCTGAGCTCAGAAGAGCTCCATATGATCTCACTCTTAAATCCTTTCATTGATTACACTGTCTAGTAGAAGCCAGCATTTCAGCAGAAGCTAAATCTTTCTTGTTGCAAGTGAGGCCAGCTTTCCTCTTCCCCAGCCCCATTACCTTGCAACCAAAGTGCTTATCCCATTGTCGATATGGAACCTACATCCAAGCACACACTGCACTACAACAGCAATGGCTACAACTTGTACCTGCGCTTGCACATGCGGTTTCTCATAACTCAAACACTTGACTTTTGAAAGTAGTATACTGATCAATTGATTACTATCTCCTTCTAGATCTAGATCAGCTGCTATTTTAAGGTTTAGCTGTACGACTTCATCTCCTGATACAGTGAAATCATCATTTAGTCTTCTTTTACTCATACTTTGTACAGGTCAAAAAAGTATTTGCTAGGCTTCATTTTCTTTAAAATTACTGAGATTCCTCTGGCACAGTAGGTAAGATACACCTTCTAAGAGAGCAACAACACTTACTTGCAATTGGAAAAACATTCCTCTACCCTCGTACTCATTTTTAAGTGGAGAACAGTGCGACTGTGTTAAGGGCAAATGTAGAATCTTCCTCAGCATTACTCGATATGGAAAGAACTGATGAAAACTTTTAGAATCAGAAACGCTTATTAGAGCTCTCAGCTGTAGACACTGTGATGTTCATGGTTATAAAGCAAACTTCTCTGAAGTCAATGCCAGTATTTATTTCTATGACACGGAACTGACTTCCCATGTCTGCACCAGAGCAGTAACATATCTGTTGAGTACTGCTGAAGGAATACGGCAGAGAAGTGTGCAGTGCTCTTGCTTAACAGTCATTTGAAATGAGTATGAAGAGACACCATTACAAATCAGCTGGCCCTACTACAAACAAGGTTTTATTCAATGTGCAGTTCCTGCAAAGTAGCATGCAGTACGATAAACAGACAACTGATCCAAAACAAAATAACTGCAGAATTCGGGAGAAGACAGTGCCTATTCTCTGGAATCTGTCTCATCAGTCTGGAAAGAAAAGTAATTTTATTATTCATTTAAAAGTATTATAGAAGCAATTAAATCTCATTCACTTCGGTGCTTGCCAGTGTCAGTTCTTCCCTATTGCAGACAGCAGCACTTCAGCCTGTGACATTCAAGGTCATACAGTATTCAACCTACAAACATATTGGCACAAAGAAGGTAGTAGATGTTGTCAACAACAGTGACATCTATCTGAAACACAGCATCTTTTTATTTATTATGTCATATTAATTAGCAATTTCAAATCCAAATGATTTTTCAATCTGTCACAATGCAAAACAAAGCTTATCAACTAATTTCTCAGTTAGGGAAAAATTACTCTCATCAGTGAGTTGCTTACACATTTGATATAAACTAACTTAAGTACTGCTGTTCGATTAAAAACAAAGAATACAAGACATACAAATGAAAAAACCTGCTTTGAATAGAGAACATGTGCTTGTACTGTACAGCATTGTGGAATCTGGACAGAACACAGCCATCTTGGCATTAGAGCATCTGCCACAGCTGAATTCCAGCTGGTTGCTACATAGTCACTTTCTTGAGTAGCCACAGTTTTAATGTAAATCTATGTTCATTTTAATGTCAGTGTTTTAATGTACATTCAGTACTTTCTGGTCCCATACTTCAGGTGCCCATGGAGATCAAAGTAAATCTATCTCAATCCTTCTTCAGTCTTTTTGACACTGTGAGATCAGGGACAGTATGAATTCAGACCAACGATAAGCAATCGCTCTGAGGTGCTGCAAAACAATTTCAATAATTACAGCTCACAGAAGCTAGTAAATTTATCCCATCTCTTTTGAGTGCCCTTGATGAACTTCAACTTCTGTTTTCACTTTAAATAGCTTTTATTACAGATATCTATTTTTTTCAATTTATTAAGTCAAATTATGCATTTAAAAATAAGTAAACATCTATCTAGAAATGATTGCATCTTGAAACTAGAAAAACAGCAGACAGTTAATCCCTGACTCAATATCCCACTGCTCTCCAGAACAGCAGCAAAAAATATTACTTCTATTTTGACTTTCACGCTCCGTAAATTAAATTATCATTTAGTATCAGAGGTCACTAGACATCAGGAGATTTTTGCAAGTACAATTTCTATGATTCCTAAGCAATTTCAAAAGACTTTACTGCCCAGGAAGTTTGAGATAAAAGTTAATTTTTTTTTTTTTTTTTTAATGAGGATGAAAATTTAACTTTAAAGGTTGAAGATGCCAAGTGCATGGAAAGTGCTTTCCACTTTTAACTGGACAAGACACAATCCCTCTCAGTCTCCAACACGGGAGGTTACACACTTGTTATTTAGAAGTTTGGGTGCAATACTCACAGGAACTTCTGTGCCGCACAACTCCCTAACGGCTGGTAAGTCTGAGGAGATAATTCCTTCAGCACATCCCAAAGCACCCAAAGAAAAAAGGCAGCAAAATAGCAACTGCGTGGAAAACAATGAATACTGCAAGAGGAATTTCAAATTCATATGATCAGGTTTGTGTTCTTCAAAAATTACAGCTGGCAACTTGCTTGGTTTTCTCAGTTTTATCCCCATCTTCTCCCACTGCCTTGAAGCTTTGGCTCTTTTCCTACCTGCTCTACAAACTAATCCTAAATGCCAACGGTATTTGATGCCCAAACTGCAGTTACCAGAAATTGGACATAAATTCAGATTCAAAATCCAACTCAAAATAGTAATAATAATAAAAAAAATCTTACAGAAAACTCAAATAACTCTGGGTATTTCAATCTCCTTCCTACCACCACTCTTCTTATCTCCACACACATTTATGAATGTTTATCAGTACTCCCCAGTTAATACCATATTAGGCAGAAGTCCCACACAATCCAGGTTGCACACTGAAGAGCATCAGTCTGCATTTTCCATACAACCTTTGGATAGTTAAACACGGAGATAACTAGAGACAGAAAGGTCCTGACAGTAAGGATACTCAGAAATACCATGAACAGGAGAAGAACAGGACAAGATTTAGCTTACTGTCATTTCATTAGCGAAGTCCCCACCTAGATCTGTGCTGTAAAAAAGACACATGCAAGGTCTTTAAGAAGCTGACCACAAACACTGTCTTTTTCCAACTCTAACAGACACAAGGACACTGTGAGGGGCTGGGAAAGAAGAGCAGAACACTTTCTTTTAAGCAAGAAAAATGCCATGCAAGAAACCTGTTAACCACTACGGATTCTCCTGTAGTGGTATTTTTGTTACATACACGTGTTCTTCAATTAGTCTTTTCTAGACAGACAATACACTATACGAGCAATGTGAAGGCTTTGTTTCCTCAATACTGGGACAAATAAACATGCCTGTATCTGTAAGCAGTTTTAATTGAAAATGTCATGTAATTAAAGTGTTTGCACGGTGGCACAAAGGTGCCAGGTTGACTACAGAGTCTCAAGGATACTACAGTTTATTCTGCCTTACTAATTAACCATGACAAGTAGATTAAGGAATAACTGTCATATCAGAATATGGTACTCCCTACTAATAATTTAACTATCCAAAGCTACATTTGAACCTATAAGACAAATAGTTTAGCAATTGCTAAGCTTACAGACTCAAAAAAACCCTCCTATTTACCCCAGATGGACCAGATTACTTCCAAACATCAAACAATTAGCAAAATTAAGACAGAGAAGATCAAATGGATCAAATAAATTGAGTATATCGTACAGGACAAACGAATAGTTTCTGTTATTTGTCATTTTGAGTTTGGGCTGGACAGTTCAGCTACTTGGTTTGGTATATTACTTTTCCATCAAATAAATCTTCCAGGATTTTTTCTGTCATTAAATTTCTAACACCCATTTCTCAACCTTTTCCTCTCTATGACTACAATTTCTCATAGAAGAAATCAGTAGTGAGATCCACAATATCAGAACAAAGCTGTACAGGCTCTTTCTCACTGAAAATTAGGGCTTCACAGCATTTTAGGATAAATGAAAGTAGTCATTTGAAGACTACTTTCTAGAAATACTTCAAATTTGTACATATTTCATCTGCTCTGATTTAAACCCACTCAAATTATGGAACTTTAAATGAGGAATGTCATTTATGGTGGCATATTTTTTAAGTTGAAAAAACTTCACTTTAGATGCGTAACACTGTTCCCCAACCACAGCATCACTTCGTTGTTAACAGCTATTACAAACAGGATCCAGTACAAATCCCAGGCCCAAGTACTGTGCTAAAATAACAGCTAGACACATGCAGGTTTGTCTAAAAATAGCACCACATTGTTCATTATCTTTTTTTTTTTTTTAAACAGATGAGCAGGAGGATTCATTTTAAATTGTATGCACTGCAAGTAAGACAGGAGATCATGAAATTTCACTCAGCATTTACACAGGGAAAAAAGTTCAATTCCAATAAAGGATTACAAAGTACGGACACAGTAAAAGCCAACTGACACTTCCCAACTGAACTTTAAACTTTTTAAAGTAAGTGAAAAGATCACCCTGCCGCTCCCCGAGATGTCTGCCACTTTGTTGTCACAACACCGATGCTCTGCAGAATCAGGCAATTCTGAGATTACAATTAGTGGTACTAAATCAAGCCCACACTTGTTCCCAGAAATCTTTCAGCTTAAGCAGCAAGATTGAGAACTTCAGAAAACAGGCATGGAACAAACCGCTCTCCATGAATATTCCCATACAAGTTTTGACAGCATGCCTGATATGAATGGGAAAAAAAAAATCTATTATCTAATTCAGGTCACGTTGAAAGGTTAGCGATTTTGTATGGGAATCTTGAATGGCCTCTCCCTGTTCTGTGAGCAGAGGGATTATTTCTTTCATGCCGTATATGCTGCGCCCTTGCGAAATGCTTCATTCAATTGAAAAACTAGTTCTGGAAACAATGTCTTGTATAGCACTGTCCCCTGCCACACTGCTTTATAAGTTGAGAGGGAGAGCTGAAGCAGACAGGAATAGCTTCCTAGTACACTTACTTTTGATTAAAGACAATATCACTCCATTCTATATGGTAGATAGAAAATCCTGCTTTATTAACAGTCTATGACACCCTAATGAAGTCTGGCAAAACACAGAAGGAAAAGCAGATCCCTACTGAGCTGTCTGAAGGAGCCAGAGGAATCCAAAGAAAAACACAGGCAAGATGTTAACAGGAGAGCTCGGGCAAAAACCCGACTACAAAGGAAAATGAAAAGCTTACTCTAAGGAGGAGAAGTATTGTATTATTAATAATAAAAGGACAGTTTTCAATGTAGGGTTATCAAGCATGCTTTTTCTGCACTGTTTTGAGTCAGCTACCTTTGTCTATTACCATAAAGGCAGTGCCACCAGTTAGTTTTGCCTAAGTAGCCCCCATTGGCTTGTTTAAACTGGAGCATTCCTTTTTAAAGACTCATTTCTTTTTTAGTTACTTTGCATGCAGTGCGAAACAGTGTACACTCTGCTAAAACAGAGCTGCACAGGAGGAGGCCAACTGCATAATAATTCTTGAAGAGGCTGACAATGACTAGAATTAAATTATGCTTTCATTTTTCTTATGTGTTTTAATCCGATTTGCCTTAATTACATGTTTGCAACATGTTAATTATCAGGGCTTGAGTTGGTATCTAGTAGAAGAATGATTTGACTGTGAAAGCGAAATCCTCCAAATAACACAAAAGTTTGGCAACAAATTAGATTTGCAAATAAGCAAACTTTACTGCATTACCCATAGACCTAGAATTTCTAAAAAAGAACACCATAAATCACCGATTTATGATCTCCGATATCCTTTCATTTTTCTCGCAGTGAAAGCAAAAACTCTACAGAAAGCCTACATTACAGAAAAACTACCCATTACTTAAAACCCAGATGAATAGTTTAACACACAAACGCCACACAAAACCCCAGAGTTAAAGCTGAGACGTGCTCTCAACATGCTGCTACAGCCCTACTGCTGGCCCGCAGCAGGAGTGAGACCACAGTCTGGAAGCAGCAGCACATTTTCCCAGAAGCCGGTAAAGCTGCACCACTTCCAGCAGCTCAAAATTTGGCTCAGTAGTACTCAACGTGTACCAAAGAGGTGACAGGAGCAAATCTTAAGTGCTGAAGGTAATGTACTCTCATATTCCTCAAGTAATTGGAAATTAGACTAAAATGCTATGAAAAAAAAAGAAGTGAGGAAGAACTTGCTGACACCAATTTGTCTTTGAAACACCCTTCCGTAATGTGAAAGGCTTCCCTGGATGCTTTTATAAATTGTCACTCTCACCCAGCTCTGGGGAGGTGTTGACTAGCCTCAGCTTCAGATTCATCCTAGAGGAAGGGCTCACACCACCTCCTTGGGCACGTTTGCTGTGGGGTCAGTGCACCAGGCCCTGTGGCACAGCAATTTGCTGTAATTAGGAAAACACTTCAGGAGAAGCAGCTAAATAGGTTTTCACTGAGCTACTACTCCTTTAAGTTTGTTGTACTGCTAATAACTCCTACCAGTGCTCAGCCCTAAAGATGTGAGATGCAAAAGACAGCATGAATAATCCAGGGAGCACTGGGTCCTGAGCCCACCTTCCCTTCAACAAAGGGAGAAGCAATGCATGCACCTCAGGTAGAAGTTCTTCTCTATCAGGCTTCATCTTTTCTCCTTCAGCACTTTGTTACTAAGTGCTGTGTAGGTGTGAAAAGCCTTATTGCCAAGTAATTTTGTCGGGATCAGACTTGCAACTACCTGCTTTGCTTCATATTCATATACGCAGAACAATCAAAATCTGTTTTATTTCCTAACAATAGCCAATTTTGCTCTAATGATTTTAAAATAGCAAATTTAAGGAATAGCACCCTGGTTAATTCACATATGGCACCCATCCACATATGAATAAAATACCTTATTATTTATTACCTTTCTCATAATGAACTTCGCGATAAACAACTGGAAAACTAATTTGCTTTTTGACAATACCGAACCTTTGAATAGAGAAAATCACGGAGTCGAGCACCGAGTGCAGGCCTGTGTGGTAAGTGGTCTCCATGGCAACCAATGGATTTTATGCTAAGTCTGGCCTTTAAAAACATTTCACGTTTACCACCGAGAAAAAGATGGCCTTGATTTAAAAATGATACAACAAGTATCTTGAGCAGGCATGCCTTCTCTTCTCCGCTGCAAATAAAATTAACAGGCGTCCCTTTAACACTAAATCCTCTCAGCACCGTGTGTCATCATTGACGTATGTGTGGGCCTGCTTTCAGCACGGAATTTTTTTTCTTGCATATCATTGCACAACATGAAGCCCTTTCCCCCCCATTTTCCTCTCCTTGTTTTTCTCTATCCTGCACGAAAATAGAACGTCAAGCTCTTATCTCAGTCAGTGATCATGGTGACAATGAAAATATTATTGCATGCTTATCTATAGCAGTTTCAATCATACAAGCTTATAATAACTTGCAATAATGGAAGTAGTAGTAACTATAGCTGCAATGCCTGCTCCAGCCTAATTTACTTGCACTCCACATTCAAGTAACTGGAGTCCATAAAAGGGAATGTATTTTTAATAAATAAAGATTCCAGCTTAAGGATGTATGTAATTATTGACAATAATGTGCCATAAGGAGTTAAGAACTAAGATTATCATTATTAGAGCTTAATGAGACTTCTGCTTGCAGTATTGGAATTTGAATAAAGGGCATTATGGTAGATGGACAGAATAATAACTGAATTGATCACTATTTTCAATTCCTTACTACCTGGCAGTACGGGGCACATGCCCATAACATTTAATTCAAAGCAGAGTTCGCAAGCGCAAGTAATTCCTCCCGGCCTGGGTGTGGGATGCCTGCTTTTGCTTGATTAGGAATGCAGCCTTGAGAGCTTTGGATGAGTAGGAGGGAAAGATACAGAGACCATCTGTTGCTATTCCTGTGAAGGTAATTTCAACATGCATTCAGTCATCATCGTGACAGTAATAGCACTTCATACATAGCCTTTCACATCATCGAATGTTTGGTCTTTGTGTTCCATTCCATCTCAACTGCAGCATAAGCATCTCACCACGCTGAAAGCTTACTCTACCATCTCCTTTGTCCGTGGTACATTTTCCTTCCCATATAACTTAAGAAAGTTCCTTTACTCAACCACACTGAACAAGGAGGCACAAAACCATTAAGTTCTGTTTACCATGAGACAAGACAAGGTAACCAAATTTATTACCCTTTGTGTTACTTATTCCTATCTGCTGTTGTACTTCAATTTCTCCAAGGGTCATCATCCAAAGAGCAACAAAAAATAGGAGCCCCAACTGCAATGGAAACAGGCAATGAAACATGAGCTAAAAAGCTTCTGTATAAAGCATGGTCCCCAACATGTCTCTATGGAGGGCTAAAGTTTGCATCCTATAGGAAAAAAAAAATTGCTAGGCACAAATCTATCAGATATATGGAAAATACAGCAACAACAGGTCCAGCGGTGGTCAGGTCCAGTGGTAAGGAATGGCAAGAAAAATTCTGCCTGTCATTCATTCACTCCTTGCATCGGGACAAACTAACCATGCTTGTACCTTGCAGAGTACGTTAACCTCAGTTACAACACGCTACGGTATGTCAAAGGAATTTTGCTTACGGTGAATGTTGTAGCACTAACACTAGCATCATCACCACCACCCCCTCCCATCCTCTCTGCTTCCACACAGATGGAGGAACACCGTGCCAGAGTTATGATTAGCATAGTGTTGGAGTTACCAGAAACAACTGAGCAGTTCCTGACAGACCGCTTCACTTTTTTTTTTCCCTTTTCAGAATTTTTAATTAATATTTATTTAGGAGGAAAATAAGACATATAAAGAAAAAAGATGAGACGTAAATAAAGTGCTTCAAGGGAGGGTCTTATCTGCTGACTCCTTCCCTTGATCCCTGATCTACAGACACGTCCACAGAAGTACTGACAACCAAGGTGAGTCCTACCCCCTGGTTCCAAACCAAGACTATCAGAGACTCCTGTGCTCTTGCAGCCAGCCTTCATGCTCTGCTTTGAAAGCAAAGGGCAAGAATCAACCACCATTAATACCAACGGATGCGGCAATATTTCCAGTAAATTAACAGGCAAACCTTGTGGTACCACTGAAAAAAAAAATCATCTGCAAGCAAAAAACACAATATAAAGAAGATGGTACTGTATAGCATGCCTCCCACACAGAATTTCTTTCTTTCACATACTCCCAAAAATTCTACTGCATTACATTTAGCAATAAATCATACCTCATCATCACTTACAGCAACTGTTTTGATTTAATAAACTTCTGGTTTCTCCATACTTAAGAGAGGAAAACGTTCACATTTCACATACCATAACACGGAACCGAATCCTGTGTTCTTGAGACTTTAACAAAATATTTGCCCTCATTCTGTACTATTCTGGGGGAGGAAAAAAACACAACCAAAACAAACATACATAAAACTCTTAAGTCTTCTGCTGTACAGATCTCCAGTACCAACTTGCATTTTATCTACCGAGTAAGAATCTGAAGATACGTGTTGGTGGCAAATGTTAAATGGTTGAAACACCAGGGCCTTCTCAGTGCACACAACCATTTTCCCTCTTCCTAAATGGAGACGCAATGAGACCTTTAGTCAGGCATAGCAGTGCACTGATCACATTTGAAAGTGGCAAGCTTGTCATCTCCCATCTACCAAATACCCCAGCTTCCACAGTTTCTTACAAAACTCATTGACTTCTGAAAAAAAAAAAAAAAGTCTATGTAAATTTGAATTGCCTGGCTAGGGAGAGCAAAAAAGTATGCGTAGTCATTAAACGAAGTCTACATACTATGTAGGCAAGAAGTTCCACTAGCCACTGCCCAAAATAATAGTCACACACGGACCTATAAAAAGCCTAGCAGTAGGGCCAAGTTAGAAATTAAATATATTTACACAACTGCCAGTTCCAAACAGAAAATGTGGCTGTTCTGGCAAAAAAGTCAATTGTTTCACATAATGAAACACTAATCTACACTTCTAGATCCTATTAATTTTCACATATAAATGTTCTAATGTAGGAGCATCAGAAACCTATGAAAATAATTTCTAGTGACAATTTCAGGATTAAACTCTTTTCAAGTAGTTAGAATGGCTAACGTAAGTTATAAATTGCTTTTAAAGAGCAAAGCATAGACTATAAGCCCTCCCCCACGCCTCCTACCAACTGACATCAACAAGGCATCTGGGACAAGTGTATGCTGGTAATTCATCTTAATTATTTGTCAGCAAAGCTACCCTAATAGGATCTGTCTTTCATTTTGATTAAAATGACCCTCTGAAATGCGGTCCTCATAGAATGTTGACAAGCTGAGGTAAAAATTGAACTGTCTGGCACTTCTAATTTTATCTCTGGAAACTGAAAGAGTGTTTCTAAATACTCTTATATAACTACTTCCTTCATTTGTCCCTCTCTGATTAGCTTCCACATCAAGAAGATTCTTTTTGGTGATCAACAACAACAGCTATCTTTGCTCTCCATAGTTTTACTCTAGTATTACTGGATACAATAAAAGAGTTAACCCCAACTAATACTTGTTTTTTTTTTTGAATCATATAACCACGATAAATCCATCGTTCTGCCTCGATATACAGGTACAGTACTCTACTGAATATTATCATACATCTTTGATCATACTGCGAAGACATGATATTTATTTAGGAACTTCACTTTTTTTGTATACCCTAAGACTTACCATTTGCCTCAATTAGCGTATAAACAAAACTGACATTTACTGTCAGGATGCAAGATCACAGATTTGATTTTGAGGTTATCAAGGCACTCTTTCAAAGGTGTTTTAATTGAAATTTTCTCATTAGATAAAAGGTTTCACTTTATGATACCAGTTGCACATTAAATGTTATTTCATTATTACTACTCCAGATCAAGTTGTGTGTACAACTAGAAACCACAGATAGTTCCTCTACCATCAGGAGGCATCAGGTACACGGAAAACTGCATGAAGGAAAGAGCTCTTTGGCTTAGAAGGGCAGCTGCAGAAACGTAGAAACAGTAGGCTGCCAGTGGGAAGATGACAACTGAGTAAATAGGAACACTAACTCGAAAATCTGAGGAAAAAAAAAAAACAAAAACAAACAACTTCTTGTTTTTCAACCACATCTCACAAATTGTTTAGAGGAAAGATGGGTTGTAGCACTTCAGCTGGCTCAGATGAAAAAGGAAACAAAACACACAAGTACCAAGGGTGGGGATATATACAAACTTCTCCCACCACAGTTTGCCAAGGAGTGGTGGCAATAATTTCCACTTATGTTCTATTTAAAGCTGTTGGGAGAGCCTGAGGATGGTCTAAGACAATGTGATACAACACACAACATATGTTTAGTCTGAATATGCTGTACCCTTTTTTTTTTTTTTTTAATGCTTCTAATTCCATATCCTGTCAGCATCAGCCTTAAAAAAAAAAAAGAAAAAGTGATTAGACAAAACATTATCCCACAGATTTTAATTTATGGTCTTAGCACACACAGACTAATGTCTAGTGAGATTTTGAATACTGATTCAGTACTGGAAGTGGGAAACAGGAAAGAGAAAGAGGTGAAACAAGAAAGGTCAAGCATCAGCATTGGTAGGATTTACATGGACAGTGGAGTAGAACGCACTCTCAGTAAACTTGCAGATAACAAAAAACTGCAAGGAGTGGCTGATTCACCAGAGAGCCAAGCAGTCATCTACAGTGCCCTTGACAGGTCGCAGATGTGAGCTGTCCAGGCAGAAGCGAAAATGGGACACACCATAGGAGCATACACAAAGCTGCACAAAAGAGAGCACAGGAAGAAACAAGCAGGAAAAGGCTTGGAACTTCTTTTTCTATACTTTTAATAAAGGCAGTATTCTGATATTGTTAGATTTGCATATCTGTTTGAGCTCTACCAGTTGTGAATAAGTTCAAAGAGCAGATTTTGGGTGAACACAAAGAACATTCAATGAAATTGCTCAATCCCTGCATAAGTCTGTCTTGCCTAGGATATCACAAACCATCCTGAACACAGTGCAGTATGTTCGTTGTCATAAATCACACCCAGACACTTGGAGCAGTAAATCAATACTGTTCCTATCTTCTGCAAAAGGAACAGGAGGCTGACATAACCTACAGAGAGAAAAGGGAAATCTGCCAGCCTGCTCTAAACAGGACTCCAAAACATGAGAGTCACAAGCTCTTCACTCAGTAGAAAAACAATGCTACTGCTACTGACACTTCCCCTCTTCACAGAAATTTCTTGTGTTTGTAGTATATAACTGTCATACCATTGGCATCAACATTCTTGTTCTTCAAAGAGAAAGACAGGTGGTAGAAAGAAGTCAACCACAGAAGGGGCGAGGCAGAAGCCAAGCATGTCCTGCTCCAAAAGGCAAATAAGGAATGAAAAGAGTCACATTCTTTCACCTCCACAGATAATCGTAAGGGACTTGTTCTTGATGTCAAAGCCACCCTCCAGAAGACAAAAACTACAATAAGGGAGTAGGCAAAGCAGCAGGAGTGAAATTCTCTGAAGAACCCATTCCACTAGAGATCTTGCCAGTAAGTTAAATAAAATTGTGTGAACTTGTTTTTCAGAAGCTTGAGGAGGTGGGGGGAGGGGGAACTGAAAAAAAATAACCTATCCCAGGAAATATTTCCAGTTTAATCTCAATGTCATCAAATTCCTCGGGGGGGGGGAGAGGGGGGCAAAAACACCTTAAAACCCATAGAAGCCCAAGTGTTTCTAACAACATCTTCCAAATGCATTCTTTATTATTTTTCTGATTGACTTAGTTTGAATTTTTTTCAGTTTTATTAAGGAGAAGCTTAAAATATTAAAATTTGGCCAAAGGATAAGTAAAACAATTCAGTGAAGTTCTCATTTAAGCCCCTAGATAAGATTGATGTCAAAATTATCTAATAGATTTAAAATCCATCATCATACCAGCTTCCTTCCAATTCCCATTTCCTTCCAACTTCCTACAGCACAAGAGGTCCTTTAAACTTTGTTCCTCACCTTTAAACTGTGTTAGCAAAAAGGTGTGTGGTAGTAAAAAATGGAAGCACAGAAAAAAAAATTTCTTTTATGTTTGAGGCTCTGAACCCTAGGAAAAAATATCAGAGTTCAGCATGTGTGGGCTGAGAAGTTTACTTCAGAAAAGAAGTCTGATGAAGTACAGGAAAACATTTTCATCAAATGGAATGAGCCACAATGGAGTTAGGAAATAATTTTTCTGGTGTTGGCTCTTCTTTTCATGACTGCTGACAATTTGGGCAACCTCTTTGAATTTGTTAGCTTCTGTTTTCCCGGTCTTTAAAAAGAGATGATACTCACTCAACAAAGTGATCCAGGATGTACAAATGAAACATTCTATTAGAAGATTTTCTGCATTTTGCCTAAGATCCAGAGTTTTAAAACCTTCTGTAATTCACAGTTCAGTGAATTATCCGGAAACATAAAAGTCTTTGGATAAAAACATTTGCATTTAGATACATTTAACCTTACATTAAAATCAAAAGATGAATAATACTTCAATGCTCCTGTCATATTTATTATTAGCTCTGCTCAAGGTGAGCAAAAGCTCTCGGGAACAGATGTGCCAGACCTTCTTCCCCTTCCCCCCATTCACT
This sequence comes from Lagopus leucura, assembly GCF_019238085.1. Classification (NCBI taxonomy): domain Eukaryota; kingdom Metazoa; phylum Chordata; class Aves; order Galliformes; family Phasianidae; genus Lagopus; species Lagopus leucura. Next base: position 13,309,201 of record NW_024962264.1, on the reverse strand, counting down.
TCTTTTTTTCCTTCTTAAACTGCAGGTGTGCCAAGCTAGGACTACTTTTTCACAGTAGTGTTTTTTCATCCTGGCACGAAAATCAGAATGCAGAAAAGACATAAGGGATAAAGGTTAAGAGAAATGACTGGCTACTAAATTGACTGCATAAAGAGTAAAAGAGAGATAAAAATGGTTGTTCAAATAAACATTCTGACCTATTCTGCCATAAACCTCTATGTCATTTTAACCCAAAGATTCTCTCCCAGAGCTCATACTTTTATTACTTGCACTTGTGTTCACAGGACAGTTTAGGTTCAGAGGGACCTCTTCAGTTCACCTAGTCTAACTACACTGCTCAAGCTGTTCAGTTGGAGCAGGTTGCTCAGGCAGGGGTCCAGGTAAGTTTTGAGTATTCTTAAGGCCACAGACCACACAGCCCCTCCAGGTGCTGTTCCAGAAGGGGAGACAAAACAAAAAAGATGGAGTTGGAGGCAAAGGAATGGTGCATGTCATCAGCATGGGAAAGGAGCAAGGATAATTTACTGAGCCACACAGCCTGTTTCTGTGGCTGTAGTCTATCCAGGTCTTACACCTCATTTATCTTCAAATATCTTTGCAATAAACATTTTGATTTCTTCTGTAGCTCAACAACGACAGCTGCAGAATACTGCTAAGACAATGTCTGCACTAAAATACATGGTGGTTTTTTGGTTGTTATTATTTTTGTTGTTGGTGGTTTCTTTTTCTTTTTTTTCTTTTTAGGAATACAGTTCTGAGATGTTTTCCCCAGTAGGTGACAACAGCACACTTCCCTCAAATGGAGCGTGGCCTGCTTGTTGCCCAAATGTTCTTCCTACTTCCCTCCTGTTTTCACAGTCAGAGATGTACAAACATTGGTAAAGTAGTTCTCCTGGGGTCCCATTCCTGGTTACACAGAGTACACAGTCTTCTGCTTTTTTTTTTTTTTCTGATGATCAGCTATGGTGTGCTAATATCCATTATGACTAATTTGTATGTTTGTGTCAGTACTGCAATCAAATTTAAACTCATATTTAAAAATATCTTAAAGATTCACTCAGCACTTCATGGCACGGTATCCTGTTCCATACCCTGAGACACAGCACAACAGAAGCATACCAAAAACTTTCAGATTTTACTAGTCATCTGCTCTTGAGCAGAGGAGACTTTTTCACACTATTGTCCTAACCCACTATGTTTATATTTACAAAAGGTAAAGAACAGAAAAGGACTCTCTTCCTCACACACACACAAAATTAAAACAAAAAAATTCACACCTTTCAGGGAACAGAGGGAAAGAATAAGTAAAAAACCCAATAGTAGGAAAGAGCAGAATTGATTGAATAGAGCTAATGAGAATGAAGAGAGTGCTAAAAGGGTCAGAGGTTATGCACAGAGCAACCCTTTAAAAAAAAAGGTATTACAATCTTTGGATATTTTATCCAACCTGTGACCCTTGTCACCAGTTAAAATATCAAAAGGTACTGCAACATTAACCACCAGACATTTTAGAAGAGTTCAAACAGCCTGTGCAAGCCTAATTAAATCTGCCACCAAATCTGTTAACTGGTACAGGAAAAATAAGATGGGGAAATTCCTTGTGACTCAAAATGAAAAGGTAGGTGGGATGAGAATACTGACACTGGCATTTATTATGGGAGAGTATTGTAATAATCAGCCCCAGCAAACAACCATCACTCGACGTGCGTAAGGCTGAGCTTTTCATCCTCAGTATGTTAAGCTTCGAATGCCAAGGAACGCTCATAGCCCGGAAAGTATTGCATGACTATTTTGTTACAAGTAGCTCCATCAGGCAAACAGATGCATTGGAGCACTCAGTTTGGTTCTAGTTGTTTTCTGCTTTGTTATACTTGTATAACGTTCTTAGATTGATTTTTAAGAAGAAAGGAGCCCTAAAAAAAGAGCAAGTTGTTATCATGAACAAAAGCAATCAAACACCTTAGTTTATTTACAGCTACATGTGACCCCTCCTAATCTAGGCAAACTGTACAGCTTCAAAGTTTCTTTACTCATGATTTATTCTGAGAGACATTAGAAAAGCAATAACATTACAGGCTTAATTAGACAACAGCATATTAAATAGTTGAAGAATTCAGGATAGTCATGCCAGCCAGAAGTACCTGCTGCAACATGATACACTGCACTCAACTACTATGTGATAAGCAAATTTTCAATATGATAAGCAGAATATTTGACCTTTGTACCAGAAAGCATCACAGCCCTACACAATTCACACAGACAACGTAGAACTAATGACCTTCTGAAGCAGATAGAAAATAAGATCTTATCCTTCCTCCCAATGCTCTTATACTTAAACAGAAGCGAACAAAAAAATTGATCTGCTTCTCTTACATAGCTAGCTTTGTAGTCCTATTGTAACCAGTGAATTGAAGACCTATCCTTAATAGGGATATTTAATGTCTGACACTGACCTTTCTAAGATTACTTCATTTTGGACATGCTAGGCATTTCAGACTTGGCTTTGCTCTTCTCTTATATAAAATAGTAACACACGTACTTCCATTTGGAAGTATAAAGACGTCAGCAGCTACACTTCACCATTCAGAGGTCACAAAGACGGAAAAAAATATAATGAACAACTGAAGCTAGACAAGTTGTCCCTAAAGGCTCTACCAGTCAGAATCCATGTGTAATAGAATGAGTTTCACAAGGAAGTTCATTTTCAAATTTCAATATTTTGTCTTGAAATATGTGCTTCTTCGATGAGAGAAAACAATTCAAAAGACACTCTTCTTGATGTATGACATTAAAATAAACACCAACCTAACCTGGCACTTAATTATTTTTCCTTGTAAATCCTGACCCTGTTAAATCTCCAAACAAGTAACATTTTGTATCAGTAACAGCAGTAGGCCATTACACTACTAAAAGAAAATGCTTCAAGTTTTCATACTGACCTGCACCACTTGTCATCTCTGCTTACAGTTATGATTTTTCTGGGCTAGAGTATCTTTTAGTAAAAAGCAAAAATTTTTGAAGTCAAGAAATACTTTTAAATATTACCCCTTGGCTTTCTCCCTTTGAGGAGGACAAAATTTAATCTCTCCAAATGGAAGTTACTCTTTTCTGCTAAATTTATGTGATTACTAAGAAACCTTAGATCCGCAGGATGTAAAAGAGATGAAAAGCAACATTAGCTGATGTATATCAAATCCACTCCACTTTTATCAAGCAGATCTAAAAAGTTATTAGTGCTGTGGTAAGAATACAGGGTGCATCTCTAACATGCTTTCATTATTCCCTGACTGTTCATACCCTTCAAGTGTTTTAACATTCTCTGGGCATGGACAAAGCAGACACTGGGGTGGGTAGGTAAGTTTTAAATGTAATAACATTCAAGCAGTGACACCAATTTAGCATTGACTGCCTTGTGACTCAACTTAGTCACTTCCTCACTAAAACACAAGAACTGCTTATGCTTCTAAAAATACATGTGTTTGTAATATGCTCTTCTGAAATACCTTACCAAAACTGTATCTACTAATAAGCTTTAAGATGTAGTCATGTACAGACAATTCATTTCAATGTAGACCTAACTCTGAAGCTGCTATTGTTTCATAAAAAGAGACAGCCATTCTGAGGAAGGAATCTTTTGGATTACCTAAAAAAAAAAAAAAAAAAAACCCTCAGAGTCAAACATCAGGGAGTCCAGATAATACTTTCCATGCTGTTATATTTTCACATCCGCTGGGTTTGCTATAATATACCAGTGGATGTATTCTGCTACTATCCAACTGCCCTTCATGTCAAAATGTACTTCCCAATAGCTAAGGCAAAATTGATCTCTCCTAAATTCAACCAAGGGTTCCTCGTTGTACTTTATTGCGAAGCTTAACATCATTACACTTTTTCCCTTCTGATTGTTTTTATGCAGACATATGGGTTCCTTCAGAACGCAGCCAAAGGAACACTTAGAAATTGCAGCTGGAGCCAAGATGTGATGCAGTTCCCTCCTCCTGGCCTGACAGGAAGTGGAATTGGTAGGGACAAACTTGTATAAGGGTAGCTGCAGGTGGGTTTGTATCACACTGTCTTCATCTGTGCATCTCTCTAAAGCTCCTGCCAGTTACTTCAGCCTGCAGTTCTGCTAAACTCTGCTCTAAAAATACACATGAGATCTGTAACAAAATATTAGGATATTATCAATTTTGCTGCAGGAGTTTGCTGAGTCAATTAACATGGGAATTCCTTGCAGCATACCCCCTTACAAACTTCTCCCACTATTTTGCTGCTTTCTTTACCACACAGCATATAAGCTCTGAAGATGTGCCAGATGACGCATCATCTGCTCTGGACAAAGTAGGATGTTATACAACTGTACTCTGGAAATTCTCAGCTATTTACAGATGAAGAGTTATTCAGTCCAGGGAGCCGCACCTAAAGGGCAGCTCTCGCGTCTACAAGTATTGAACGCCCACACCCCCATACAACTATTGCTGCTGGGTCTCACATTGCAGCACTCAGGAAGCAAAGAGGTACTTACTGCCCCTGGGGTACTACTCAAAGGAATGGCTCACATCCCACAGGGCTGAAGAAAAACACCTCTGCTGGTACATAAAATACAGCCCCATTCTCACTATATTTTCATGGATTTCTAGGCTCATTATCTCTCAAGACATAGTATCTTTTGCTTACTGCCAGACCTACTCACTCAGCCTAAGATTTGGAAGTTGAGGTATGTTAATCATAATAACAAGTAGGGCTAGCTGTCATCTGGAAATCTGATCACACTAAACAGCAGTACTTGTGAGCTTTGTAAATACTCAGTTGTTCATTCATCTCTTGCTTTCAAAGCAACGAAAGCCTAGGGACAGGATAGTGAACACACACCTGAAAAATTTCTACCCAATAACCAAACCAATATAATGGTTACTTCAGTTCTACAGGCTCCCTAAATATTGCTGAGACTCAGTTACTCTATCAGTTAATAAATACGGCACCTTAAGAATTTGAACAAACACATGATCATGTCAATCAGCATCTAACACATGCCAAAACCCAGCATCTCAGCACTGCAACAATTTGGCCGTATAAACTAATAATTTCTGAAGTTCTTAATCTAGCCAACAGAAGACTGGAATCCTTATATTTCAGGAGATACAAAAGGTAATCTAAAAACTTCTGTTTCATTTTCTTAGCTGCAATATAAGCAAGAAGGTTTAGCAAATTAAAAACAAACAAATTCCCACCCTCCAGAATTACAATGGTTATACGCTTTATGGACTAATGACGTTTTTTATGGTGACAGACAAACACAAAGAACTCATTTATGATGCTAGTTGATAACATACAAAAGTTAAATTAATCTGTTGTAACTGGTTGTTCAGTTCACCATATATTTAGCTGTCGTATTCATTTGTAAGCTAATGAAATATTATCCAAACATTGAATGCTGCACTGGTGGATGTTTTGGCTAAATAGCTAAGGATACTGTTGCCTAGAATCATATCATATATCTGTTTACTACAGGCTAAAGACAAAATTACTGATCCTGGTATTTAAGTTAGTTGGAACTTCTGAGCTTAGGAATTTTCCCATAGCTGTTTCCAACACAGAAGTTGAACAGACTGTCTTCAGCAAGCTAGCTTTACATTACTTTGCACTTCATTACCAGAAGTCTAAGACTTTGGCACAAGAATGTCGGCGCACTGGAACAGCAAACATGAAATTGAAGGGAAAAACAGGAATCAAAACACACTAACTTCATGATTTTGAGAAAATCAAATTTGAGAAAGAAGTTCTTCACTTACTTGCTGAGTTGACTATGAGTCAACTGGTGAAAACCAGTTCTCACAAATATTCTCACTTGCTTATCAACCCTAAAGCAAGTGCCGACAGCATTTATCTTTTTCTCATATTTCAATAGTTTCTAAAGTTTCTTAATATAATTAATGTGAAAGTTGGAGTCTTAATTGTTTTGCTTCTAAGCTAAAAGAGGATCTGGAAGCTTCCTTTTCCTATAATTTTGCCAGAATTTCTTTGGCATAAATGAGCTGGACAAGAAGTGAGCGATTTATCATCATTATTACTAAACTGCAGGGGGAAAAAAAGTGTTCATTCTGTTCTCAACATTCTAGAAGGAGAGAATCTAAAAACCACAAATACTCTGAAACTTCAAAAAATTTAGGTTCAAATAAATTTTTAACCAAAGTCTATTCAAGGTTCTACTGCGCTGATCATTAACACTTTCAACAATGTTAACGAAGACACTTCGAAGTAGGAAGACCAGAATTGAAAAAGATGTCTTTTGGAAAGTATTTACCCTCAAGGGCTTAGCTAGTTCAGAGTTTAGGGAGTAGTCCCAAACACTTGAGATAGCACTTAACTGTCTTCTGGAACAGTGTCCTTCTTAATGCTGATTATAGATGCTTATAAAAAGGAACGGGTGAATTATACCAACTGCATTCATTGCATTTTGAGATTGACATTCACATTTCCCTGTTTCCATATGCTTCTACGAATAAAGTAATTTGGATTAATGACAGAGTCACCTTTAACTATGCTAGAACGCATTATCTTGGAATATACATATTAAACTAAAACTTAACACACAGATCAACTTACAGCCTGGTTGACACTTTTGTCACTCAAGATGAAGAACGATGGATGCTTACCTTCATGCATTTCTTTGCATAGTATTTTGCTGCTCCTGCAGCAAAACACACTTCTCCTAAAACACACATTATTGAGTTTTAAATTTCTGCTGTCTCTATTTTCAAGTCTCAGTAGTTATGAATTTATAAGTTACCAAATATTAAATAAACACCAAATAGTTTAGGTCCAAATTCTTGGATATACTCCAGCTGCTGTGTGTTTTTGTTACTTGTAGCTCCTGGTATCTTGTCCTCTAGAATTTCTTCTTTTTTAGGGAGAATCTTTCTAGCGGTAGAAAATTACTGTGGGCGATAGACACCTAGGACTGTGCATATAATGAATTTTCCTTTTCATAGACAGTGTAGGAAAAGCTATAAAGCAGTTATTCATACTTTCATCGTTGGAGATTCCAGCTGGGTTCCACTGAGCAATGGCTTCTGTGAATAACTATCCAGGTGCCCCCACTGGCTCTAAATACCTTACTGCCTGGGGACAGGGCACTTTCCACAGCAGTGAGAGGTACAAATACAAACTCCCTTAGGACAGATACAGAAAAGCTTCTCTCACTGCATGCTACACCTGCCAGATATTCAAAGGACAGCACTTTCATTGAGAGCTTTCTTGAGAGACTATCCACTCAGGCTGTTGAGGTATGCCTGCCCTGATCACAGTTGTAATAACAAGTTTGCAACAGGAGAATATGCCAAAGCTTCCTCATATCAAGGAGAAGATAACACCTATGCAGAAGGAAACAATGGCCTAAGGATACACTAACATGAAACTAACTCGAGAAATAACACAAGTAAGAAATATTACACAATAACAAAAGTGAATAATTTGCTTAATAGATCTGTTGGTAGACTACGGTAGAAGTCATTGAGTAATGATGTCCAAAAATAAGGTGTGAAGCTAGTAAAATCAGAGGCAGATGGGTTTATTTTAGTGGGAATGACTGTATTAAAGAGAAAAATAATGTGAGGAGGAAAAAAGTGAATATAAAAGGGAGTAAAATCATGCAGTCAGACATGATCAGGGTACATATCAGGCAGACACGTGCTTGATGTCCACAACTGGCACAGGCTGTAAAACTGCTCCTTCCACCACTCCTGCTTCTGACTTAATTCCACAGTCACAATCAAGTTCCCAGTATCAGTGAGGTGAGAGTACATGGAAAGATCTACTTAACATTGGCATGGAAACCTCACTTCTTCCTCTCTTACAGAAAACACTTAGAAAATTTGACAAAACTAGGTCAAACTCATTGCGTTGTAAAAACTCCAAATCGTATTTCTAGCAAACTACTGTTCAACAACAATAAAATTATTCTACGTACACCAGTCCTCTTTATAATTCTCAGCACATGAAGCCTTCTACAGAAAAGCTTTACTATGCAGTTTTAGAATGCTTATGAAAAGGATGTTAACTACATTCAATTAAAAGAGAGCTACTTATGATGAGGCAGAGGAGATGATCTGCCAGCTAGATGCTTGGTAGCAAAACTGTTACAGACAGCAACTCTATCCTCAAAATATTTACGTCAACTCCATCTCAAAAGGAAACGTTTTCTCCTAAGCTAAGCACTCAGAGAAACCTAGGGACTGATCTAAATGTGACTATAACATTCAAAACATCTGGGATTCACCAAAAGCAAGCTTTTAAAACTCAGCCAGCTGTCTCATATGACCTTTTCAGCAATCTTGGCTGAAGAAAACCTCTAGTTCAAATTATTTCATCTTCACAGATTCTAGACCCTCTCATTTTAGAAAACTATAATTCTTTTATTTTCTTCCAGTACAGTGATTTCCAGTTTGCCTCGTAATTCAGGCTCACGTAAGCTTGAAAGTGCCTAAGTTAATACTACACACAGCTTGTTCTCATCTTCTGACTCACCTCAGAACAGGAGCAGGATCCAGGAGCTACCCTGAAGTAACATAAACATGTTAGAATATCTGTTAGGTTAGTTTTTAAACCTTGATGAAGATTTGGTTAGGCTCAGAAGAGGGGCAGTACACAGTGACAGTCTATGTCAATTTGTACAGGGCATGAGAAGCTAAGAACTGAGAATTGTAAGACATTAAAAACAAACAAAGCAAAAAACATACTCAGAAAATTTGTGAAGTCCTGCCAAAGAGTGAAAAGGTTTGGACTAGTGATGCCTACATATAAAATTGAATTCCTTAGCCTATAATTACACCTATATCACAGAATCACAGATACGTTGACATTAGCAGGGCTCTCTGGGTCCACCAGCTCCAGCTCCAGCCCCAGCCCAGCCATCTGGAGCAGCTGCACAGGCCTGCATCTAGGTGGCCTTTAGGGATTTTCAAGGATGACGCTCCACAACCTCCCTGGCAATCTGAGCAGCCTGCACCGGTGCTCCATCATCTGCACTGCACAGAAGTGCTTCCTGCTGTTCACAATTGTTGTGTTCCAGCTCGTGTCCACCGCCTCATCTTGCCATTAGGCACCACTGAAAAGAACCTGGTTCTGCCCTCATTGCATTCTCCTTCCATACATATGTATTTATAAACATACCTATTTATACATATTTGGCAGTCCTTGCTTGGACTCTTTCCAACAAGCCTAGGTCTCTATCTTGAACTATGGAGTTGAGAACTAGACACAGTACTAAAGATGCAGTCTCACCAGTGCTGAGCAAAGGAGGAGGTTCAACAGTCTTGAGCAGCTGGGCAATGCTTTGCTTTACTCATCTCAGGATATCATTATCCTTCCTTGTACCAAGTACACTTGCACACTCGTTTACTTTAAAACGTTTGTTTTCGGATGTGTGTGGATTAACGTGAAGGCAGAAATGGCAAATGAGCATCAACTAACTGCTTATAACTTCTGATTCATATTGTCAAATTTTACTCCATTTCAAGTGTAAAATACTCTTAACTGGAAATCCATCCTAGCCTAAATTAAGTGTTTATAGTAATACAGTTATCACCAATGGCTTGGCATTAGTATAGCAACACCAAATACTAAGCTACTATAGCAGTACAAGATGCACACCTAAACTCTAAGTTAAATCTGCTTTCTCTATTCAAAGGCTTTTCAGACATTTCTATTTATATCCCACCTACAGATCTTTTAGACCTATTTTCAAAGGCTTGACACTTGCAGTTTCACAGAGAAAAGTTGAATCGACTTCAGAGGAGAAAACTATTTCTTGGAAGCTCAAGGATTTTCCTAGAAATTGAAGTTTCATCTCAAGTGTAATAATCATTTAGGAATACTTTCCTAAACTTTAATTTTTAAAAAAAAATATTCGTTTGATTGCATGATCAAACCAGAAGCTAAGCATCTTCCCAGAAAAAACAATGACAAATGACTGAGTTACTTTCTGAAACATTTCAGAAAATTATATGGTGTTACAAAAAAATTAAAACAAAAAAAAAATTGGTGCAGCAGAATAAAATTACCAAGGAGTTTTTAGCAGGGTTTTTATTTTCCAATGAATCGCATAGCATATCTGATAGAGAGTCCACAAATGGCCGTAGTCTTGTTCCCAAATCTATAGATTATAACTTCAAATGAACAGAAGGTTTTGCTACTGGAATCTATATCAAAAAATACTGAAGGAATGCACAGGAATGTCTCACAACACCTCTCTCTCTCTCTCTCTCTGTTTCAGCAAGCAATAAATAACACCTTAATAGTAGGCCAGAACAAAACAAACAAGTTTAATTCAGTTTGCAGAAGCCAGACCAGAAATCTCTCTGTAAACGACTAAGGAACAGTGATGGATTCAGGCTTAGTGCAGCTTTTGCCATAAATCAGGGCATACTTGTCACCACTCTCATCTATGAACAGCTGTTACACGTACATTGAACACGTTATGTGGACCTTCAGGTTTTTTCCTGTTTCAGTACTAGAAACCACATGCAAGAACTTTTAAAAAAGGACATCCTTGGCCTACAGACTCAGAAGTTTCATGGCCTTTTTATTAAGGAAATACAAGCCTATGTCTTCAAGCAGGAGTAATAGTAACATTGTTCGCAGCTGGAAACGGCAGTGAAGCAAAGCCTGAAAATATAATCACTCAGGGGTGTATAAACAGAAGCAATTAAAATCTTCCCATCGAGTCCTGAGACAGCATTTAGAACAGTCTGAACCTTAAACATCTTTGCACTCCTGATCCACAACTGACTCCAACACATTCAAAAACAACACCCCTCTCTTTTACCACTGCACTAAGCACAAAAACTAACCCAGTCTTTTTCATGCTTTACCACTACATCAGCAAAAGCCTACACTACAGGACCCCTTAAGGTAGCACTAACAAACACAAGTCCCAGAAATACAGTACTCCTTCTGTACTGTTGAATCACCATGAAAACAAAGCTTATTCAGCTGAGGGTTTTGTTTGTTATGTATTTTTGATCTTACAACAAACTAACTTTACAAAAACAGATACTATTTTTTATAGACAGATTACCTAGTTTCTTCACAGTACCCCTAAATAAGATAACACAGTTTCTCAGGCAACAAAAGCTAGCACATTAGAACACAACATGTCTAAGACTACTGAAAAATAGTCGTAAAAATAGTTATTAAATCAGTATTTTCATCTAACTACAATTTTAACCAGATTCCAGACTTTATTTCTCAGTACTAACTTAAAAGGAAGTGAACTGTCTCCCATTCAAAGCAAACGTTGCAGCCTTTCACTAATGCTAAAAGATGCTCTACTAAATCATGCCAACCATGACTCAGACTGAAGAGACGCTAAGCTTTACCATTTGTGAAGCCCTGCTTTTCTCCACAGTCATTAGATTAGAACCATTCTTTTTCTCCCCTCTTCTTCCTTCCCCTTTTTTGTGATCATTGGCAGCAGCTTTCAGAAGAAGCTGGGCCTTCAAGGATAAGATCAAATAAAATATCAACACAACAAGAGAAAACAAAACATTAACAGGATCTGGTAGAAAACAAACCACCAGCTAGACAGCACTGCTTCTGTGACTTACATTTAAACTCAGCTACAGCTACACAGAGCAAAGCAACAACAAACCTGCAAGAATTACAGGATCAGTAAACTCAAAGAAGTCACTGCTCCTTGTGGAAGCCTTAAAGCCAGTTCCAGCCTTCTCAGCCAGACACCAACAGATCCATTAAGCTGAGGTGAAAGAAATTCCCATATTTTAAAAGACCCAAGTATGGAAAGTGAGCTATAATATTTATTCGCCCTTTAAAGAACAAACACTTGGGATCACCAGAACAGGTAACATGTAAACAGAGAAGAACGAGTGTCAGACAGTGTGCCAGGTGCACCTTTCTGTGCTTCCAATGGAAAAGACACTTAGGAAAAAAAAAAAAAAAACCCAGAACAAAGCAAGCAAAAAAATCACAGAATCCCCTCTCCAGTCCAGTGACTACGTCAATAAGGTGACTGACCAGAAATCCCAGCTACTTGTATGATGCAAATCACATAGTAAGTCAGCTGATTAGATGGGGCCAAAATTCAGACATTTTGCACACGTACAGAGAAGAGCCCTTTTTCACAGGTTCAGTGTTGCCAGGCCAAGGAGGTGGGTTAGCCCTGCTGTCATCATTGCTCAGTGTCATTACAGAGACCTTTTTTACTGGGGCTCTGAAATTTAGGACAATATGCACATAGTCGTGCCAGCTCTTTATTAAGGTCCTTCAGAGATTTGACACTATATATTCTCATCAGATCAAAGCTATCTGCTAAGTATGTTAGTCAAAGTAGAGAGCCTGCTGTACTTTCCCACCTTCTCTCCAAGTTTGAACCAAAGCATTAAGAACCAAGGTACAAGCCATTTATCTGTCAAATCAAGATCAAGTATACTTAAGAGCCTCTGGCAATAAAGAACAAGGCTAGTTAAGGGCCTCTGGCAAAGCTGATGGTGCAGTCTGTCCCTATCCAGCTTTAAAGAGGATTGATAGAAAGGCCCTCACTGCTATTACTAAATAGAATTTTTGAGAAGTTGGAATTAACTCCCTTTAACATCCATGAAATTCAGTATTGGTTCTTCCTCTCAATGCTAACTCGTGCTTTTTCCTTTCTCTAATCTCTAACATTTGCAAAAACAAACAAAAAACCCCATGTATTTAATGACTGTTCAGTAGTAGGCTGCTAGCTGAAATAATAGTAATGCTGTAATTCTGAAACACTGCATTCCTATTGTTTAAAATGAAGTAAAAGAAAATAATAAATAAATAAAAAACTAAAATAAATTACCAGAATAAAACAATTTAGCCTTCTGTCTGCCTGCCTGTATTTATAGCCTGGCAAAACTCAGGTTCATAGGCTGGAAGTGAAAGCTGATGTGGGAACTCATTTCTAGGTACACAAACAAATAAAAGATGATCATGAAAACAAAGGCTGATCACAGAAATAAAATAAGAAAAATAAAGAAGAAAACTTCAATTTCTACTGATCATTTGGATTACAGTAGAAAAGAAATGCTGGAAGAAGGTCTGTCTCTAGAGAATTCAGTCTTAGGACTCTCCATGGTAGGCTGGGATACTTGAACAGATGATGTTACTACACTGATCAGATGTTACCCAGCTGAACATTCTGCTGGCAGAAAACATGGCTAGCAAGGAAGCTCAATTGTTAAAAGTTGTAATTGACTTGTGTGGCTTTTTTTAATACAAAAAGAAAAGAGGAAATACTTTGTCTCATGCACTGTTTTAACACAGAACAAAATATTTTATACATAAATATTTAGGAATAAAACATTTTTATTAACTCTCAAAGACAATGTAAGAATTAAATTACTGGAAAAAGTGTTATAATCAAAATACATGTTTTAGTAATAACAAAAACCATCATTCCTTCCCATGTGAATACCTCTCCCAAAAAGTGAGTATCCTCTGGCTTTGTCATGCCTTAGGAGGTGCTCCAGACTTGCTGTTGCTTGTAAGAGGTTTGGCTCCAGCCCACAAAGGAGGGTGGACGCGTGAGAACTTTCAGCCCTGACAAGACCCTAGGAACTGCACTTCATATTTAAGATCCTCTGATCCTGATACATCAACGGACATATAAAGAGAAAATATAAGTCATCAGTATCCAGACATTTGAGTGAAATATCTCATTCCATCATTTTTACTCCAATGAAAAGTATAGACTGCAATTTCAACCAGACCTAATTTCTTCTTAGAGAGCCAAGTACAAAATGCAAGTGGTCACACAGCGACCCACAGACAATTCTTCATGCTAACAGAGGAAAGTCACCTTTGCTTGAAAGCATTATAGTCATTGCTGTTCAACAAAAGGATGAAGAACCACTCGGTTAGTATTACCTAAGCTGTGACCAAGCGGAACCCAGCACACAACCACAATCAGGATTCTGTGCTAGAGGAGAAGATACCCCAATAATTAATTCCATTAAAGCTGATTGCAGTGCACATTACTAATAATACTAAAACAGCCACCACTGTCTCTCAATCTGCCTCAGCACCTCTAGTAGAAATTGTCTCTCAGAGCACAGTGAATGCTTGCCGTTCCCCAAGGCTTCTGCTTAGAAAATACATCATAAGAATGAAAATACTGTGAGAAACTTCAGCTTCTGAGCAACAATTGCCTCTGCACCTGGCTCTCACTGAAGCTCAGGTAAAAATCTCCTGAAAGCCTCTGCATAGCAGTTTCTGTCTGAACGTGGATGCAATATCCACAGGGTAGTAGGTAAAACGTTCTAGGAGCCACTGGCAGGCTCCTTACAGAAGTAGAGACTAAGATCAAGATAGGAGCCACCCAGTGATTCCTATTGTTTTCTCTAGATGGCCCTTTAGGCAGTACGTGAATTTCTTTGCTTTGCCTTTCAGAGTGGCCTTGTTCCTCTTGGCACCATTATTAGGTAACTTCAGCACCTCCTTTTACGCCCTGAAATCTGTTCCCCAAACCAGACATCCGAAAATCAAGTCTTGTAGAACATAACTCAGGAGGTCTTCCCAAATTACACTGTGTAAAAACACCCTCCCAGGTGGCAGCTGAAGAAAAATTATTAGATTAATTTAGAAGAGAAATATTTAGAAAGGTGGAAAGGAAGAGGACAGAGACTTAGTAACAACACAGATAGTTCATGTCAATCTTTTGTACATTAAAAGTAGCAATACATCTTTCTTCATCAACAAAAAGAACAGAGAATTATTCAGCTATTCAGCTATTTGTCCAGAGGCCACCATGATTAAAACATTAAGCTGAATGCTTCTGGAGTAAAATGATCTTCATATAGATATGATTTTGAGGGGGAAGGAGAGAGAGAGAGATACTTATGACTCAGGTGAGTTCCAAAAAGGCATACGTGCAGCAACCACTGACAAACAACGAAGAACTCTCAGAAGACCTTTGGTAATACAACAAAATAAAGCAAAAACACCTTGAGACAGCTAAAATACTCCATCGGTAAATGTGAAAGGTTCACTTTACACCTAGGAGTTGCCATTTTGTAGCATCAAATAAATCTTAAGTTCCAGAGATAAACGGAAATTTGAGGAGAAATGCACATGCATGCAACATTCTTAGATTGAGAATGTTTTAAAGTGGTTTAGAAAATCGCAAATGCTTATATGTATTAATGTTGAAGTGTTCAAATAAACTGAGTTTGAGAGAAAGTGAATCAAAGCCTTTTATAGCACATTCAAAGACCTCTCAAAATGCCCTCAGTATACACAGAATTCAAATCCCATTAACTCCTCTTAAAAATGGGGGACCACAACTATACCAAGATCCATCTCCCAGTCAAGTAATAGAGTTATTGCCACAACAGCTCTCTTTATTCTGAGGCAAGAAATCAAACGAGAATAGAAAGCCTTGCTTCTTTAGCATGCGTCCTGGCTGCAGGCTGAGCTCTCATGCCAGTCCCTTCCCTCCGATCTCTCGTGAGCCAAGGCTCACAAGCAGGCCACAGCTTGCTGGCACTGCCACACTGCCACGGCTCTCACTGGTCTGTGCTCAATGAAATAGTAGAAGAGAATCCTTCTGGTTTACTCACATTCCATACGCTGATAGTATTCTTCTGTGAAATTTAGAAGCGTATGAATAACAAACCATTACAGTGACAAGGACCAAACTTCTATGTTTATAGAACACTGGCAGTTCATAAATATTGAAGTATGCTGTTAGCAACGAACTACAACTTATAGATGCTATTTTTCTCCCTAGAGATAGAGAAACAGTAACCATCACTGAAATAATTTATTTATAGACCTTTGAATTTTAAAGCCACATGATTGCACTACAATTTTTCCATTAAAATTCTAAAAAGTCTATTTGTTACCCCTTTGATGAATATGCTAAAGGCAACAGAAACAGCAGCTATTGCTGACATTTCCTAATGATATAGTGGTATTTGCCACTTAATCATCAATACGGTTTTTTAAATGAGTCCTAACATTGCCAAATAACTCTCATGTAGCTTCATTAAAGCAAAAGCATAGGAATCCTGTCACCATTGGAGATTGCAATTATGTATCTTAATTTGCATCACGGAAGCATTACAGCAAGGAGATGCACACTGAAAGGCAAAATTCCCCTAGGTGTCATGACAGGCATGTTCTGATCCGGAGTCAGAAAGGAGCACAGTCAGATTTGTTGCCTAGTCAAGCCCTGCCTTGAAAGTTTCCTGACAGCTCCCAGGGTCCTTCAGCTAATTCATGTGACCTCCGCCATCAGAAGCCTTTTCTCTTTCAAACTCACAAGGTGTCATCCCCCTAAACCTTTCTGGGAGAAAAAAAAAAAAAAAAAAAACATTTTCCTTCCTGTGATGCTCATGGTCAGAAAGCTCCTGACAGCAAACACGAATGAATAATAAGACTAGTAATTAAAAAAAAAAGTAGTCAACCAAGCTATACAGAACTACAATTAAAAAATATTCCCCACATTCAATCTTCCCTTGCTGTGTTATGTTTGGATGTTACATTAACAGCTGTGACCCTCCTGGAGACTATTTTCCATCTAAATTTTAGATGATTCTGTTAGAGGGCATTTAAAAAAGTAAGCTTGTAAGGATAAAGTCTTTCTATCAAGGTTTGTTCAAACAAATTTTTGCCACCCTATCTCAAAAATGACTTCAAACACTAAGCAAACACTTCTTCAAAGTATGAATGAAGCTGTAGAAATTACGACTAATAATGAAAACAGAAAGGACATACTACAAAATCAGGCTCAAGCTGACTTCTAAAAGTCTTCCAGATTCACGTCCTTCTCCTATGAAATTCTCCTCCACTCTCCTCGCTCCTGCACACACAGTAACCTTTGCGGATTTTAACAAGTCAAGTCTACCGCATCCTGTCACAGCATGCAGGGCCTTGTGCAGGCGAGAGCCTCACACTCAGGACATCATAAATGCAGCCTTGTTGGAATACTGGAATGAAGTATAAGAAATTTTGCATCCTCCCTCACTCAGTCAATCTGCACTCCTGCATGGAGTTTATACGGTGAGGTTTCAGCAGCCAGAGGCTGCAGTGACACCTCCTGTGAAAACTGCCCAGGAGCTGCTCCAGGCTGATTAAGAGCTAGTGACCTCTGAAATACAGAGGATATCTCACCTTGCTGCTCTACAAAACTAATACATCTCATGAAAGGCATACTCCTTCAGTGGTCCTGTCGCCCTTTACCTATGCAAATAATTTTAAATTTGATCTTGTTCTTAAAGAAATCCCTTAAAAAGGGCAGTCAAAAAGCTTTAGGAAGAGTTAGAGTAAATACAAGCAAAAGGGTAACACACTGCCTAACATTTGCACATTTCGCTTTGAGCATTTCAATTCCCAGGATAAACTATTATAAGAGCACACCTACAGAACCCCTGAAACCAGAGATCAGCCTGTGTCAGTACAGACAGAAGCAGCTGTATGTCCTACAATATTTAGGTTTAAATTGAAGATAACTATCCTCGGCTCAGGAAGGCATACCAGCAGGAAGTCTCTAGGCCCCTAGATCACATTGCAAAGAGACAGACGCAAGGAACCTCCATTCATGGAGATAGCTGAAACTTGACTGAACAAGACCTTTGGCAATCTGATCTAACTCTTAGATAGGCCCTGCTTTGAGCAAAAAGTTGGATCATTTGATCTCCAAGTCTGAAGATTCCTATGATCTTATGACATACATTGCTCTATATACAAATCACCCTTAAATATGTGTGAAACTCTAAATGGTGCTGGATGATTAGATGTGCACTCACACACATCAGTTTTGCTTCCAGTGATGCTTTTGAGTGTTATGAGTCATGCCAGGTATTCTATATTTGGAAGATAGCAACAAGCCACAACACACAAATATTTTAGCAATTTTGGAGAAGTTATGAGGTAACCTATATCCACATCTACTAATGAAATCCTATGAGCTCTACTAACGCTTTCCTTCTGCGGAGAAAGGAATTATTTTGAGAACATACTGTCACCCTTGATTTCAATGAAGAATCTTGAGTACCAATGGGAAATGGAAAACTGCATTTTTTACGTATCCATTCAGAATCAGTGTCCAAAAAGCAAACTAAATATCTCCTCATTATTTAAGAGCTAGTTACATTTTCCTGAACAGTTACACTGTTGCAGCAAATCTGGCCTGGCCATGGACCAAATCTGGAAAAAGGTTAAAATTATCCCTACAACCTGCAGATCCTTTGTTTTTCTCAAAGTCAAGCCTGAATTCTGCACCATAAATCTGCAACTTGAGATGCAGATTTTTACAGAATTTGTGTTATTTCATGTCAATTAATGAGGCTGCTCTGGTCTAAATTAGAAGAGAATCTTGTCCCAAGAGTCTCATTTTCAAAAGTAAGGTTACATATACTCATCAGAGCAGGATACAATTTTTAAGAAGTGTTTGCTTATTCTGTCTCCCCAGCACCTGGCAAACAGTTTTTGAGTCCAAGACATTTATTTCCTGTTAGGGTGCATGTGGAGCCGTAAGATAGCTAGAGCTTGATTCATAAAAGCATTTGTATGAGGGTTCTGTAATTTTATCATGGATCTCTCATACAGTAGTCAGGCTTCAGGGTGAATGTTTCATTCAAAGAAAGGAGCGTTTTTATTACATGAAAATATTGCAAAACACAGAGCAGGTGCTAGGGAACTGCAACTCCTCAGAGAACTATGGCCTCGGGAAAACACTCCCATTTGACCACTGAGAGACTTAATCATGTTTCTAACTTCCTCTTTTTTCTCTTAAGATGTGTCAGAGGTGGACTGAGAGCTGACATATCGAATGCACTTCTCTCTAAATTTCGAGTCTGAAAAGACCCCCTCTCATAGACTGAAAGGTCAGCCCTTGATACGTAGCTTTCCCCAAAACTCACAGATGAAGGTCTGACAGCGTAAAAAATATCCAGTTCCTCAGACGTTAACTTTCTATGTCACACAAATCTACTGTATTTATTCTTCCAGTGAATTCCATAGTTTGTGGCAATATCTGGGAGGACAGGGACATTTCCTCTCTCAGGGAAATCTTGCTCTTCGTAAGCAGTTACCAACATTCTATGAATGCTATCTATATCCCCTACTCCGTATCATATGCCCACACAGAATCTCAAACCCAAAAGACAGCTAACTATCTGGTTACAAAGGGAGAAATGCGAAGTTGGGACACACTAGCTGTTCATTCCTACTGGAATTAAAAAGACTCTTAAGAAATAAAATGCTACCTATACACTCATAGCACAGCTTGTCAGCTTTTTTACTGCAGCTATTCATTTCCTCTCCCCTTGCATAATTCTTCCTTTCCCATTAATATTTTTAAATGTCTACTGAGACCACTACAATAAAAAAAAAAAGTGGCTTATAACTGAAGACATATAAGTTGCTATGTTTTTGGAAAATGAATAAATTTATTAGAGACATACACTTAGCACCAGCTTCTGATCTTTCTGGAATTACCTATTCTTCAGAACACCATAATAAGATTTTTAATAAAAACTGCTTCTTATATGCCAAAGCATTAACTCTTGTGAAATGGAAATCATCTTATCTTAGAGGGTATGAATAGCGCATAGGACATCATGAATTACCTTTGATAAAAAACTCCTCTTTCAAAAGTATCAGGCAACTAAAGCTCTTTCTATAGCATCTGCTCTCATTTTTATGAATGGACTTTACTATTGGTTTCTTTTTTTTTTTTTTTTTTATCCCCACACATTCTCTTCAACAGCCTAGAGTCTAATTAAATAGAAAATGATGAATCTCCAATAGGATGCTCAACATCCTCAAGTTCCCTTCACAACAAAACAAGGATTCAGGGAGTCCAAAACACTTTGGATTTTGCATTCTTGTAAAAAGAGCCTCATGTATGCTCTCCTCAAACTTACTGTGTGAAACATTAAAAAGTTAAATACAAAAGAGAAGGCTCAACAAAAAACTTAAGTCTCTCTGAAATCTGGATACAAATCCAACTTTCGTGAGCTACCCCTCCCAATGAATTTAAAAACATCCCAGAATGAACTGGCGTTTCACAGTAGTTACAAAATGGTTGATGTTGTGGCATCCAACAAAGTTTCCATATAATAGTTAGGGCTTTCTGAAAACTGGATCCTTTCAAGTGATGTGAAATAGGACACAAAAAACTGAGGCATGTAAAAACATTAGTTGAAGTTTATGATTTTCTTTTGAACAAATTCAAAATCTAGAAGTCAAGCTGTGCAACCATCTATCATTATTAAAAAGGATAATAAAGTAACAGACAACGATGAACTCTAAGCTGCACACAAGCATGCAGCCAACTTGGAAGTAAATGGAAAAAATGTTCCACGCATAGAGAAGTCTGCATACTCCTTTAGGCCTCATAAATGAGCATGGATTTACCAGTCTCCTTCGTACCATAGATAACTTACAAGCATACTGACTCTCTAGAGGTCAAAGTCACAAGTGTTTAGAAGCACAGTTTTCAAAGTCACATTGCTTTATGACTGCTCCTATGTCTAAAGACTAATTAACTGTGACAGGCTGACCATTAAGAAAAAAACACTCATAAAACATCTTCATCTTGTTGTGTGTAACACAAATATATCACCCTAAAAAGAGAAAGTGACAGGTTTAAGTTTCAATTAATTAAATACGTTTTGGGATACAATAATCGTTTTCAAACTGATGAACCCTGTTAGACTAGGAATACACCATTCTTTGTTTAAAACAGCCATCCTACTTTCACAAGCAAGTGAGCTAAAAAGAAAGTAGTACCTTCATGCACTGCAGTCTGATCTCTTTCTGTACTTAGCCTTGACTGAGTAAACTACTCTGACTTCCTTCACTTCAGTTTACACACAAAAGTCAGAGGTGATAGGAAAGCAAGAATGTAGGATTTAATTTCAGATTTTTTTTTTTTTTTTTTACAGTCAGCTACAGTCAGCCCAAATAGAACCTTTTTTCCTAACGAGACATAAGGTTGAGCTCTTAATTCTATTTCTGAGCACAAGACTTGGAACATTTGAAGGGGATGAAAACCTACCAAACCAGACTCTGTGTTTGTCTTTTACAGGACCTTGTATTTCTATTTCTTCTGTCCTTCCTACCAAAAAGACCCCCCCCAAAAAACCAAATTAAAAAAAAAAAAAAAAAGGCTTTTATTCACCAACCCCATCTTATTCTCCTGTATTGGAGAACTTGCACAGATATGACATAGCTTGAATCCTGAACCACTGTGAAAACCCTGGAACTTTCCAGAAAGCCTCATAGGCATCCACTTAAAGTACAGGACTCTCAACGTGGCACCCATACCACCACTGACCCAGTTCAGACCATACACTGGTACCTCAGCAGCCTTCTAAGGAAGCATTTTAAGAAAGCCCAGTTGCATCTTCTCTTTAAACAAAGTAGCTGGGTTAATGCCAGCGTCAAGAAACTTCGTGACTCATAATAAAAGCCACAAGTACCCTAAAGACGCACAGCAAGCAATATCATTAGTGCTGCTGAGCATCTAACAAAAACCTTGCACAGAGCACACTCTCTTGGATTACTTATTTTTACAGAAATAAAATACATTTTCTAGTGAGTGGTGTAACTGCACTTCTCCAATATGAACAATTGCCCTCAACCTTTTCCTACAAAAAGGAAAATAAACAATATAATATAAATATATATAATATAAACAATAATTTTCATTTATTGAAGCTCATTAACAAAAAGCCCCAGCACTAGTCTATTAACTGAGATTCAGATTATGCCTAAGGTAGCAGCAGAAGTAATTTCTGGATTAATATTAATTCACAACCACCCAGTCACAGAGACTCTGAAAATAGAACACACTGTCAAAATGTTAGCCAGAAGTTGAAACCATTAAATCAGACTCTGTAAAGCTTTCATTTTTGAGACTGTCCTTATTTACTCAACAAGGGCTCATAGCAGTTATGAGCAAAAGGAAAAAAGAAAAATAGGAGTGGGCACACCACTTTTCTTACATCTTCATGCAATAGCAGTATATAAATTATACTGCAGTACTATTTTTTTTTCCTTCTCTTTTTGCAGGCACCCCTGAGCTGCCAGTCCAGCATTCTCTCCCGTATAATCACTGTGAAAACCATTGCAGGACAGAGTATTGTGCACAGTATATAAAAGAATGTGGCAGATGTTGACTCACACACATCACTGGTGGTCTAGAACAGTAATTTCACATATTGACTTGCAGCACAGAGTTTACTCTATGCCAGAAAGAATAGCTTTTCCTTACGTACCAACTATTTCCATTTTGTTCAGTACAATAGCTACTAATCTTCCTCTAGTGAGACTAGATTCCACATTGCTAAGGTTATAACCATGTGCATATTACTCATATTTGGAGGCTGTGCTCATGTACTAAGCCTATATACACGGGATACGGAAGAAAGAAATAACGATACAGGAATTAACATAGCTACTATGCTCTTGTGGTATTTAAAGCTATCATTTTCATCTTCCTGAAAAATTTTACTCATTTCAGTGCCCAGAAAAGACTACTGTAAAAATCAACATGTTATGACATGGCTATTGATGATTCTGCTAGTCCCACAAATATATCTTTGTAAAAATTAGCATCCAAGTAAAAAGCAAGAATTACATGTTAGTTTGTTTTTTTTTTTTTTTTTTCCCTCAATTGTATCAATGAGTGTGATAGCCTCATAGTGATCTGCCTGGTACAATATACTGAGCTACTGCAAAAGTCTCATGGAAAGTGCTCTTAAAAACA
The DNA here is from genome assembly GCF_019238085.1 of Lagopus leucura. NCBI lineage: Eukaryota > Metazoa > Chordata > Aves > Galliformes > Phasianidae > Lagopus > Lagopus leucura. The sequence continues at coordinate 13,286,442 of NW_024962264.1, read as the reverse complement.
CAACTTAAAGCAATTAAGCTTGATGAAGTATGTAAAAAGATCTTTCTGCGGACAAATCACTACTTAGACACAATCACTTTCAAGTAAAATTGTCAGCTTCCATACTGAATAAAAGTAGCTACAGAATATTCTATAACTTGATTGCAGGATTTGGGCTATTTACAATTGAGGTGGAAATGGGATGAAATGAAAGCACTGCTTACTTGGCCAAACACACACACAGAGGAACTAGAGTAGGTTAGGAGAGAGGCAGGATCGTTCTTACATGAGTACAGACTGAGAAGAGATTAAAGCTGCCCTGCCTCAGAAAGAAGCAACCCAACTGAATGTAATAAAGTCATGTAAAACTAGGAAAAGAATAGTAAAGTAACTAGGAAAAGATGTCTCACTACTTCCCATAGAACACAAACTGGAAAATACCAGACTGAAACTTAAACCAAACAAGTTCTTTTTTCATACAACACATAATTATTCTAGAATTCATCAATTGGCAGAGGATGTTTTTTAAAAAAGCTATAAATGATTTCAGAGAAGGTTTAGAGATTTTTGGCAAGAACGGTCCTACTTGATTGACAGTATTCAAAATGGGCTTTTCCACAAGTTTTTCAATTCTTAAGAAGAGAAAACCTATCCCTGTTCTTGTTTTGTTTCCAAATTCTACCAATTAGATATACTAAAAACAGTTGTAATTTTAAATCCAATTGCTTAAATTCAATTACACGAACAGTTGAAAGATCTTTCAAAATTCTAGAGTCAAAGTTAAATGAGTTTAGGCATTTTTCAGACAAATTGGCAAGGGATTAATTGAATTTCCAATGTTTTTATTTGTTTGTTTAGAATCCAGATAGTCTTTTGTTCTTTCCAGTTGACTTGCCTTCTAGCACTCACAAATTGAAAAACAGAAATCAACATCATTAGTATTCTTGGTAGCTCAGCTATATATTAACACATTTCCCTTAGTGTGAATGTAGAATTTTCATATGTATTTTTAAGGAGGACTATGCCTATAGTAGCACAAGATATCCCTACAAGAGTTTTATCTGAGGTAGAAGCGAATAAGGGAGAGTGAACAAGCATGACTATTTTATTATTGTACACCTTTTGCAATTAGAAAAAAAATGCCACATTTTTACACATTTTTTTTATAACTTAAGTAGGGCCAGACTTATGTCCCTCTGCAGTAGAAGGATGTTTTTCCAATAATATCCATAGAAACTGAAATGTTGAATTGTGTTTAAGACATTCTTACAGATTCTTGGTTGAAAAAGTTTTTTCAGAATTATTCCTTTCCTAATCACGCCCACATTCAGTACTGCATTTAACTTTAAAAACAACTTGTGGCTTTTCTAAGTTGGGACATGCAAACCTTTTTCTAATTGGTACTTTTTATAAGCCCATTTTTCATGCTAGCTAGGCTAGCCCTCTAGTCTGATCACCACGCTACCTGTGAGCACGCAGCAAGAAGCAGGGGAGGAGCTGACAACCCCCAACACCCATTTTCACGTGCAGCCAAGTCTGCTTTTCCATAATTGCCTGTGCTGCGTGTCCTCAGAAACTAAAATCCCTTTCTCACTCTCCTCTAAAACTGAAAAAAATTCCTTCACACTAGGCCACTGTTAGAACTTGACGATTTTTCTCACTTCTCACTGCTTGTCACTTGTTTTATCAACATGTACAACACAGAGGTCCTTGATATTTTTTGTTTCTTGTTTGGTTTGAATGACAGCGCATGTATGCAAATACAGACAAATCAGAACTTTATGTACTAAGAACAGCAAACTGTAGCGTGCGGAAAAAATACACATGAAACTACAAGTACCTCATCTCAATACATGGTTAGTTGAAATAAAAACAGCAGTCTTCAGAAGTTTTCACTAGAAAGCAATTGTCTGTCAGCACGCATGATATTACTGCTCACTGGATTCTGATTTTGGGATTTATCATTCTGCAATGGGCAAAATAAACAGAGAAGGTTAATTGTCAGGATCTCATTTCTCTCTGCAATATACTGTCTTAGCCAGTAGTGTTTATGGCTCTGCTTGTCATTTGCTTTTGAGCCCGAGCCTTTCCGTCTTGGAGCTAAAGGAATCATCTCTGCCTGCAATATCTGAGGCCCATTTATTTCAGTGCTATAAGTATTGAAACTTGCCACTAAAATTACTCTGATATTTGTGAAGATGAACTGTACCGAAGGGCTTCACGCAGGAACCAAGGGCTAGAATAACTCAATCTGAGTATCCTGCCTGAAGCCACAGATGTGACAGTTACCAACTTTAAACCATCATTCCATATACCAATATTAACAGCATTTAATATTTGTCATTCCAGCGCTGTACAACTCTAAAGTGTTTATCAGAGACGAATTAGAAGGTATATCATAGACTTAAAAAAGGATGACTTTCACAGCCACAAGAAGAGCCAGTGTTACAAAAGATATGTACACTTAGTTTTCTGTAGTGCTTGAGAGTTCTTATAAGTATCAGCTAATATTTCAACACAGCCCCCTGGGAACTTGGATGTCAGCAAAATGAGCAACTATCCTCCTTTGTCATTTATCCCAAGTAAAACCACGACAGACAAAAATCACACAATAAGTCTGTCAGTCACGAACTAAAGCAAATTTCCTGAATTGCAGCCCAACATCTCAACCGAAATATTGCCCTTATAAATCTTGAAATGCAAGATAGTCCTTTGCATGGCCTTCTATTTATTCAGCAGAACAAAGTACAACATACTTCACTGCTGTTGCCAGAAATAGCAGCTCCTTCCAATCATTATGAGATGATGTAGACATAAAAGAACCAGGCAAAGAAGGAAGCAACTCCAGGTCACAATCTGGAATGCCTTCTCTAACTCGTCTAGAGTGAAAACTGGTTAAAATGAAAACTAGTATCATACAAAGTCTCATTCTCTGATCTCTTTGAGTATATGCGTGACCACAGACAAATCAACTGTATTTTCCATTGCTGATAGTGCCTTCTAGCATTATCCAATCCTTTAAATTTCCACTGTCTGGCTAATCCTATTTCTTTTTAAATCACATTAAGACCTACCGTGTTACAGGTATTGAAAAGAATAAATATGCAACTTGCAAAGAGAACAGAACGAGCCTAAAATGTGAGGAGAAATGAGCTACCTAGAATCCACCAGAGCATCATTAACCTTTGGTACATAATAGCAAAAGACAAGGTGGATGGACTGGGCAGCCTCCAAAGCACTTCCAACTACGGTTCTGATTGGCCTCCCCACACATCTAGGGAACAAATGTTGCACACTATTTTCCCAGAACTTAGACATCAGGCAACACCAATTCTTAAGCCAGCAAAAGGTTTCAAATACCTATGTTATTGATGACTGAAACAGTTAGGAAAAAAAAAAAAACAAACAAAAAACCAGAATACCTGGCCTTTTCATGAACATGCTAACAGGCTTCAACTCCAGAGTTATGCTTGCCCTGACACAGTATGCCAAACTTACAACCTGCTGCAAGCTATCTCTGATTCATCATTTTTACATTCACTAGTACTTTTGTGAACTGAAAATACCTGGAATTGTAAAGTTGGTACGCTCCTCACTACTAGTCAACCTTTTATACTACATTCAGTACTCGATAACTTCTATAAGATTCACAGGTAGCCCTGAAATACTCTGTTCAGCAGCAAAAAAGTATGGCTGTTGCCATCCAGAGTGACACAACACTTCTGAACCTTAGTCTATGGGGGTTGCTTTTAGGACATAACTAGATGTCATCTATGATCAATCCATTCTTGGCAATTCTGTTGAGGCTAATTAAAAAACAAGACAGAAATTAGTGCAGTTTAGATGATAAGTTACTCTAACGCAGGTGCTTCTTCACCAAAAAATGGACTGGCATCATTAATCCATTCCACCTTGGCCACTGAAAAAAAAAAAGATCTTCCATCTCCTAACAAATTAATAAATGACTACTGCTAGGACTGAATTTGTTTGAGAAACCTGAAAATAAAAGATAGCCCTGCTCCATTTCCAGCCTCCTAAACTCTCTAAGCTACCCCTCTTTCGGGTACCTGTTGCTAAAAAAAAATATGTATAATTGAATGCTGCTTATTCTTTCACACGTACACTTCTTCAACCTCTTGAAATCTGAAGCTTCACCTGCTGGAAAACACTAGCTGTATGCATATACACACACAATTTGAGTGTATAGATGAACCTGCTAGTAACTTCTGAAGTACTGTGAAAAATTAATTTTCCTAGAGATTATTTATCCTTAACAGACCATAAAAGGAATTTTTTGGGTCCATGTAATGGATATATCTCCACAGGTCCATTCAAACCAATGCACTTTTTGTACCTGCCAGTATAACAAACCTCTCTTCTGTACCACAAATCACTATAGGACACTTTAATATGATACTCCAGGACAGGCCTATACTGTTGCCTCTTAAATCTGTAGCACTGTTGCCTTCACTTTGTAGTGCTGTGCCTGCTAAGTTCAAACAGCAACAGGAAAAGATGACTGCTACTAGGAGCATGCACTGCACCCCTCTTAAAATAAGCATCATTATCACTGCACTGACTAATGCAAATTCAGTCTTTATCAATAATTGCTGGTATCAAAAAGCCCCACAATCCTTTCTCCTGTATTTACATTGTCTATTATAACTATTGTATGGGAAGTCATAGTCCTTGAGAAAATGGCATTTGAAGACACAATTCATGTTACCACAGTTGTGTTTCTTCCAATTTAGATATTCTGATTCTTAAATTTACAGGCAAGAATAATAAGAATTGTAACATGGATACTAAACTCTCACTGCATTGTAGTTCTCCAGGGATCAGTTCGTAGACTGAAACAAGTTCTATCAATATAAAGTAAAAGTAGATCTTCAGTAAGTTTGAAGTGAGTTACGTAGGCCTATTCCCATGTCCTTAGTTAAATAAAGATTTAAGTCATTCAGCGCCTTTCATAAGACATTACATTACTATCCAAAAGGACCAAGCATTTGTTTAGAAATTGGAGCTAAATATCTCTTGGGTAGAAATAGCAATCAGGTATATATAATGCAGAAAAGCTTCTGAAGAGTGCCCAACTACGTAACAGCTAAAAGGAAGACTGTCCAAAGAAGATGACCACCAGCTACTTCACAGGCAACTGGGATTAAGACAACATGTACTAAGCAAGCAGTTTTACAGTTTACCCACATAATGAATGGAACAGAGATGAACTTGCAATTAGTTGAATTATTATCTTCAATATCCCTTGAATGCAGCATAATTACAAAAGACTTACGATTTCAGAATCCCTATGAAGAGATGAGTAAAGGCTGATTTACAATTTTATTTACATGGACATAATTTGTTTAGAATTTACTGTATCACATTGTTTTTTCCCCCCAAGAAAAGGAAAAAAGATTTGTCTAATTAAGGAAATAAACCAATGAGCTAATTAACGATCTACTGTTAATTTATGACCTGATACCCAGCATTGTGCTTTCACTGCAGATAACGCAAAGCCTATCGCTTATCTAAACTCTAAATTCGTACAGTCAAGTTGCCTTCTCTTTTGTCAAACTTCACAGTTTTTAATAAATTCCTGAAACCTCTCCAGAGGAATTCCTACCCACTAAACAACTGATGAGTGACACTACCTACATTTTCAGTATATAGCATCCTATTTTATTCAGATGCACGTCCCCATTTTAAAGTTGCTAGTTTACAATGATGTGGGGCAAAGAAACTAAAATAGTTAGATGTAAGACAGTCACTGTAAGAGAAGAGTAAGATGTGTGCCTATCACTTCCATTATCACAGGAGGCTAAACGAGAAAGCTATTCTCTATGCCTGAGTCTAGCTGAAAAGAAATCAGAGTGCTTCACCTACAAAGATATGATATTAGCTAACCTCTCACCTGAAGGCTGCAATTATGAGGCAAAAAGGGAAGGAAGGGAACTGACGCTATTGTGACAACCCATATTAGCCTGGAAATCTAATCTAAAGCTTACTGAATGAGGGCCTCTCTGAAACAAACGCAACTCAAGGCTAGAAAGAATCCTCCTGGAGAAAAGAACAGGTCCTGATGTCATATGGGATATGCCTCAGTCCGTGATATAATCCTATACCTACAATAACATAATCCTAAAACAGATGAACATTCAACTTGTTTCTCCTTACAGATGAGTTTTTGGCATGTCACAATGGTGAAAATAAACAAAACCAATGCTATACCATGACAATCAAATTGAGAGATGGAAGGGAAAAAAAAAAAAAAAGAGCAATACAAAATGGGATTTTTTTTTTCCTGGAGATAGTTAGTGTACTGTCAAATTTATCTTTATTGAATACCATAAAAGTTACTTTTTCTCTAAAGCTAGTTAAAAATCAAGAACTACTTCAGTGTTCTCTTGAATATGTTAAAGAAATAATTGAAAAGTCAAATTAGAACATACAAGATTTCTAAAAGCAGAATTAGCTTAATTCTTTTCCAGTGAATATTTCATAAGTTTTTATGAAGTAGTATTTTTTTTTTATACTTCCAAACACGTGCATTACCTTAATTGTGGATGAAACAATATTGAGAATGAACATTTGAAAAGCAGTTGTTCCATTCCATTATTTTAAAAGTTTCTGCATTAAAATAAATTTTCACAAACATTTATGATCCTGCTACGCAGAAGTATAATTCCACTACTAATATACAAAATACACAATGCGTGGTTAACTCCTACAGCTTCCTCGCAACAGCAGCACCTTGCAAACTCCATCTCATTGGTACCAACTAAGTGTGACACACCTTCACTTGTCCACAAAACCACTTGATTACCAGAAAATGAGAGGGATTTAAGCCACATCTAGCAAAAGACACTAACAATGCTTGTTCCATTTGTAGTAGCAGATGGCAACACCATAGAAGAGAACACAGTTATTGAAACTGATAACTGTCCAGTTATTGAAACTGTACCATTAATAGCAAGCAAAATCCGGTTTGTTTACATGAAGTGAAATTAAGAACAGCTAGTGTTGGAGAATGTTTTTACTGCTGACCTTAATGAACATGAGAGTAATTCTCCAGTGTAAAATTCTTACTAGCACTCCATAATCCTTTCTTTTCCTCAAAATGCAGGTTCTCCCTAATGAAATTTATTTGCTGTGTAAATTATTGTCTCAGATGTTCATTCTCATCCTTATTTCCTTCGGCATAACTTATAAAAACCTCAACTTGTCAGACTGATTTAGTTCAACACAGGTACCATGCCTGTGTTAAGCTTCAGCCTGCAACTATTTCTGCAATCTGCTGCCAGTACTGCCATCACACCTGTAGCCATTATAATATACACATTTTAGGATAAGAGAGATTCAAAGCTCCATGCAATCAACAGAATAGTTTCCTTAGAGAACAGTACAGTATGAGATCAAGTGAGAGTAGAGGAAGAAGCTTCTTACCCTCTACAGGTATGTCTGAGCTGTACTTAATTTCACATAAAAACCATTTCACTAAGAAAATCATTACTTTTATAAACAATAAGCATAATTTAGAAGTGAAATAGAAACTTATCCTGTTCACACTCAAATACTAGAAGCATTCTAAATCATATTTGCCGTATTAAACGGGAAGTACAGATGTCAGTAAGTTAATAAGTTCCATGAACACAAAGAATGCCGAAGTTGGAAGTACCATATTTTCAGATCTACACTAAAAAAAAAAAAAAACAACCCACAGATCTGAAAACAAGAATAAAGCTATACACACAGAAGTTTTTAACAAGAATGTCTCCCTTGATAGCACCTGTGCTTCTGTTCACTTGTTATTTCTCTCTCTTCTTTAGCCTTGCACTTAAGTTAGTTCCTCTGTACATCACTTCCTTTGCTCCAACAATCCAGCTACCTATGATACTGCCCATCTGAATTACTTCCAGATGAAGTTGTGATAATAAAATAATTACAAGAAATGTATAAGCACAGCTCTAATTCGATAAACAGCAAAGCTTTTGTAGAGTAATGCGGGGAGAGCTAACCCAAAGCCCAATGCCAAAATGCCAAGTATGAGCAAGAAATTACAGATCCCCAGTTATTATCCAGTTATTCTAATTTCAGATTTGTGTTCAAGTTTAATTTGGAAGAGATTGTCTCTTAAGGATTTGCTTTCAGAACTCCTGCATGACTAACCTTGAACTGTTAGGCTAGACCGCTGCTATTCCTTGCCAAAATTTCCTCAGCATACTTCACAAAGAAATTAAGAATATTTTGCTATGTTATAATAAAGACACATGCCTCAGTTTTTCCTGCTTTTCTTGGTTACATTTCCAAGACAAACAACTGAGTCAAAATTATCATATTATGGTTACTGTGGACACGTACATGTCCTGTTTGATGTGACATGCAATCAGTTCTTAAAAACAGAATGAAACTCTCCCACTCATATAAGCATATCTTGGCAATGAATGAAACATTCCCCTCTTCCCACATATGCACAACTGGACATTAACTTACAAAATCAGTAACACTCCCTGCAACAAGGATCAAAGGAACCATGAGAAGAAAAATGCAGAAGATGGAATGGAAAGTATTCTTCATGAATTACAGAGAGAAATGTGAGCACTCCATCTTCCTCTTTGTGAAAGAAATCTATCTGGGCACTCGGAACAAATAAATTTGACCTTCTATGACCAATAACAGTAACTTTGGTGTTGTTTTAGAAAAAACACTTCGCCTTCCTTTAACTCAATACTAACTGTTTGACCCTCCTCACGAAGCAGTTTCCACATATCCACCAATGAAATCTAGACCATCTGAAATGGAGACAAACCAGGGCACTGGCCTACCAACTCGGTCTCACAGCCAGAGGATCTAGGGCAGTTGAACATGCCTAAGAAGCTGCGTCAGCACAGACCTCAAGAAATACTTAATTGGTAAGGCTACGGGAAATGTAAAAATCTGGCACTCCTGGAGGTCATATCATAGCAAGCCAGGGGCCAAATGAAGTGGAGCACGGGATTCCAGCCAGGCATGCACAACCTGGTTCCATACAGTTTCCAAACCATATCTTGTTTCATTTCACACTGCAGAATCTCAAAACACACAGCTGGCTAAAAGCATAAGCAGACAAGCTACTAATCCATTGCTTACTTCTGCAATCCATAAATTGAAACAATAACTTAATGATAGGGTCTAGCAAAGTACACGATTTACTTAGTGGGAAGTTCATTATTTCATGTAGATGAATTTTTTGTTTTGTTCACAGGATGCATAAAACACGCATAAGCCCTTAGTACCTAAACACATTTGTAAGATAATAGAAGACTAATCAGACTTCTGATAAATAATCAGAAACATAGCTGGATTTCCAGGTGAACACCCAGTGCATCTAAATGTGCAATCGACACAAGTCAATAGCATATTTTGTAGGACAATTGCTGCTTGCAATTCTGCCCCTATGTACCGAGCTTAACACATAGATATAGTGCCCTGCTGGAGAATGCCTCACCTGGAAAATTCAGCAAAGAACACTTTGTACAAGAAAGCTATCATGTCAATGCAGTCAAAAATTTGATTGCATATAAGTAATAGAAAGACAGAGCTCAATTTCCTATGCTGCAAACAAGATATTCTCAATAAACTTCAATATGCACTCAAGTATCAGTTGGCATAGATAAGAAAGCTTATTAAAATGAACCACAGTTCTACAATTTGAAATAGGAATAGATGTAATTTTAAAGCCAAAGCCAGTATGTTATAGTTCTAGAAGAAACACTGCTGGAAAACAGTACAGCTAGAAATAGAACTACATACATTATATATAAGGACATAATCAATCAAAGTCTGTTACTACACAAAACAGTTTGTCAGACAGAAGATGACTGGAGTATGAAGCTATTGCTTTTGGTTGATGCTCTTTTCCTTAGCCTATACTACCAAAATAATGAGTTCTTGAGTTTCAGCATGCATTCTACTGGAGAATCTACAAAATTCAGCCATGGGCCGTCTACAGTCTGTAAGTGATGAGAGGCACTTCTCACCATCTCACAGTCCCAACAGAGGCAGCTCTTTACTACTCTGTGCTGACTGAGACCAGCCCAGGCTGGAGCAATGGGGAAAACACTCATTCAGTACAGAGCTCACAGCATGAACATAAGGTGAGGGACAGCATGAAGTAGACAGGCTGGCACTTTCATGAGCTTGAGTCTCTTAAAAATTATGAGACTTAAAAAAAAAAAAAAAAAAAAAAAGCCTTTAAAATAGCCTTCAATTTTTGGTTTGTCTTAAGTTATTTTTCTTAATCCCTCCCACAGAACACATGTAATAATTACAGAACTGAAAACCCTCATAGCTATAAACCGAGTACATAAACATTCGGCCTTCACTGCAGATCATTTGACATAAGCCCCAATACAGATGTAAGTATATACGTTGTATGAACTGTACATAACCAGTGACAGCTTTCCTCAAAATATTAACCGCTGTCTCTCACTCCTCATTTAACAGTAACATATGCACTGTCAAAACACACAAATTCTGCACTCACATCAACAGGTTTGTACCGTCAGCCCACACAGGACAGCCAACAGCACTCTGCCACTGCCCATTCCTGGAGTGAACCTACGCTTTCTCAGTGCAATCTGCCCCATACAGGTTTTTCATACTTTTGGTTTTGGTGCACTCATCTTCCTTTAAGTCTAGCAAAAGACATTATTGCTAGATATTAACAGGTAGGGTTTACATTATCTTGTTTTGTCTTGTTCACAGGACATTATCAGGTAGGGTTTACACCTTCTGGAGTTTTCATGGTGTGAGCTTCCTCAAGGTAATTATTTTTTTTCCAGAGGTGCCTAGAATAGAAGGCTGAAAAAGAGTGAGGATCTGATGGACACTTTTTTTCCTCCCTAGGAATGATGGGAGAGGAGAGAATTCAAATTTTCAGACCTCTTAAACTGCTTTTGCTCATCTCAAAGAAGCTCTGGAAGCTCCTGAAAATAAAACTCAAAAAAAAACAGAGCCAGTTCCCTTAATAGCTTAGATAAATAATTTACCCAGTGGACAGCCAGCTGAGGGACATAGTATCCCACAGCTTCAGACCCTTGAAAAGATACTACACAGTAAATGCCAAAATCACATTTAATATACTGGGACTCCTCACCTGAAACAGCTACCCTAGAAAGCAAGAAGATAGGTAGCAAAATATGCAAATGAAGATGCTAAGTGATAAAGAAATAGTAATACAGTCAGAATGCTCTACTACGCATAAGTTTAGGAATATATAGACTGTAACACTCCTATCTGCAACATTAGGTAAGGGTGGATGAGTACAGTCCCAACCAAATAACACAAGTTTGTTTGTTGTTTTGTGGTTTGTTTTTTTTTTTTAACTGATGTCTTTCACCGCCTTTTTGATTCTGAACATGCTCACTTTCTCAAAGAGCTATCACTGTGCAGTTCATTCAGAAAGATGTACACAGATGTAGAAGCAGTTTAAGTGCTGCTTTGCATTAAAGGTCTGAGCTCCAATATTCCAAATTCATACACAAATAAAAGTGCTGCATCAGACAACATTCAGCACTGACTACGACACCACCAAATACTTTAAGCAATCTAGCAGATTCCTTAAGAAAGGGGAGAGGACAGGTGGAGGGGGATTGAGAGTCCCCAAACATGTTTCCACTGTAAAAGCAAATATGGAACCTGTTTAAACTATAATTCAGAGAATGCTGGGTCCAATCTCTTGAACTGCTTTGCCCTGACTGTACCAGATCTGAGTCCAAAGGAATTTCTGTCTAGTATCAAGTTATTTCAGGTTTAAATTTGATTTGGAATTTGCTTATGTCTGGAGAGGGTTTGTTTACTTGAGTGGGTTTTGTTCAGTTTTGTGCATGTTTTTTGGGGGGAGTTAAGTTTACTTCCCATTCTAGACCTTTTTATTTAATATAAAATACTGAAGGTAAATAAAAATATTAACTACAAATAAAATATATAGTTATGAAATTATCACTGACATATGAAGTAACCTGTTGTCTCTAAACATGGTTGCACAGTAGGCCTAATTTCTGTACTCTTTCAGAATTATTTTGATGCGACTCTACAGCAAATAACAATGAAAATCCGGATAGTAAGGAAATGCTTTCACTGATCTGGTATTATAGTCAAGAAATAGCTACACTGACATCCTTGCCAACTAGGTTCATGTGCCAACTGCTACTGGGCTCATTTGAAAGCAACAGCACAAAGAAGCAGAACTAGTAAGGAGTGCAAAGCCATGAATCCTTCTTCTTCATTTCAAAAATACTTGGAAGTACAGTGTGAAGGATCAAAGGAAAATGAACTTGAAAAATACTACTGCTTGTATGGACTTAGAGCAACGTAGCATCTTCATAGATTTAATTCTCTTCAATAAGTTTGACATGATAACCATGCACAAAAATCCTCAGCTGTTATTTAAATTGTAGTGACACTTCTGCAATCAACAGTGAAAACCACCAAATTCGCCTGAGAGCTTCAGATTCCTTTCCCATCCTAACTTTTTTAAGTAGCTCTGCTAGTGGAGAAAATCAGGATAGACATACTCCCTTTCTGAACACATTTACAAGAATGTATGTGTTTAAATATGTAAAAACCCTTTCACAATATCCTCAAAAGGCTGCACGAGATACAGCACTAATTTTACACCAGAACTCATAAATAAATAAGCTCATAAATGGCCTGCTTTGAGAAACCGAGCAAGTCCACATGCATTTTTTCTTGACATCCACCTATCACCATGTATGACAGAGAAAGGAGCAGAAGAAACGCAATGACAGCTCAGCTAGCCTGTACCTCCCATCTCAATTTAAAGCTTTCCTCCAGCCCCTTGCAGGATCAAAAAGATGCTATTTCAGATCTGAGTTCTTATTAACGAAGACATATATATACTTCTTTTGATCTCTCTGGATTTTATCTTTCAGTTCCTGTCCTCCTACACATCCCATTTCTGCATGGTAAAGCCACACCAATTCCACTGCAGAGGACTTTTGCACTCCTACAGACCAGAAGCTAGACAGGCATTTCATAAAGGTTAAGTTATTCAAGCAGAGCTGATCTTACGACTGCTGACACAAATACAGTACTCCAAATCTGATTTACTGAAACCGTAGACAACCAACAAAAAGCAGCTCCACCCTCTACACAGAGAAAGAATAAATGCTCTGGGACAAAACCTAGCAAGCACTCCTTTAAAATAATGCTGTTACAGCACAATATATTAGTAGAGTAGCACAGAAAAGAAAATACTTTAAACAATTGAAACACATGCAAAGTATTCCAACTGAATTTGTCTCAGTACTTAAAGATCAAAGATAAAATTATTTCAGACAGGATGCTCCTTTTCCTAGCAACATGCTTGAGACTGCAAAGAAGTGTCTGTTTCAATTAAGATTTTGGCACCGGCTTCTGAACATCACAAGTTCGTTAATTTTACGCAAAGCAAAATAAAATTATATTCTCAATGGACTTCAGCAAATTAAAAGAAAATATTTCCAGCAGCTAACTTGAAAAAGGAGATCATTAAAGTACTTTGATCAATCTTATCTGTAGTTACCACTTAAACTTCAAGTCACGACACATTCATTCAAAACAAAACAGCAGATTGTAATGTGGGCTGATATCTGAAGGCATTTCATGAGCATACTCGTGTTATAGCCTAAATTTTACACAGTCACTAGAGAGGTTACCTTTGAACCACTTACATAATGGTTTCCATTTCTTTGTTCCATGTCTAAATTAGCATGTGGTATTAGAAAGTTAAATACACTTTATTTCTCTTCTTTTGACTACTTAGCTCAAGGAAGATGCAATACAAAACCAGAAACTTGTTTTTTTTTTTCCCTTTTCTGAAGGATAGGGCATAAAAGAGATGAAACCATCGTTATCAAACAGCTTTCAAATCAACTCTCCCAAATCCCACGTTATAGATGCAACAACAGCACCCATCTTCTTTCTGCTGCATGAGTAGTATGATTTTCTTTTGTTTCTAACAAGTAGCACTGATGATTCAATATCGTGTTCAATGAAAGATTTGCTTTGACACTTGTCACTACACCTTAGGCTAGAAAATAAGAGCGGTTCTTAATCAGAACAGACAAAACTATTGTACTGTGTGATGAAAATTACATTTTCTAACTGGCTCTGTGTAAACCATTTTAACCTAGTGCCAAATCCTTGATAAGTGCTGCTAGGAAACGTCACTGGACACCTCTGCGCATGTAGACAGTTAATTATGACTTCAGTGGAGAACAGTTCATGAGGTTATGTACACTTACAATGCAATTAACTTCTGTTTATCATTTCTTACATATTTACTATGTTAGTTTAAGTACAGAACACTAATACTTCATTTTAAAATCTCTGCTCAGAGGAGTCCAAGTCTATAAGGATTCGTACGCTTTTTCTCTTCAATAAGAAAAAGGGAAAAAAAAACACAACCAGTTTACAAGCAAGCTTTGTCTCTGCTGCTTGCTTTTTATGATTCCATATATAAAAACCAGCTAGATCTGCGCCTACTATAGCCACCTGCTTTAAGTTCAACACCAAAATAAGATCTATAATTGGATATACAAAAACAGAAGCTCTGAAATTACAGCACAACAGGCCTAAAATTTGTAGCAGGGATTGCAGAATTCTGCAGCAGCGTTTATATATGGCTGTCAGTAGTCGTACACCCACAGAATCTACTATTAGCAGAAGAAAGAAAAAAGTTAAGAAAATCCCACGTACACAGCCTCCTACTTTTAGCAGATGTAATTCTCTCTGCCCTTGCAGGAGCTTTTCCAGATTCCTCCCTCTGCTCTAAAAGGAATACTCCAGGAATACTCAATGATGAACAGCGTGGGCCCTATGCTGTACTGAAGAAATGCACAGAATACCATCAGCTTCTCCACAGCCTATTTAGTAAACTAGAGAAGGGAGAGAGAAGAACCTTCATTTTTTCATACCTTCCTTAAACAACAGATTAAAAAGCCCATACATAAAATGAAAATAAAACTTCAGTTGATTTTTTTTTTTTTTAATAGGACTGCGGTTTATTAACATCTCATATTTCTGTGACATTTAAACTCCACATGCAAGGCATAGATAGAACATTCCTGTATCTTCTTCATGCAGAGTCTTGAACTGCAGCTTTACTTAAACCTTAATACCTTCACCTCACTTTTTTATTTTTTTTTTCCCCATCTCCCTCTGCAGTATTAACTCCAACAAAGCTCCGCATACAAAAAGACTGACAGAAGTGCAAGGACAGAGTCTCGAGACTTTAGCTACTGAACCACGTGGATTCAATCAATTTCAGACTCAACAAAAGTAATAATTAGAGTGACAATGCCCGCAGATGCTACAGTACATGGGAGTTTTAAACCTACTGGGACACTAAAATCCTCTCCTGTCCAGGCACGATAAACTGCATTTAACACTGTGGATACGTAAAAAGCTCAGCCATGTTCTAGCTCTTCCCCAGTGCTGTTCCAGGTTACCTGGAGAGTCTATGGCCTGAAAAGCCAACTCAAAAACCCTCCATCATATAAGAGGAATGCAGTACAAGATCTCAGAACTGACTCTCCTTCGTTCCCAGTGCTAATATTGAACACTGGATTGAGACTACAGAATCTTGAAAATATCACCATGACCACAAAGACCTCTGATACAACTCAAAAGGGAGAAACTAAGGTTCATCTGAACTTAACATCCTGCAAAGGACATCGTGTACAGTTTTGTTCTGTCTTGCTCTTTGAGATAATGGTGTGAGATTTCCTCATTTGCTTTTCACCTTAGAAACTTCAGAAAGTCAGAAATCTTCATTTGTTCAGCTGAAAACACTAACAACAGATCGTGCCATGAACTCTCACTCTTCATTTGCAGAGGTAGGTCAGAAAGACATCAGCTGCAGAGCTGCTTGCTTTTGAGCAGCTCTGCTTGCAGGTTAGGGACCCCACAGGAGTCTTCCGCATACCTTTAAGAGTATAAACTCCTTCTTCAATGCTGTCTATTCTCAGGAAGCAGATAAATCAGCCAGAGATGTTGATACGATGAGGTAGAAATAGAAACATCATCGATGATCTTCTTTCTATCTGTCCAGCTACAGAAGCTGGGAGTAAGGAGCTGCTGCTCATACCATTTCCATGAATACCAAAATAACTATGACCCACTGAAAATATATACCACTCTGGGTTCTTGTTGCTTCTCTTGAAGACCAGAGAGAAACATCCTGTAGTTACATGTCTAATTTACAGTAAGACAAGGAGCACATGAGACCAAGGAAGACTCATTAAACTGAACCCACAACCTTTGTATTAGACAGAATGGTAACTGTTGGTTAGTGGAGCTTACAGAGAATATTTTTAAGCTATAGTAATCATCTGGACAATATATTTGTTCCAACATCTTACCAGCAGCAATCCAACCCTAAAGATTGACTTTTTTCTTCTAGACAAATCAAGGTACTCCCACAGCTAGACATACCAAAAGCCGCTAATTTGCTTAGAGAACTACTGCATTCTAATTTTGTTCCTTCTCACACTTTGAACCTCATTTTTCCTATTCTTTGTGCCAGATGGACCAATCAGCATTTTTCATTATGTGTACAGCTCACTTAGGAGGGCAAATTTGCTACAGGCACAATTTCTGCTACATGCAGAATCATAGAATGGCTTGGATGGAAGGGACCCCAAGGATCACCAAGTTCCAACCTCCAGATCTGGCACCAGACCAGGCTGCCCAGGGCCCCATCCAAACTGGTCTCAAACACCTCCAGGGATCGAGCATCCACAGCCTCTCTGGGCAGTCTGTTCCAGCATCTCACCACTCTTCTCTATGTGAAAATCTTCCCCATGACATCTAATCTAAACCTTCTCTCCATGCGTTTAAAACCATTCCCCCCTATTGCTGCCTACTCTAGTAAAAAGGTGATTCCCCTCCTTTTTATAATCCCTTTTTTAATACCAGAAGGCTGCAACAAGTTCTCCTTGCAGCCTTCTCTTCTTCTGGCTGAAGAAGCCCAACTCCCTCAACATGCCCCGATAGAGAAGGTGTGCTCCAGTCATCTATCATTGCCACGGCCCTCCTCTGGACCCTTCACAGCTCCACATATTCCCTGGAGGAATCAGGAGGATCCCTGACCTACATGCAGTATTCAAACTGGGCCCTCAAGAGGGCAGACTAGAGAAGAACAATCACGTCCCTGTCCCTGCTGGCATGCTCTCCTGATAGCACCCAGGATACCATTAGCCTTCCAAGCTGCAAGAGCACACTGCTCACTCATATTCAGTTTTTCACCCACCAGGAGCCCCAGGTCCTTCTCCACAGAACTGCTCTCAAGGAGTTTTTCTACTAGTCCGTATACTATCTGCGATTACTTCAATCCAAGTGCAAAACCTTGCACTTAACTACATTGATCTTTGGCTCACCTTTATGCCTTTCCTTCCTACAACCAAACTTGCAAAATAATCCTGTCTCATTCCCTACGAGCTTATCAAAGCCAGTATTTGTGCTCCCCAGACGCCCATTAGCACTCTTGCTCTCCACCTCTGTTCTTGCTGTGCCTGTGTCTTAGTGCATCAGATGATCAAGTCCAGGATTCTGTCCATGAAAGTAACATTATTAGGCTATGTTACTTAGAACAAGCAAGCCTGCCACCGTCTACAATCCATTCCTTTAATATTTCGCCAGCATCAGAAAGCGTCATAATAGGGATGCATGAGAATGCATCCCCATCTAATTCCTACCTATCTACTTACTGACTTGTTGTACATCATGTACTTCAAACCTGCTCAAGTTCTCTACTTGCCCAAGCACCTTATAAAAATGTTTCACAAGTTCACTGCCTGCTGTGTAAATAAACAAGACTCTATACCATGCCAAGATGCTGGCCTCTATCTTCTTACAGTGCCCTACATTTTACTGGTTCTTTGGCTTCTGCTTCGCATACTCAAAAAAATAAAATAGTGATCAGAAATATCTCAACTAATTCCAAGATACTCCTTCTTGGTTGTAATTGCTAGGTCTCAATTTGCTATTTTTTTGTATGTCTGATAACACGTGTACTTAAATGATTACTTCCTTTCCATGTATTCTTTAAGTTTATCTTCCTCCTTCCCTTCACCCCCACTCAACCAAGTTCTTGACCATTAGCACACAGCATTTGACTTCAGAAATGAGCTTAGCATCATTTGTGCTCTGCTTTTAAAATGTTATCCCCCCTCTGTGTTACTAATGACAATTCCTTTGGATCCGTCTCTCAGCTCTTTTTCTTCCTAAGAGGCACAGATAGAAACCTTTGCTTATTGGCCTTTTATAAACTTGCTGTTCAAAAAGATAACCTTTTCCACAACCCTGTAACAAGTTCGGTTTTTTTTTTTTTTTTACAGTCTCTGCTGAATCTTGGCTGAATCTTTTCTTCTATTGTGGAAAAAGGGGTGGAAAATGCTACCTGTTTTTTTTTCTCGCCCACGCTGCACGCAGGTTTCCTTCACATCTCTCTCACTCAGCTTCTTTAATAAAGTGAAGCACAGAGCACTGAAGTGATGAACTCATTACTTCCAAAGGAATAGCAAGATTAAGAACAGCAAGTACTTGATCTACTCAGATACTTGCCCCAGCTGTTCTGAAAGGATTATTACTAAGTTGCTATGGGAGAAACATGACAGCAACTTTGGTCATTGGTTCTATTTCAAGCAGCATAAAGAAGACCAACAAGTAATCATTTACTTGCACTGTAACTGGAAGCTTCTCCAATCGTAAAACTTAAATTAGTTAGAAGTAATGCTACATAAAAATTAAAAAAAAAAAAAAAAAGAAAATCAACCTCATCCTATGAGTGCACACATGACCATAACACCAGGAGTCCTATCAAAATGTTGTGTTCTTTCAGACTTAAAATTTAAGGAAGACTAACCAGATGCAGCTCTTCACCAGAGCAATGGAAAAGAATGCTGAAGCATCTCATGGAGAAGTGAGCCACAAGTAGCAGAAAAGGAAAGAGATGGCTAGGTCAGCATTTATCAAGAACTAGAAAACAAAAACAAGAAAACCAATGCATTTAGAAAGGGGAGGGAGCTATTCCTGCAAAACATCACAGCTTTCAGTGCCCATTGGGAAACAACCAAAATGTCACTTCCCATAACCTGCATCACTCAAAGACAGATGCCAAACACCTTCTGTGTCCCACTACTTCAGTCCACCAGGTATTCTAGAGTGCTGTGTCCCCAGCTGACCTCATTGTGTCACTTGGTTGTTTTCCATTTTGTTTTACTTAAAACAAACTGTAATAAGGCACAGTTGGGAAGCTCACACTTTATCTGGTACATGAAATTTGATATTGTAACAAAACTTACAATGCATCAGAGCTGTCATGCATAACAAACACTGTTTAAAAAGAACATTGTTATTTACAAGGAAATTAGTACTGAAAATAAACTCCTACACATGTTTAATGTATTTCTTTTTTTTTTTTCCAGGTCACAAAAAATTTAGGAACAACTATGAAACCCAAAACAAGAGACACTTCATGCACTGTAATGACTGACTATGCAAAACTGTTCTACAATACTATCAGTTCAAAAGCTCAACTGACTGTATATCATAAGACATAACAAAAACTTCTATTCAAAACGCAACTTAAATTTCCATCTAATGAAGGCCATATGAATTCCCTGTGATTCCTATGAAGTTAAAAATAATATATAATTTGTTCCTCCATGACCTCTTCTTTTGTTTCTTATTTCCCAATATATGCAATATTACTGAATTTCAGACAATAAGATTCAGTGAACGCATCACCCTACATACCCATAATTAAAAAAATTGAGTACCGTATTTTAATACATTCAAATCTGAAATCAAGTTGAAGTTGCTCTTCAACTAAACTATTTTGTCTCTTTAAGTTCATCAAAAGACATCTGTGAAGCCCAATCTAGGCTGTATTTTCTTCACTTTCAAAACAGTAATCACGTGCCTACAGGTTGGCCCAGAAACTACAGACTGTTCTTGTACTTTAAGGCAGATATGGAAAGGCACGGGATACCACACAGCTTTGAACAGAAGAAACAAAACCAGATTGTGAGCCTCGATCTCCACTTGCCCCACACACAGACACTTCCCTGTACTTCAGTACACAGCAAAACTATGAAGTACACAGTCCTTGGATTTGGGATTAGAAGTACCTTCAATGGGCATCAGACTACACAGAAGGTACAGTTTCCCATACACATTGGGAATGATAAGGAAACACAACACAACTTCAGAATCTTCCTACGTTAATAGAAATACCAGGATAAACATTTACACCAGCACTTCTATCGCATATTAATGCTTTCTTGAATGAGAAAAATCGTACTTGGACATCCTGTTTAGTCTGAAAAAAAAAAAAAAAAAGACATCCTTTTGATAGTAACATCTGGTAAGAACAGCTAACTTTTCTGCTGCTCAACCTCATAGCTTGTGAAAAAATGTAATATGCTGGGTAGCAAGTTCCAAACTTAAGTTCCATGGTAAGTAACAGGGAGAAGCAAACAACTAATGCCACCAGAGAAAACATCAGGTATCGAATCACCATCCCAGAACTTTTAACAACCATTTGGATTGGTGCTCAGGGACGTGATGTAGCAGAGGGTTGGTAGAGTCAGGGTACTATGGTTAGGTAGCGGTGAGACTTGATAATCTTCAAGATCTCGTCCAACCTGAGGAATTGTATGACCCTATAATAACAACTCTAAACTTAGCTAGATCATATTTAAAAGCTAAAAGGTGTATTTAGGTCTATGTGTCAGTGGCCTCGACCTTGTAAGCCCATCATTTATTAATCTAGGCAACAAAATGCACTTTACTAAATGGATTTCCCCTGTAATTACCTCTTAAGAAGAAGAAAAGCAGCACCTGTCAATAGTGACACTAGAAAGAGGGAGAAGCAAGTTATTCTAGTCAAAGAGTCAGACGTATCAGCTTAATTTCAACTGACATTTACAGCTACTTCATTAGAAGTCTTCAAAGGAATAAGCACAATAAACATTGTTCCTCCTCCCATTATGTAAGCAAGCAGATAAATGCTGCTTTTGAATACACATTTATGTGCAAATACTGTATTCACGTACTCGCATTCACACACTCTCCCACAAACACATACAAGCACACATAATATACACGAAAACCATAATGAATCAGCAGGATAAACTTAATAGCCATTCAATTTGGCACAGTGTTGAAGACCATCAATGAGTTGCTAGTGCGATAAAAATAACTGAGCTTTTCCAGAAAAAAAGGTTTAGGCAGCATAGCCCGCAATCCTCAGGAAACCTGGACAAATTCTATCAATATGAAGATTGGCTAATACTTGCACCTTCTTTTGGCAATACCAAGGTAAGGATGAAGGCAATTACTCTTCTCAGTAAACTAGGCTGAAAGCACATTCCACATATAACACAACACCTGTCAAGAAGGCTTCTTACAGATGCAATAATCAAATTCCACACTAAATACTACAAACACAGCTGAAAGAAGATGAGTCCCAGTGATGAAGAGCTGGATATAAGCCAGCATTTTGCTCTTGTAGCCCATAAGACCTGCTCTGTCCTGGGCTGTGTCAAAAGCGCTACCGATCTGTAGGGAGAGGAAGGTGATTGTCCCCTTCTAGTCCGCTATTGTGAAGCCCCATTTGGAGTACCATGTCCAGGTCTGCAGCCCCCAACACAAGAAAGACATGGAGGTAGTGGAGCAGGTTCAGATGAAGGCCACAGAAGTGATCAAAAGCCTGGAACATCTTTCTTAAGAATAAAGGCTGAAGGAGCTGGGCTAGTTGAGCTCGGAGAAGAGAAAGCTCTAGGAACATATTACTGCAGCCTTCCAGTACTTAAAGGGTGCTTATAAACAAGAGGGAGAGAGACATTTTACAAGGCAGATCGTGACATTACAAGGGGAAAGGCTTTAATCTAAAAGAGGGGAGATTCAAGTTACACGTAAGGCAGAAATTACTAAAGAAAAGGTGAGGATGCATTGGAACAATCTGCCTAGAGAAGCCATGGATGCCCCATCTCTGAAAGCGTTCAAGGCCAGTTTGACGGGGCCCTGGACAGCCTGATATATCAGGTGACAACCCTGCCCAGAAGTAGAGGGGAGAGCTCAATTACCCATGAAATTAGCCTTCCTATGATTCTATGATTTTTGGACTTGGACTTTTTTTTTTTTTTAAATACAAGTCTAAAGTCAGTTTGTGGGTTAAGGATTGATGCTTTTTTTCCACCCTTTGTTTTGTTTGCTTTGTAAGCTGCAAGCACAGCTTTTGATTAGTAGCAAATATTGAGGGTGTATTAGAAAATTAATTGCTTAACTTGTAAGATATCTTTACACCATAAAAGGTGTCCTCAGTTAATTTAATTTGCAAAACCGCCAAGTGCAGTAAGACCTATCACAAAGTTAATTTTCAAAGAAATCAAATCAATAATGAACTATGGATAAAAATATGCATCCATCAGTATGAAGTTAACCTACTTGACATTTATATTCCTTAAACTGATAGCTGGCACGTGCCTTTCCTATGAATATTGGCAAGTCAGAGGGAAAACATAAGATTTCATTGTCAATACTACAGCAGATTATTTTGACTGGCAAATCAAGCTCTAGACAGGAGCTTTGCTTGTGATACTGCTTTCTTTGACATGCCACATTTTTCTGCCTCAGTGTCCTCACAGAAACACTCCTTTTCCTCATGACATTTTGGGAAACTGAAAAGATTCATCAGCATCTTATGGCTGAAGAAGTGTCAAAGGTAAAAGGTGTTCAGTATCTCCAATTCATCTTAGTGCTCTGCAGAATCAAATTTTAAAATATAGCTCAAACACCAAATACAGAGTGATCTAACGTAGTTTGAGTGTAAAATTTACCTTAAAACTGAAAAGGGAAGAATTACATATACTTAATTGTATTTGTCAGATCATTACTTTATGCCACTGATTTACAGAATAGTAATCACAGTAAGATCTCCACATTTTAAAACGACACTCAAGTTGAGTCAGAGCAAATGAGGAATACCAGAATCAAATTCCAAAGGATTTGGATAATTTAGGTAATGAGGCCAGCAGATGGCAAATGTAGTTCAATGTAGAAAAATGTAAAATAATTGGTCTGGGAATATGTACTAAATAGAACAATCATATGGCATGATTAAGAAACTATTATTTGTGGAGGGGAAGTTAAGCTATTCCAATCTGCATTAAAAAAAAAAAATATCAAAACCATAAAGAAAAATGTTATGACAACATATTAAGAAATAAATGACATAATAAATGATAAAAGGTACTTATTAGATTCTATAACATATAACGTACGTGAATTTCATACTCAAGGGACCCCGGCAGGAACCGGTTTAATTAGGTAACAAGACCAACTAGTGTGAAAATGTAAGAAGTAGAAGCACTCAACACCTTGCAGAATGTGTTTGGCATCACATAGTATCAAATGTAAAGTCAAAAAAGTTCTTTGAAGATCAAGTACAGCAGGATAAAACTACAGCCTTTTGAAGTTTAAAAAAAGAAAAAACAAAAACCCTAGATAAAGTGAAAAAGCCTACCCTACCCAATTAATAGTCAATATCTCAAGAAGAGACTTCTCAGTCACATCATCTGTTGGGTCTCCTGTGTGAGGCCAAAAAGCTAGACCCTCATCTGAATTAGGCACACCAAGGACTCAGGATTTTGGACTCTTCAGACAACAACTCTAATCACATCACCATCAGCTCTTCTAGGGTGATCTTCTAAGTTTGTTCCAAAGCAAAGATCACCTCCCTAATGCACATTACTTCTCCAAAAGTGGAAATTGAATTTTTGTTTAAACAGGGCAAATTCACAACCAGCTGCATTAGTCATATACATCATAGATCATGACAGGACACAAAAATTAAACCTCTGTTCCAAGCACTACATGGTCAAAAAATGTAATACAACAAATGGAAACCGCAACTAAGATAGGGATAATCAAATCAGGTAAGCAGCTGTGTGAAAGCACTGCAGGGTTGTCAGTTTGAGCACAAAACATTAAAAGCTAATACAGTACAAAGATGAAGATGAAAGAATCAAGCTGGAAGAAGAATTGGTGGAACACTGATAGTTAACGATACCTCTGGAGCATCTTATCACATATGGCCACTGACATACTTAGGACCACTTGCACTTCTCATTTTTTACCAGGAAAGATGACATGGAGATGTGAGAACAGTTTTTTTTTTTTTTTTTTTTTTTTTCTTCTCTCAGAGCAACTGACTATTTTTACAAAAGTATTTTTCTACTAGTCAAAAGAAAAATCCACAATTGAAGTCAATCCTATTTGTGGCACTGGATATATTCCTAGGTCTACACAACTTAGCAGATGCCAAGTAGAATCCTAACTTACAAGTTAAAACAAAACAGATACACATAAAGCAACTGCACATGGCAACAAATAAATACCGTCAGAAAACAGTAAAGCATAGCTCACCAATGGTTCTGATGGATTCTTCAGCAATGGAAAAATTCAGTAAAGCACAACCACTCAGTTAAGCAAGGTGTCAATCCAAGAGATCCTATGAGGGAGAGACAAGGTTATTTTAACTACTTATTCGATCCACAGCACATATGAGCATACACAGGATTATTAGGTTACTTTCTTAAGTGTGTTTACTTAAAAGATAACAGCAAAAGAGCTGTAAAAAATAAACAGATGAGAGATTAGGACACCGCTAAATATCAGAAAGCAAATTCCTAATCCTAGGCTATCTTCTAGCCTTATAATAAAACAGGGAAGTTCTTGCTTTACACCATTAATTCTTTTTCATCTTAACCTGCTTACCTTATTTTGTACTAGAGCTATCATATGAAAGTGCTTTGAGTGCTTTTCTCTGATTGTACTGGCAGAGAAATATAAACCATTACCCATCATTACCTTTATTTCAAACCTGTCACTTTTTCCTCTTTGTAGCCAGCAAGCTGCAAGAAGAGGAAAAAAATGCAGTCTGAGAATAAAACCTCCCTTACAAAAATGAGCTGAAAAGAGTGGAACAAAGGAGAGAGAGTTAAGAAAGGAAGAGATCACAGTCTTGATAAACCTGCTCTTCTGCACAAAATACATTCTACTCTCCTTCTATCAAAAAACCACTAAAATGCAACATCCACTGGAGAGCTGGCTTCTGCCCATGGTTCTTTCTCCTGCCATGCCTTCAAGTTCAAATACCTTTATAAATCCACAAGTATTAAGCAAATAGAAGTAATATTGACATCACTGCCCGATGCACAGAAAAACATATGTACATTGAGCTTAAGCACAAGAGAAGACGTGCTTCCCTCAAAACAGTTTTTTACAAGGTACTTTTTAGTAAACCCTTCATGAGCCACACAGTGAGCCATGAGCAATTAATGTTAATTAAGTGCCCCCCTCTAACTATAATGTTGCCAGTGACACACTAATGACCTCAGAATGCACTTGGATTTGAAGTTTTTTCCCCCAAGGTACATGCCAGGCTGCCTTACCTCTATAGAGCTGTGGCACGCTCCAGCTGCTACTGCATATGTATGGAATGCCATTCCAATTTGCAGTAACACACACCATTCACCAAACACTGAAGTAAAGTAACCATTTTACAAGAGCACTGCAGATACAGCTAAAAAATACCAGTAGGATTTGACTTGCCTGCATGAAACCCCACACAAGCAACACGCAACTTATGGCACATAGAATAAGTTGATGATGTTACTGACAGGCAGATTACCACAAATGCAGCCAAGTTAATGCAGCAGAAACACATCCCAGAAGTTTTTCTAAACTGTGTCCTGGGCTAGTAGTGAGTCTGTCTGTTTACTTACCAGTAATTAAAAGCTATACAGAAAGAGTCAGTCTTCCCCAGTTTAACACCAACAGCCTAACATCAGATCTATGGCATTCCACCTCTCCCACTAAGTGCTTTATTAGGAGGCAATAGGAATTGGTTATCCACGTACTCTGCAAGTATAACAGCAGAGGAAATTAAGTACACAGGCACAGCGCAGCATTTACAGTAATTCCTAATTTCACAATTAGATCTCTAGAGACCAAACTGCAAACCATCATCTCACATTTTCAACTTAGGTTATTTGTCTAAGATGAAGAAAATCCGACAAAGCCAGAAGGATAGAACGATATGTGCAAATACCCTTCGAAAGCAACCATCTCTAAAAAATAATAAATAAGCAAGTTTAATTAACTCACAGAAAATGCTAAACTTCAGTAATGCCTAACAACTTTTGTCTCCAAAAGCAACTGAAAAAGGAAGGCAGAAACATCCAGGGTATGTCCTCAAGAACAAAATCAGAGCATCTGCTGTGGCATATTATTGGGAAGCTGAAAGAATTATCTTTTTCTTTTAGGTTGCATCATGTTTGCAAGACTTCCTTCCTAGCCTGCCTTTGAAATAATCTAGTTAAAACATAAGTCAGTTTGGACTTCCAATTTCAGGGCATTTAAGGACTGGTGAAGAAATTTCTATTGCTTTTCCTCGACGTAGCTAACAGCAGAGACAAGAGCGCTAGGATGCAGGGAGGCTCTGTGACTGCAATAATGCAAAGCTCAAAGAAAAGCCATTCCAAGAGCAAACCAGAAGCTTAAAGCAGAGAAGTTATGATGATAGCAGTAAACAATTATTGGAGCTAATCGACAGTATTTCACAGCTGCTTAAAAAAAGAATACCACAACACTGGCTAGCTAAATACCAAATCTAGAATTAATAATGACATTGTGCATTCCAGACAGAATAAGATTCACAGTTGAATTGTATTTTACTGTTAATATCTTACTTTATGTTTATTTCAACACATGAACCCACTCACTGAATGTTATAGACCCAACACTGACTACAAATACCCAGGTAAGTTTGCACAATAAAAAAAATGAAACAGGAGTTTATTTCAGTGCTTGGATCCAAAAGAAATCACCAAGAGCCAGAGAAAGCACTCCCACTCAGATGTACAGAGGAAAACACTTGGGGGTGGGAAGAGAAAGCAAAAACGGGAGGGGTAAAAAGCACTCCTAAGAGCACAAAGTCTGCAAACTGCACAACAGTGACATTACAATTTGTTCATAATTATTACTTGATGCACCATGTGAAACTGTTCACATAGAGCTACATTAAAAAAAGCATCCTGCTACAGATTAATATATTCCATTTCCATAGAAATAGGTCAAAGTTTAGGAAACATACAAAGCTATCGTCTGCTGAATTACATATAGTCAGGATATATCAAGCCATCTTATTACTACCATTAGCTCATTTGAATGACAATCACACCCACAGTCCAGGGGATGATTTCCAGATATACCATCAGGGCTTCTGAGGATTCAGAATCTAAGGCAGCAGCCAACAAACACAGTAGAGGTGAAAGAATATTAGAAGAATATGAAGTCTACTTTCTCCACCAGCAATCTATCCAGCTAAAAAATAAGAACGACTTTGCTTAAGATTTGAATCATCCCAGGCTTTGACAAAGATCTATCATCTATTCATAAATGCTCCCCTTTAAAGAACAGTACATGAGGAATAAAAACCAACTCAAAATTTAAGAGGGCTCTAAAATAGATCTGCACTTTCATCATGCATGGCCATGAAACTGAAATATCTGATAAACACATACCTAATGTGCTGAGACTCGAGAAGAGCATGAGAGTAATCAGCACTTGAAAATAAGCTTTCCAGAAGTGCTCCATTTCAAGGGGATCCAGTAAGTGGCACATCTATATCTGCAACACACACTTGTGCTTTCCCCATCTTCAGACTGTGACACAGAATGCTGGACTTACAGGTAGCAGTCAGATTGACTGTTGTTTTTTTTTTTCCTGGTACTTGGGTTCATGAAGAAACATCAATGTTAACACACTGCCCTACAAATGAAAGCCCTCAGATGGATAGGATGTAAAAGACATGCATGATTGTTTCCTGCTGTGCATGACTTGTGAGAAGTACACACTAAGTCTTCTCAACAACTTGTCTCATTTGAAGCCAAGGTTTAAGCAAAGTTCTTAGTACAACTACAGAACAAAGTTATGCACCTATTCTTCTCTACTACAACTGTGAGTTGTACAGCTTATTACAGGTTATTAGGTGAAAGGGGAAAGACAAACAAAAATAAAATGCACACAAAAACCCTACAACATACCACCAAATAGCATTAGCTTCTCTTCCTGCAGCCTCCAATCTTCGGGAGGCCTGCAAATGGTATGCAAACAAATGTTTCAGAGGATGGAAAAGAAAGCAATAAATATAATCCCTCTCATTGTTCATGTTGCTATGGTATCTGCACAACAAGCCACCCTGTTAAGCACTGTATAAATGAAGATAAAGATGAAGAAAGGTAGGAAAAATATCTATGCTACCACAAAAGACTATCACCCCTTCAGTAAGACATGAGAGGAAAGAAAAAAGGATAATATCAGACAGTATGAAGAACAGTTATTTCAGCACAATACAGCTGCTGCAATTCAGCTTACCTGTTGGTAAGCTTCTGGCAGCACCAATGTTTTAGAAGGGTTTTTAAAGAGGACAATTTGCAGCCTGGGGCCTGCACATCAGATAAATCATAGCACAAAAGAGAAGCATTAAAAGCTTAAGTGAGGTGACAGTGATGGGGAACTGAAGGCAGGAATAAGAATTAAAATATTTTCACAGATGTGACAGGTGAGAGAATAAGAACTCTGAAAACAAGAAATAAACATCTTACATGTAATGTGACAGGATAGATGGAGCTAGTTGATAGAGCCAAGGAAAGAAGCAACGTTGGTCAAACAGAGGAAGTCAAACTTCAAGTAACAGACTGATAAATCTCAGCTGACTGGAGAACCTAGCAACCACCCCAGAGAAAAATGCATTAATGTCACCAAACCAAGGACTATAGATGACACACATGGCTTATCAATATTTCAACTGTGTTTTCTAAAAGACATTAATGAAGAATAAAAAGACAAGACAATGACTTGCTGGCTTCCCAGACAGATCACTCTGAAAGTAATGCCTCCTATTTATTCTCATAGAAAGCATAACAGAGAGAAAGAGCACAATAAGATTATTTGTTAGAGCAAATACTCAGCTACAAAGCTATTTTTCAACAGTTACTACCATTCATTAGGCATTTTCATCAATAATAAGAGCCTGCATGCCATGCTTGGTAAAAAAAACAAAAACAAAAACACACACAACGGTGCCAACAGAGGTGACCCACAG
Source organism: Lagopus leucura (assembly GCF_019238085.1). Taxonomy (NCBI): domain Eukaryota; kingdom Metazoa; phylum Chordata; class Aves; order Galliformes; family Phasianidae; genus Lagopus; species Lagopus leucura. Next base: position 13,257,245 of record NW_024962264.1, on the reverse strand, counting down.
TTTCGCAGCTGCTATTGCTGCTCTGCTGCTGAAACACAACACCCATCACCTCATTGTGCTCACATGCGTTCTGTGTTCTCAACAAACATGCAGCGAGCATTGATCAGCGTCAATGGGTGCAATATTCTCTTCATGGAGGAAGTCAGTGACACACCATGGCTTCACATGTATTTCCATGCCAGGCACCAATTTGGCAGACTGCCCTTCTGCTGCCATCTGTCACACGGCAATAAAGTGTAACAGAACATTGATGGGAAGGTTCAGCCTCTACTGTCATACCACATGTGCCAACCTCTGATGTCACGGACCAATGTAATAAAATAGGAGGCACTACTTTCCAAGCAGCCCTCATACAGTCAACATCCTTATCTGGGCTTTATGCTAGATTTCCTATGGATTGATTTCTCTAGTAAAAAGAGAGAGGTTTGTATTTACCCTACAAGAGCTTGCTGTTACATTTACTACCATCAGTCATCACTTCTCTCATTTGTTCTACAAAACTGCAGGGTTGAATGGAAATGGCAAAAATATCTTGATATCTTTTGATCCACGTAAAAACAGACAACCACTATGGCTTACACTTCACCTCAAGTTTTAAGATACTCACCCAAAGAGTTTCACAAGTCCACTCCTTTCCCACAGTTGAGAAATTGTGTTAAACCCTCCTAAATAAAAACAAAAACCCTGTCTTTTATGTTCAAGTAAATGACAACTTCTAAGTTTTACCAAACCGCCAACAACTTCGGTCGTTCTGACAGTTTTCAATTCTTCTAAAACAGTGATGATACTCATCACATGGATGAACAAGAGACAAGACTAATGAAAATAACCTCAGAATATTCTGAAAAGGACACTATAGTCAACAATGCAGGAATGACAGGTTAAAAGCATTCATGGAGGCTGGATGCTTTCACATCCCCAAAACTAGATGGGACCTACAGCCTGAAGGGGCTTAAAGTTTCAGCCAATCTGAAACTAACATCACTACTGTCATTGATATTTAATTACTATACACTTATAGCGTTCTGGTTATTGATGTCTCGAAACCAGGAGAGTCTTACATTGGTCTCTAAGAAAGTCAGGAGGAAGACACTGCCTCCTATAAACCATGACACTCATCCGTTCTGAATCCATTTCCAAACATGCACAAAACCATAAGGTAATCAGAAAAAAAGCCATCTCTGAACATAAGTTAAACATAAGTCATGCTTAGTCAGTCTGCTTTCTATGATCCAAGTAATAGCTGGATAGAAAAGGGGAGAAAGCTAGGTGGTAGTAGGGGTTCTGGAAGATGAAGAACAATTAGATACACTGAAAGCAGGCTGGGCTGCTGGGTTCAGGGACAACTGTTGAGAACAGACAGCCACCAAGACGACACGGGCCTAGATTATGACTTAGAAAGAGCAGTTACAAGAACTACACTGTTCTGTACTTCATTAAAGAGGATGCATAAGGTCTGCAAAACCTTGCCCTGATTTACCCTGAAAACTGCGTAAGTGACAACAAAAAGAAATGGGAGCAGAGACTGTCTTCCTCTCCAGCTATCCAGCATTCTATGAAGTTGCCACTAAAAGAACTTGGCATATCTGAGCTGTCATTCTGCAGCATTTCAAAGCCACTCTCTTCATTCTGTGCTTGCTTCTAGCCCAGATTCGTAAGTTTTCACTCAAAGACCCAAGGCCCTCTATTTGTAGCTACTCTGTATACCTGCAGTAAAACTGTCAACATCTAGAAGCGTCATGTAAACAGGTGCATATTTTACTTCTTCCTGCTGTCAGCAAAATAAGTATTATTAAGACTAGAGCAGACAGCAGATTTTTAAAAGGCTTTAGTTATACCAGGGTTAAATTCGAACAGATTTTTAGTCTACTGTTCTAAGGCAGTGAAACATAATAGCCTCTTAACTGACACATTGTTATCAGTCCTATTACGACTTTCTTCAAGCTTGTCAGTGGATTATGGTCATATTTTTTAGTCACAGATCTAACCAAAGCAGAAGACTGAGCTACTGACAGCTCAGGAGCCACATGGCTGCTCCCATGCAGACTTGGGATTCTAAGAGAGGCATAAACTGTAGCATCTCTCAGCTCCAACTTGCCTCCTAGTAAACAACAAGTTCCTTTTCTACAAGAAACAAAGATCAGCATTTACCCTCACACTGATAAAACAGTCAGAACAACAAACTGCACCCATCTGGGCAGATGGTCTGATTCAAAAGATTTGGCTGGTTTGCTGATACTACCCACTTCAATTCCAAAATGGTCTAGATAAACCAATCTTAAAAAGTACTTAAAGAAGTGCCTCTGTTTAATTCACAGGGTCTGACAAAACCAATCCATCATACTCACAACAAAGTCTGAAGTAATGCTGAAATATCTATTTCTCATTCAGACAAGCAAGCTGCACTTCATTCTCCAAAGCACCAAGCAATCGTTCGTGCAGGCGTTACACTGTGGCTTAGAATGGGAAACAGCAAGGACTATAAACACACCTTAAGCATGCAGTGTACTGTACTCTCCTGCAATACATGTAATGGGTATGCTCCCACTGCAGTCCCTGGATTGTACCATGCCTGGAGTGAATTCCTGATTTCCTCTAACTTAGTGATTGGTGCCAAAAAGAGCAAAGAGCCCAGCATTCCAAGTCTTACAGATCACACCCTGTGCATTTCAAAACCAACCACTGTAACTGTCACGGAATTTGGGACAGGCAGTGATTAAGAACTGTTTAAGATGTGTTTATATACACAGCTAGAGCATAGCTGAACACTGCATTAAAGCAGATCACCTACAAAAAGTAGAGGAATTCCATTTTCTACTCTTTTCATAGCTACCCACATGCCAGCTGCAGTGATTGTCAATGACCCAACACTTGTATTATAAACACTCTATCCAGTAGTTGGTTTCACATTGATTACTGAAAAAATAACACACCAGTGTTTTATCACAAAAATGTGAGCTTGAAACATCAATCTAAAAGTAAAAGGACTGAAGAATTTGAGTCTGACATCCTATCTACTAGACTATTCACTGAATGCTAAATTTAATAAGTGGTTCATAAATAAAACAACAACCACAACCAAGCTGTCTTCCCAACCCTTCACAAAGAAAACTCTACAAAAAATGAACCCAGTCAAGCCAGACAGCAGACTACTGGTCACATATCTCACCAGCATTCATTACTGATAGTACAAGAGAAAGATGAACAAACAAACCAGCAATCCAGGAAAACATGCCCTGATGCCAAAGGCAAATCCTCACTGTAATAAGAATGCCGCCAGTCTGGCCTTCATTCATACACTCTGCGTATACAAATAGGTCACGTATGTCCTCAAGTCTGATCTGATAATGAGCAAAACTGCTTCAGTGAAATTTATGATGTTCCACACATGCTCATGAATGCATGGGACGTTAGAACAGAGACACTGGTACCAAGTGCTATACCAGCATTTCTAAGAAGGAAAACTTGCACAGAGCAAAGGCAGCCCTTCCTGAATGTGAGAGCACGAGTCTGAAAAGGAGACTTAGGTATTTGAATAATTTTTAAGTCATCTGCTTCTCCTTCCCACACGTGCTTTTATTCTGTAAAAACTATCAACCACTAAAAACACGTACGCAAGTGAACTAAGGATTGTCAAGCTAAGCTTGACCTAAAACAACTTCAGCACCTGTCTTGATTAAGTGTTGCTCAATAGTACATCTGCATTACCAACAATGATACAAATCACACCCAAATAACATTTTTATGAAGAACAGCAAATGAAAGAAACCCAAATTTGTTTTCTATTGTGCACAAGAGAAATATTTTTTTCCTTTCCAGTTTCAATTCAAACTCCTGGCTACTTGAACGGCTGTAGTATTATTAATCAAACGCAATAATAAGAACTCCAGAGAGAGAGTACCGGCCCCTAACCCCATTGATGCAAAGGTGGAAAGTTTTCTTGTTAACTTGAAAGAGTTTTGGCTCAAGTCTACAGCAAAAGACACAAAAAAGACACAAAAGACAGCAAAAGACACTGCAAAAAACACTTGAAATAAGATAAAAAAATGTTTAAGAATAAAGATAAATTATTATATAATACAGAGTTTTCAGCACTTAATGCTTACCACTGTAGGATTTAACAATATTTTCCAGTTTCTATTCTACAGTGAACTGAGGCCATCTGTAACAAAGATGATAGTAAAATGTTTCACTCTTGTTTTTTCCCCCCTCTAGACTCCAATTTCTTTCTGCCAGCTTTTGTCATGGCCCTCAGCATCATCCAACCTTTTTAACAGCACACTAATTTCAGAAACAAATGAAAATCAAGCTTTAGCATAAACATATAAATGCAATTTGAGGGCAGAAATGAAATGGAATCTGAAGTATGTTATCAGGAAGTGATATGTAATTAGCTTTTGCTGCTAAAAGAAAGGCACAGCAGTGGGGTTTGGAATACACAGGTGAGCAAGTTCCTTCTAGTACAAAATCCATCCTTCCGTAGATTTTAGAATTCATGGTCCCCTCTGGACCCAATATGAACTTATCTATTTATACAGCTTGAGGCATTTATTGCAGGAAAACAAAGAACATAAAACTTCCAATCTGCAGAAAGATATTTAGAAGAAACTTCAGCTAATAATTTTCATACAAACTTCTACCTTGTCATTGCTCCTATCTGCTGAGAATGGAAGATAAAACTCGTATAAACATTAAGACACACTCCACCTTCAGAACTTGCCTTGAATTCAGACGCACATTGCTTAGTAATCACTTATCACTGAACCCTTTCATTCAATAACGAAGTTGTTGGTTATTAACAATATTAATAATAATCAACATCATAAAACTTAACTAGTGTTAATGAATGTGCCTTACAAGTACAATTTGCAGTAGGTCATCGGTAGCCTATAGGCAAATACAATGCATGCTTTTTTGTGTTCTTTAGACATTATTAAGAAAGCCTACACAAAACTGAAAGCTCATGTCAATACTCATTTTTCATGTAATGCAATATAATTCCATCTCTTATACTTAACAGTAACACATTTTTGTTACTGGTAATACAAACTATTAAGTGCGTAAGTGGGAAATGAATAAAAGAAAATATTGGTCTTTTGAATGAAAGCGATACCAAATGCCAGAAGTACAAGATATGGAGACCTACAATTCACAAGAACAATACTGCCAAGCACCTCATCAACACAGTATGCATTACATGGCAAGTTCTGATCTGGCCACACTGTGCCTGCATCTTCTAGTTACGCTGTTCTGCCTGGCACTTCAGCACATTATTTTACATAGACAAAGCAAGTACTGCACAGCCGTGCAGTGAAATTAACATTTAAAATCTGCTTTCCCTATGATTTATTCTCTACTTGCCTTCTGGTGGGCTTCCTACAAGAACACCTGCTAATTTTAAGGTCCTGGAAAGTTCAGCTGACAGTATAGCATATATTTTTCAGTGATGTTTCTTACTATAGCAGCAAGAACAGCCACTGATTGCACAACTCAAGCCCCCTTTAAAGATAATCAATGAAGTGTTAACTTTCAAATACCCTGGAATAGAACAGTAATTTATTTCTCCCCTTTTTCTGCATCCAGCCTATAATGTCTCGTTTGCGAAATTGGCAAGAGCAGGCAATCAGCTTTTCACTGGCTTTCCTTGGCCTAGTAAAGGAAAAGCTAACAGAAGGAGCTGAGTAGTAAAAGATACACAAATTAAATGTGGATTTCTTTACATCATCTTTGACTGATGCCCTCAGGGATTCCAGGGTTTATTCTTACAGGATTGAGGGTGGGGCTTATGGTTTGATTTTAACTGGAGACCATGTATTGGTCAGCTTTGAAGGTCACAAAATAAGGACATGACATCAGGGAGGTTTTCTTCCCACTATCTTCCTCATTAAGTGCCTCTAAAATAACAACATCACATGCTACTTAGTAGAATTGAATCAATTACATCAGATTGCTGTGTTGTGTTCAAGTACATGAAGCCCAATAATGAGCATTCCGTTTATCATTCGCCCTTTTCAGGAAACTTGGTCTTGAGGGAAATTTACAACCAAAATAAAACACTATATTATAGCCTGTGGAAGCAGCACCAAAAACCAATGATACCATCTTCTTTCATTGAAGAGGAATCCCCCACCAACATAGGCTACTGCTGATTAGCAGGCACATGCAAAATGAACCACCTGTATGCCACAAAAGATTTCTGAACATTATCACTCTTTTAAACGCCCTGAAGCATCAGGCCACAGATGGCACTTCAAAAACTACAGCAATTTACTGCGTCTAACCTCTATCTTTATTGAGGTAATTATATGATAATATATGCAAATCAGTCACTGACTTTCATAACTGCTACAGTTCTTGTTCACCAAATCCATAGGATCACAAAAATAAATGCTATCAACCCACACCATTGTGTCATAGTCCCTGTTCACTGCCTCTGATTTGCAGACAGCTGGATGGTGAAAGAACAGATACCTCGGTGCCCACAAAGGCCTTGTAAGTTCAAGCTTTATAGAGACCAGAGATGCTGATGGAAATGCCCAAGTTAATTAGAAGGGGGAAAACCTTTTATGCTTTGAGCAGTTTCTAGACTTACTGTAACTGGCACAAACGCGTTCTTTCCACTTAAAATTGTGTTCTTAGGGTGGGATTTTTTTGTGCACTGTTTTTCCTCGCTGTTATTGTTTATTTTCCTGCCTAGTGGATCAAGACCTGCTCTTCTTTCACAAGTTGATGCTCTAAACAAAGTTCATGTTACAACCTCCATCTAGTCAAGTGTGTTTACCAGGCCATGCCATAAACATTTCTCAAGAACTTTGGATAGATGAAGTCAGGTAACTTATCTACCATATGCAGTTCAAGTGCTCCAGCAACATGGACAGAGCTCTTTTGCCTGCACAAATTCTAGTGCACTGGAAGCCTTTGCCCTAGTCACTGCCATCTTACTGCTGTTTTCCAAAGGAAGGATAGCTTCTCCCAACACATTCTAATTCTGATCTTCAAAGCTGCACTCCGATATCAACGTGAAAATTAGTCATGATGAAAATGAAATAACAAAAAGGCAGCTAAGAAAACCAAACCTGAACGTTTTACAGGCTTCCAAAATTCTAACAATTACAGAACTTACAGGATAAGCCACTGCTCTAGAGGTCATCATCACATCTGTCTGCAACATCATTGCAAAACAGAAACAGTGTTTTCAAAACTATCACCTCTCACACTCATGGAAGGAAAAAAACCCACCAAACCAAAAACCTTGATGTGTAACTGCTAAGTCAAATAGGCTATAGTAGCACAACATCCCATAAAATCCCCTGGAGAAGGCTAACTCACCACCTACCTTTGTCCAGTTAACATCATTTAAACAAAGTGTTTCCTGCAGTCATTTGCTCCTACAAGAAAAGAACCAGAAACTCATTCCTCTCAAGCAGAATTACCAACCCATTTAACAAAAGCTGCCTAACTCCTAGTAGCAACTGCAAAGTAGCAACTGCAAAGTAATGGTATCACCAACTCATGCAGTCCAGCAGGAATAACCGACTACTGAAACACACAGTGGAGAACAGCTTGCATAATTATCAGCCCTCTCGGAAGAATCTGGTCATTCCAAGGGATAAGAGACATTAACTACACAGTTGGTTTCCTTGACTTAGTACTATACTAAAAGAAGTGCAAGTGGTACATCTGCTTTCATAAACTGAAAGTTCGTTACTGACAGCAAAAATAGACTGATGTTAGATATCAGAAATCTCCTATTAGTACAGACAATGAATGACTGAAATAAGTTGCCTGAGAAATAGGAAATCTCTGCTGGCGATGGTCCTTGAGAACAGGTTAGACTGTAGCTCCTGTCAGGAACAAACAGACAACCTCCTGTGATTCAAGAGTACTTCCTGATTCTTTGCATACTGTCTTTTCAAAGTGTTCTTCCTGGCATAGGATACCTCAAGAATTTATTTGCTCACTGAAAGCTGCTGCACAACTATCAAGTATAAGAACTGAAAAAACAATGCCTAATATTAACAGGAAAACTCCTGATGGAGAAAAAACCACACACAAACATACATATATAAAAACCCTGTATTTGCTGGGGAAAAAAAAAAAAAAAAGTATCTTAAAGGCATAAAGTAATAACTTAGGAGGTGCTAGCCACTGCAAGACTTGAGAATCTTGTTAAATCAAATACATGCATTACTGTGGCTGAGAAGCTGTCAAGCTGTACAGCACAGTGTCTTCACTTCTCTCCAAAACATTTTAAAAGCTGTGTACGTTCTAAAAAAACATATATACCATTTTACACCTGATACATACATGCATGCACTACTCGTATTTAGGAGCCAAAACAAAAGCTAATTACAAAAAGATGAAGCAAGAACATGGCAACAATTGTTACATTAGTTGAACAAGGAGGTGGCAGATAAAAGGGAGTTAATGAAAACAATTACTAATGGGCAGCACAGTAACGTTAATAAGGTCCCAGCAAATGAGGCAAGTAAATTAGTAATAGGATTATTTAAAGCATTGCACTCTGGTCATTTTCTTTTTTTTTTCCTTCTTTACAAAAATAGCTATTGCACCACTGTACTGATTGACCACTTAAAACCTCTTAGTGTTATTACGTTATTTATCTTCCAATAAGAACTGACAACTGCTGAGGTGCCTGCAGGCTCCAATAGGTATGAGCATAACAAAATTTGATGCAACTAAACAAGACAGACTAAGTTAATTAATATTATAGTTAGATAGCCTCTTATGCTTACACCCAGTTGCTTTGTTTCTTAATAAATTAAGCTTCTCCTTATTTTGTTTAGTATATAAAATTTTTAAGTCCAATTGATTGCATAGCTCCATTAATCTGATATCTTACAGGACTATTTGTGCAATTCAGAAATTCAACAATTCAGCACTGACACATCTTTAAGGGTCTGGAAACTCATCTGCTCTTCTGAGAGAAGGAGTTAAGTTACTATTTGTTATGAATGTTGTTTATGTCTCAAAGGATAAGCATGCCTGCAGTTTGGCACAGTTCTATCAAGAAAGACAATAAGTGAATACCTTGCTCCACTACTGGAGCAAGCATACAAGAGCATGAAGGCAGGGTAGCAAAACCTTAACTGTATCCAAGGCAGCCGTTCTCACAGCCCAGCACATCAGAGAGAATCTAGACTCTTCTACAGTTTTGTGCTAATACGCCAAACACAGACAGGCTTCATTCTCTGCTGCATGAGAGGCAGCACTGACTTGTAGTATACAGAAGGTAGAGAACAGCAAATACGCTAACAGTTACCTGCTCCCAATATCTGGCAGCAGAGGTGACAGAATAGGATACATACCCGTGCCTCTGTTGCCCTAATTCATATCATGTGGTGACTACATTCTGACTGGAGGAGATTTAAAGGCCATTTATTTCCCTCTCATGGGGGGGGAAATAAACAAAGCACTCTTTTCTTTGTCCTTCAGGGACTTCCCTAACAGCCCACATACACACACACACCTTGTGTAGCCACAGGGTAATGTGGTTTACCTTCTCTACCTCTAATCAAATGTGGAATGAGTTCTCAGCCACTGTTCGGCTGGTTCCAAGTAGTGCTAATATGTAAATTGTGTTTCAACCCCCCTGCATTTTAATACCTTAGAGAGCAATTTCTCCTGCATTTGAATCACTGTACCACCAATTACATGGATGATGAATCCAGCCTAGAGTATTTGCCTACACTTAACATACATAACTAATGAAATAAACATTAATTAGTAAAATACTAGTACAGTGACATGAGACACAAAGCACTACAACTGTACTAACTTGTACTAATGGTCTATTTACGAAATACGAGAATAAACTCTGAAACTGGAGGTTAAAGTACTTTTGAACATATGCATATAAACAACTAGTTACATTTGTAATAAAAGCTATGCCCGATCAGTAGTCCAGCAAGAAGTTGCCTCAGCCATGATCTATCAGAAATGATATTCATCAGTTAATTACTACAGTAGGTGCATCCCATTCAGTACATTCTCTACCCAGAGGACAGACTGTCTGGACAGGAAACCAATGTAGACTAGTTCAGCTTCACATGGCTGTAATGACACTGCTCTCATTACAGCAAGGCTTGATTTAAACCAAGCTTCAATACACCACAATTCTTTTTGCTGCCACTGATTTAAGTAAGAAAACATTTAGACACTTTGACACTTCACTGTCATATAGGACTACTGACATACAGCCATGATTAGGAAGCCTAGGTCAATGGTACTAAAAATAAAATTTAGCATGGGATGCAAATGAACTCAACAAAAGCCTCAAATGAGACATTTTTGTGGCCTCCTTAGCCACTCACTAAGTTAGAACAGGGAGTCTTCCCTAGAATGCAGAGCTTCAGAGAAAGTTAAGATAACCAGAGCTGCAGAAACAAAACGTCTTCTGCTTACACTGTTCGTAGGTGACACTAATGAAACTGGTAATAAAGCAATTGAACTTACTTGCTCAGCAGTTCCAATTATCTTTCCCAACATGCTCTTCCCTGGCCTTGCCTGTCCTGTCTCTCATATTAGTGACTTCACGCCACACAGTGAAAGTAAGGCTTTTGGTGTGTTCAAACAGGCGTCAACATGAGAGTTGCAAAACAGACTCAAAATTAATCCCAACTATGCTTGGGGGGGTGATACAGCCTGATACTCAGATCTGTCTGAAACCAGCTCGCAAGATACATTAATAAGTTTGTTTCAAAACAGAAGAAATAATGTTGAGAATTCAAGTACATAAACCTCAGCTGTAAACAGACATGTACGTACTGCAGTCTGTGTGAGCACCCATGTACTTCTAAGCAAAAAGAGACAGTGGCATTTATTCGATTTCTCTCTCAAGGTTGGCTGGAAAGATATTTACAGAAGTCCAGAAGTGTCAGTCAGTATTTCCTGTCATGTCTATGCTGAATGAGCCCTCTGCAGAAGGATTCAGAGCAGCAACATACAGATCTCTGAGCCAGCAGCAAAGAACCATAACAGTTGAGTTCTGCTCTAACCCAGACCATTAGCACTAAAGACCTTTCTGTACAAGCAGGACAAATGACAAAAAGGAAACCTGGTTACCAACACTATCATACATCTTGTCAAATTCACCTCACTAATACCAGGACAGATCATGTAAATTACTTGCCTGGAGCCTAGTAAATTTGCTCCCCTGAGTTTTCGGCCTGGTATAATCACCAGCTTGATTAAATGCACATCAGTTCTCTAATCCTGCACTGCTCACTCTAAGGATAGGTACTGGATACTTCATTTTTACTCTTTTTAAAGCCTCTGAAGGCAAAAGTCTATTTTTAATACATATAATTAGTTCATTGCTAAAAAAAAACAAAACACCTGATTGATTGTGGCAGGTTACAGGTAGCTTTGAACCTTCCAAGTAAACCAAGATCATACTGTGATTATTTCCATCTCTATCAACAGCAGTGAATCAACAGATTCCAAAATCAACTGAAAGTAGCAGGTGCTATCCTGCTGTCTCAAAGACTGAATACTCCATAATTATTTACTTTACAGCTTTTCTACAAAATTAGTAGTTCTGTGTCTTTAACACTTCAGTATTTCTCTTAAAGTGCCAGCATTCAGAGTCTGGTGGCTTTAAGAGAAACTACATCCCTAAAATTAGATTTCACATAAGTGAATTTAAAGGAAGGCTGAGAGCACTAATCTTGTGACATAAAGAGCAAACAACAACAAAAAACCCCAAACCACCAGTACAGAAGCCAATAAATGAATTAATAAAGCACTGATTTGGATCAGAACTTCAGTGCACAGCAGAAATTCACATCTAACCAAATACAGCTGCTTTCTGAAGGGAAGCTATGAATGAACAGCTTAATTGGACATTTGCAAGACTGACTTGTCAAAAATAATCACTGCATACGTGACCCAACTGGAAATATTTTATATCAACCACAGTTTAAAATTCTATGTAAGCTACTCCTTGGTCTTTGAAGAGGTACACATGATGTTCTATTTACTACAGTACTACCATGTATTTTCAAATCTCTTGAGTGTTTTTCTGGTCTGAAGTAACAACAAATTCATTTTGTGTTCACCTTAGAAAAGGTGATCAGATACAGTGCTTATGTTTTTTCAAGGTTTTTTTTTCCTGTTTTCCTCTCAAATAAAATCCTACCACTAGGAAACATTTTTTCACTTTCTGCACACAAAGCTAAAAAGAAAAAAAAAAAAAGAGGATTTGGGAACTGCCAAATGGAAACATATGGTGAAAAAGACCAAATAATTATGACCACAATCTAGGGAAGCAAAACTGGGTAATTGCAGCACATTAGAATTAACATAGTAACTAACAGGAGAGGTTACTAAAGAGACTACTCTTTTTCAATGAGGAAATAACCCACTTAGCATTACCTAACACGATGTGTACATACTGCAGGTATTTCTCTATGTCTACACCTGCATACTTCTAAGCACATCACTCTATGTTTGCCAATAACTAGAAGATTACCTCAGTAGCATTAGCTTCAATTTTCTACTCATGCATCTTTTTTTTCCCCCCAGTAAATGCTTAATGAAACATTTCAGAATATTTTAAAAAGACAACAAGCACGCATTGGGAAAGGAGATTTAAAGGAAAGGTTAAATCCCTCCCGCTTGGGACCTGGAAGAAATGGTGCATTTCACACTACTCGTGTAGTGAGAATGAAGTGACACTCCCTGTCCATGACCACAAGGTAGCAGACCATAGATGGAAAAAGCCAGTATCTTCATACAGAGACATCTTTTTCATCCACCTGTTGAACAGTTGTATATTCAAAATATTATCTCATTACATTCCCACTTCAGTAACATAGGAAGTAACAAACCCACGTATGCTTTTGAGGCCAGATACATCAGGAAGCCTTTCAAAACTCAGTTACTATTGCACTCCCAGCCTCCTGTGCATTCATTATAAACATATGAATTGTCAAGTGATGCAAAGTAATCAGTTCTGCTCATAGTGAAACTGTTCTGTTAATAAAGGCTTCCTATACAATCACCTGTATTGCTTTAGTGTACGCAACAACAGAAGGAGATGCAATGTATTGTCAGAATAGAAGACAATGCATTCATGTGCTATCACTGTCATTCAGGTCACTGTGAGCATCAGAGTAAGAAAAAAAAAAATATACCACTAGAGTAGATACCATACCATACATGTAAAGAGAAAGTGAAAGAGAAAGAAATGAATACAGGAGACCTAGACATGTCAGTCTCTAGAGGCTCTGGGGTATAAACGTTACATCAATTACCTAGTGCAAGCTAACTATTTCAGCTGTACTTTCACAGTCCTTTCCAGTTCTGCTTTAAGGCGGTCTGTAGAAGCAGCCATCTCAGAGTCAAACTAAGCTGAGCGGCTGCTGGCTTGTACTAAAGTCCTTGTACACTATGTTACACTGAGCAAGGCATAGAGGAAACACAAACTTCAAAGATTACCCAATTTATTAAAGCTTAATGAGCCATTGCTGCAAAACTCGCAAAGCAAACAGTATCTTACATTCTGATTTCAGACTGCAATTTACTGATCAGTTACTGAAACAAAAGCACCTCAGTTCAACAGCAGATACTGACCGATAGGTTATTTTAAGTTCCCACACTGAGAATTACTAAGTTTAAGGACAAATCTGAAATGATGTAAGAAAAAACACCACCATCACTTAATTATTTTCCATACCTTGAGAATAACACTACTAGAGATACCCTGCCATTCATGCATTTTACATACTGGCATATGGCTACACTACAGTTGCTGGCCACGAGACTGAACACTTTTTCTTTAAAAAAAAAGAAAAAAAAACACAAACACACACACACTAATACTTGGAAGACAGGCCCACTTAAATGCAATACATATAAAACACCATCCCAAAAACATTCAGTGGAATCAAATTATCACACCAATATTCAGGTCACAAGTTCAAAATGAAATTAAGGACGATTCTGATAGAACATTCTCACCACCTGATCAGTCTGCAGCCTATGTAAAACGGATCTAGCCCTGGTAGGCAGCAATTTACACCAGTAAGCATGAATACATGGTGTCCCCAGGTCAGAACAAACTACACAAGCGTAAATACCTGACCCAACTTCAGAAATAGTCCTGCCTGGACACTAGATACACAAGTAAAAAAAAAAAAAAAAAAAAAAAACCAACAACAAGCCAAGAAGGGAAGCAAGTTTGAGCTGCTTCTGTGTACTCTGCCCTTCTTGGTACCCCAAGGCACTCATTAACCCAAGCTGCCACAATATGACTCTAAATATAATCTGACAGATAATGCCGTAAACAGCTATCCTTACTAGGTCCACAAAGAAATCATGACCAGGTTTTCAAACCGATGAGCCTTTAATTCTTGGGGAAAGAAATGAAAGTTTTCTTGGTTCTAATCTGCTACATAGCACTACTTAATTTCTTCTATCAATGCTTCGATACATGAACACGTTAAGTTCAGACAAGAATTATTCAAGTTGTGAAACTTCTTTTTAATTCAGTATCAGAATGTCACTGAGCACAAGGCATGGCATAGCAAGATAGTTTCAACTGCTACAAGCATCTAGTGGAACAGAGAACAGCAATGCAACTATGAGGGTAGCTCTAAAAGCAGTGCCTCCTATTTGATTATGTTGACCCACAAAGGCAGAGACAGCTGTTGGATACAGCAGTAGAGGCTGCACCTTCCCACAAGTACTCCATCACATGTTGTTATGTGATAGACAGCAGCTGAGGGGCAGACAAAATGGCGACTGACACTGAAGTGCTGAAAAAGCAAAGGTGTGTCACTGAACTCCTCCACGTTGAATAACTGGCATCCACTGACATTCACCAACACTGGCTGCACATTTACGGAGACTAAACAGAGGCAGTGGGTGATAAAGTTCAGCAGCAGCACATCACCCATACCATGCATTTTTTTGTTTTTTAATCTGCATAAACATGGCATGCAGGCTCTCATTTATTACTGATAAAAATGCATAGTTAGCAGCAGGTACCATGTTGTATAGAGAACAGTGTTTTGTAGCTGAGAATTTGCTCTGTCAAACAGAGTTACTGTGCTCTTTGCACCTGTTGTAATTTCTGTGAAAATGAAGAGGCAGCATTAGTGTTGGAACAAGGCACATACTGAAGTTATTTTGTCAAAGCACTTTGGCATTATATCCAGCAGGGCAAGGTTTTCAGCTTGGGATTTTTCTTTTTTAGCCCTCTTGGACAAAGCACAACAACATATCACTGTATACAGCTGAAAGAAAAGGAACACAGAGCATCTTGAAAACAAATGACTAAATCACTTCTTGAAAATCAACCCTAAACGAGTGGAACTGTTGTCGGTGTTATTGCATGGCATAAAGGTGAGCCACGTCTGCCTCACTTCAGACTCTGGAACTTTATGCAAGGCTTTTGAAAAACTACCTGCAATGTTTTTCCTCTTTTTCCTTCACTTACATTATTGCACTAACAGCATAGGAGAAATAGATCACCAAGTCCTACCTGGTGAAAGGTTTTAATTCACATCCCTATTGCTCAGACAATTAAAAGCAGCTCTTGTGCCAAGAACCGTCGAGGCAGACTCTCACAGCACTGTGCTAAAGCTCTGGGAGATCATTTTATTTTTTAGTACAAGCTCATCCAGTTGGCTTCAATTTACAAATAATCTTGCATTTTAAAGCAGCCTTTCTCTGAAAAGCAATATTTGAGGTCACCCTTCCATTTTCTGATTAAAAAATAACAACGACACAAGTCTTAAATTATAACTGGCTTCTCCAAGCATTCAGTTCTCTTTCAAACAGTTATTTCCCTTCTCTCAATAAAGAGAAAGTCAATAGCAACTGCAGGTGTTGTTGACTATTAATATTATTTCTTAGGCAGTGAAAACACTTAAACACCCATTCCTCATTTGACTGTTGGAGTGAAATCTTTGTTCTTTAACTAACTTAACATAGATCATTCCGTCTACTTTTTCTTGGGGTGGGGCTGTCAGCTGGGATCCTACAAATGAGTACTTGAAACTGAAGCCATGACTAACTTAAAAGGATACCAGAACACACATCTAAAACGCATTTTGGAAGCTATAGCTCGCCTAAAAGTAAATACTTCTAACAAGCTGCAAGACTGTCAGGCTACCTTCAGAAACAATGGGTCAGGACTTAGCCTTGGGCTTGGTACAGTAGGATTGAACTTCTTTCCTCATTCCAAGGTTAAGGAAGGAAGTAGTTGTTCTAGTACTGGTTATGTAAAACCACATACCTCCAACCTTACACAGACAGTCACACATAGTCTGAAACAAGTTATTGCACCTAGTTTGGGAAGTAACAGGCTTCACTTATAACAGTTTACTCTAAAACATTAAGTTGAAAAATGCAAACAGAAAAGTAACAGAATACACAATACAGTGGGAAAAAAATAATGGAACACAAATAAGTTTGCTTTTTACATCTGTATGCTTTTTCTCTACTCAGTGAAAGTAAAGAAGGACAGAATGAAAACAAAGTTTTAGGAAATATTTTTAAAAGGCTTGCACTTACAAGTAGATGCTAAATGGTTAACAACATGCTAGTTGGGTGAAGACCAACTTCAATATAGTTTTCTTTTATAATCCCCATCCCAGACAGTACATAAAAATATATGCAATACAATTATGAACTTCCAGTTGAACACTTTAGCCCAGGCTCAACTGTTTCTAATTACAGTTCCCCCTACATTAAAGACACAGTATAAAAAAAGAAAAAAACCCACAAAATTACCAGCAATAAAATATTCTTTATTAACAGAACTATACCCAATATAAGACCAATATAATTCCTAGATTACAACACAAACGTATAAAATATGCTGTGCATTGTAAAACACCCAAGCCAAAACATGTAATCACCTGACAAAAAAGCCATATGTTTCTAACTAAAGAAAATAAATGCCCAGCTACTGGAAACCATAATAAAAGTACCACAGACGCGTAACATAAATTCCTAAAAACTTCATCAAGAAAAACCAGTCCAGCAGAGAAACACTAGGAAAAAAAAAAAAAAAAAAAAAAACAAAATAAAAAAACAAAAGAAGAAAGCTTAACTTTATTAAAAACAAAAAACAACAATTTCAAAAATATAAATTAATTATAAAAAAAAAAAAAAAAAAACCACAATAGAATTATCAGCAGTACTCACCACAAAACACAGTCAGTAAAACAGAACACCCAAAGACAACCGCTTTCCTTACTCTAAGGACATTAGCCGCAAAGCTTCTGAACAACAAGAACAACCTAAAACCAACTCCCAGTTCTCATCTGCAGGGATCACTTTATGTACCAAAGCACTGATTACCTGATTGCCAACATCTGATTCAAACCACAGGTGCAGCCAATTGCTCATTGCAGCACTCGCAGGCAAGACAAATGAAGTGAAAATCAGTACAAGGGAGCTATAATATAACAACTTCTGATCACTGAACCAAAGATATACATATATTTGTATAAATATTTTGTTTCTTAACATAAGCCTCTAAAGAATAATGAATTTACCTTCTGCTGTTAACATCTTCCATGTTGTTTGTTTTTTTTTTTACTTCTATAACTGTATAAGAAATTGTGTAAACATATCTAAACATATCTAAATGTTATTTTTAACTTACAAGTACTGATACTTCTATAAAATCACCCTATTTAACATCAATTTTTATTAGCAGACTTCAAAGACTTTCAAAGCATGCTTTGACTAAAGGCCCCTCAAAACCTGAGTTCCTTTGTATCATATATATCACAAAATGCATGCATGCATGTGCATGGTCATTAGACCAGGCAAAGCAGTTGCATTGGCTCCTTGAACAGTGGCTCCCACATTCAACAGAAATACCCTTTTCCTATCTGTGTTTTTTGTTGGTTTTTTTTTTTTTTTAATTTAGCATCCCCTGCTATTTGTAGATGAAAAAAGTGAACCAAAAGTTCTGACTGAAAATCACTGACATGATTAGTTAACAGCTGCCAAAAAAAATCCAAGGAACACAGGTGATGTTAATGGCTTAACAGTTTGAAACCATCCCTCGCCACACTTGCTCCCAAACTCAACAATCTTTTTTCTTACTGTTCCCCGTAAGACAATGTCTGGTTATATGGCAGATTACAGATATACCCCCCCAAAAGGCATGCCCCCTACTTCAAAATCTAAAATGTTTCTGCCTGTTGCTTATTTCGTGTGCTGAAATAAAACACAGCAGGCAGCCTGTGGAGTATTTAACAAACTCGAGACTGAATATTCCATTCCCTGCTATCCTCAAAGGAGATCTCACAATCTGCAAAAGGATCAAGCATGCATGTTAAATATGGCTTGCAAGAACGCAGTACTTAGAGTTCAGACCCTGTAAACTGAAATTCAGAGATCTTCTTTCAAATAAGTGGGACAGACTGTATGTTTATGTCTTAAATGATAAGCTGTTGAGTTTTTTCCTCTACAAAATTCCAATTTCTTCTCAGGCATTGGTTAAATTTATACAGTAATAAGAAATTCAGACTCAGAGCAAAGTGTCCCCTGGACCTACACGGTACTGAACTGTCCTTGTACAAATCTTTATGCAGTGCCACAGCATGATCTCTAAACACTCATGCTAATTAGAAGCTGCAGCTCAGGGTACATAAGGAACAAATTTTTCAAACTCAAAGAAAGAAATACTTTCAAACTCAAAGTAAGCTGCTGGGAAAGGCAATTATTACCTGTTTGTGATTGATCAACTTTCCATATAAGAATGCGTGAGCTTTCATTTGTGACTTGCTTTATCAGTGGCATAGGGCTTTGAAGGAAAAGGGATTTTTAATGGATTTTTTTTCTAGGTAGGGTATTAAAATAGCACGGAGGCAATTTAAATCACAAACAATGACACTTCACAATTTTCTTCAAGAAAGAAAACAGCCATGCAGTTAAAAGTTCCAGAACAATTTGGGATGTGGGAAGCACATTTCAACCTTGTGCATTCTACTGCCTTTTAAAGGGTAGAAATCTCTGCAATCAGAGCAGAGTAAGGCTTCAAGTAAATAATTTTAATATACATAAGGTTTTAACTCATTTATGAAATCTTCTAGTACATCAAGATAACAGGCTTAAAGAAAGTAAAATAATCCAAAACTAACAGTTTTTTCCACTAGTACAAACTCATTGGTGAGCTGAAGCAGTCTGCCAGTGCCTTCAAAATTTCAAATAATTATTAAATGCAGAGTTCATGGAGGACAATTGTTGAAGAACGCATTTGTTGTTGCATAAATAACAATCACATAATAAGGCTTCAATCTGAAATCGTCTTATTCACAACACGTTGCATAAGCATAGGGCTAAGTCTAAAAGACAACAAGGTTGTCCTTGCATCAAAATTATTAAAAAATCTTACCCATTCTCTTGGCTTAAAGACCGCTGCGTAGGGATAATGTTAGGGTGTCTCACATGCAGGGAGCTCCACAATAAGAGATAAGGAAAAGAAGCACACCAATCTTCTTTCATTCTTCAGAATGTGTCCAAGACCACCTGGGGCCAGTTGTTTTTTTTTTACAGCAAAGGAATTTTGTCTTGGTCAGACTTTGAGATTGATGAAGAATTTTCACCAAGGAAAAGCAACAAATTGAAATTCCTGAACTATACTGTGCAAGTAACTGCAGATTTGCATCTGCTGAAGGTGTCTCCCAACTTGTTCTCGTAAAAGAACCTTTTGCTAATTCTACTCATTTAAAATATGAATATTTTAGAAAATGAACATGGAACAACTGTTACAAAACGTTTTTTTAGTTGGATAAATTATATATTCCACATTATTCTGAACCCCTTAGCATCTCACATTCAAGCTTGAGAAGAGTCATTATGAAGAGGAGAGGTTATGAAGTGTGCAAGATAATGTCAAGTGCTTATGTGCATCACTGTCCTCTGCTGGAAGAAATCAGTCCTACTCATATGTTCATGACAGATTAGCTTCTATTAGCAGCATCTGACATAGAGCAAACACGACGCAAGCAACAGCTAATGTACATTTCCATTTAAGCTCCACAGGCCTGTGGTTTAGGACAGAAGGTTATTAATTCTATCATCTGCTAGATGTAGCTGCATAAACAGCATCTAGAATGCTAGCATACGCCCTGGACGGTGATCTTTATTGCCACATTTTGTGAGGCAGTAACATCCTCACTCCTGGAAGGGATGAGATCCCACTGCTCTGCATACAAGACTGCAACCAAATGGCACCATACGAGCAACATGTCAGGCAACAGCAGGTGATGTCTGATGCCCAAGATTTGCAAAACACCACTCATAAAACATCAGCTGGTTTTGTATCAGACACCAAAACAAAAGAATATGTAACCCTTGGGAGACCCTGAGCGAGAGACTTATTGAAACAAGAGCTCAGACAAAGGCAGAAAAGTAACCAGTGTCTCTTGTGCCAGCACCTCTAGGATGACCATTAATTTTCTCAAGCTACGCTAAGGACCTGTGGATTCAAGGCTCTCGAGACTTCCTCAGACTGCACTGAAACAGTGTCTCGCACCGACAGCACCACATGCTCGGGCACAAAGGGCACCACCTGTCCAGAAATAAGGGAGAGAATTGGCCCAGGAGCCAGGCTCGCACCTGCCTGCTATTTAGGCGCCGGGTCAGCCGAACTGAGGGATAAAAGCCTCGCTCATCAGAATCTCCTGCTTTTTCATTCTCCTCCTCATGAGGCGGAGCGTGCGCGTGCAGCTCGTTCCTCCCTCAACAGCAGGCTTAGGTAGGAAGCCAAGGCGAAGGATCTGTCGGGATTTGAAGTTCTCCTTCCCGCCGCTGCGCGCGGCCATTCTGCGCGCTGGACTACATTTCCCAGGGGGTGCTGCGGTGACCTCTCAGCGTTTTGCAAAGCAAAATGGCGGCGGGAGGCTGCGGTGGGGTTTGGCGCCGAGCGTTGCAGCGCGGCCGCGGGGGGTCTTGCTCTGTTTCCCGCCCTTGGCGGGCCGTCGCGTGCAAGGCCGGAGGTGGGGCGGTGCCGTTGGGGCTGAGCGGGTACGGTGCTCGGATAGCGCGGGGAGGGGCGCTGGGCTTCTTCTCCCTGGAGTGTGAAAGCTTTCGTGTGCTCTGTCAGCGTTCAGGATTTCTCTCCACGACCGATGACTTAAATAAAGTTACGTAGATGCTGGCAGGAATGTGCTACTTCGGGTTGGTTGTTCAACGACGTAGATAAAAATACAGCGTGAACGAACGCTGGGTTCCTCGCCTGTGGTGAGCAGGCCCAGAGCTCTGCTTATCTTTGTAACTGAGTGGAGCCTGACTGCGCTCTGGTTATTTTTCAGATGCCGTGCAGTGGTGGGGTTGTGTTGCAAAGAAACGGGATACCGACATAAATTGGCCAGAAAAAAATAGGTCTATGTCTTTTAAGTTTTTTTTTTTTTTTTTTTTTTTTTTTTTCTTCCCTTCCCTAAAACGAAGTGTTTGTTAGGAATTGTAATATTGTGTGCTTTAAGCTCTGAATCTTAAGCCTTTGTTATGATCTCCCTAAAGCAGATACAGGTGGCATCTGCATGGCTGCAGGGATGCTGTAGGGTTGTGCTCGGCTGTATGAGGGCAGGCAGACCGAAATGCTGTGGGTGTTTTCTGTTTGCCTGTGGAAGGAACACTGTACCTTGGCGGTTTGATATTTTTCAGTAGCTTGCTTATCTGCTCTAGCTATCTGGGTACTTTTGTTGCTGAGCTATCTTGGTGTAGAAAGGTTGTTTCGTCACTGAAATACGAATTTGTGCCACTTCATTTGTACAAGGGCAGATAATTGCTTACAGACACTGTCAAGCAATTAATACTGTAAAGGTGACCCTTTTTCTCTTATCCATATAAAGGTTACGGATGTGAGAATTGCAATTACTTTCCAGATAATATAGAGAAGCTTGATTCTGTAGAGTATGTTCAGAGAGCAGTAGCTCTCTAGTTGGAGTGATGATTTCTCTATTACCAGATTTCTAATGTTTATGCTAATGTGCTACTAACACTGCTCTGGAGAGCTGCCTTTCCCAGCATGCAAGTGACTAGCTGACAAAGAATACATAATTTATTATGCCACCTGTCTGTTGGAAATTTATCAGACTACATGAGAAGTAATTGATATTTATGATGATTTCATAATTTTCCAGAGTTACCGAATTAGGGTTCATCCAGCATGCAAGTTTGCCTCATTAATTTCTGTAAGACTTCTCATCTAAGGCAAAGGCAAAAGTTTCAGATCATTAGATTTTCTTTCTTACAGCATTCTCTTTTGCATATAATCAACATACTTTGCCATACAGTCATGTCTTTACATGTTTTGAGTTATTGCCTGGTCTCCAGTATTGCAACACAACCTTTGCCACCGTGCTATAGATGGATTTGCAGTATCATTTGCAATCTTTTTTACATTATGTTAGACATTGTAATTTCTTTAAAACGGCATTTCAAATATTTGTAAAAGAAAAAAAAAACCCAACACCACACAACAACAAAAAAAAAACAACTGCAACACCGTTTTTAGGTTTTTTTTTTTTTTTTTTTAAATGTCATCTGTATGTTAACCACATTTGATTTTTATTTTTTTTTTTCTTTTCAGTGTTGCTCCATGGGCACCGGTTGTGGGTCTGGAAATTCATGCACAGATCACTTCCAGCTCAAAACTTTTCTCTGGCTCCCGAGTCCAGTTTGCAGCACCTCCTAATTCTTTGGTATCATTCTTTGATGCTTCTTTACCAGGAACTTTGCCAGTAAGTTATGCTTTGGCTTGATTTTCATCACAATTTATGTCAGCTTAGTTTGAGTACATTTGAAGTACTTTGTTCTTCCTAATATAAAAATATAGTCTGTAGAACTATTTTTACATGTTTTCATGTTTTCTGTCTGATTATCTGAGATACTTGATTTTGATTCTGTTTAGTCTACTCACTCCCTAATTATCAATATAAGTATTTGATATCTTCTGCAAAGGAAAAAAAATGAGTGTCTGTTTGATATATTAAATGAATTCCAGTATTTCTCTGAGACCAGAGTGTATTTGATTAGTGTGAGGCAAAGGGTATTCTTTAAATTTGAGAGTTACCTAAAATCCTGTGAGAGAAGGACATCTTGGACTTCAAGTGCCCATTTGATGTTACTTTGTCATATGTATGTTGATGTAGTTGTCATTTCCTGTTTGCAGTGTTTTACTCTGAGATTCCTTGGTTTCCAGAGCAGAAATTCTCTGGTTTAGCAAAGTGTCAACTGTTCCTATTTTCAATGTGACATAATTTTAGAAAAAGAAGAAAAATCTGTGTGAAAAGTTGTGAACAAGTCAGAATAGCTAGCTAGCATTTTGCACAGAGAATTAATTAGGGACAACATAATAATTGTTTGAAGTCACAGCTCAGTTATAATTTCGTTTGGTCTGTTTGTTTTTTTTGTGGTACCTGTGCCAGTGCTTACTTAGAATTCTCTGGGAACCCTAGAGATTTAATATAAATATATATATATTTAGTAAGTATAACCTTATACAGTGAAAATAAGTACCAAATAGACTTGGCAGAGCATTGTGCAACAAACATGAAGGCATTGTAATGGGGTCAAATTATTTTATGCAAGAACACTCCCCTAAGTATATTTGTGGAGGTTGAATTCCCATTGCAAGTGTATTTTTTTTAATCTGTTGGAAGCTTTTCTTCACCTGTTAAAGCTTATATGGGAACTGCTGAGTTACAACCTGAACCTCTGATTGATCACCTGAGGCGAGCCATGAGTCAGCCAGAGGAGCACAGGTGAAGGCAATTCAGCTGAGCTGCTGGAGCGGGGTGGAGCCTGGCTGCCCCCCTCCTAGACCTATTTAAGAGCTGGCTACCAGAGGGGAAGGATCTCTTCTGGAGAAGAGATTTCTCTGCTGGTGTTTTGTGTGTGAGCCCAGGATAGGGGTAAGCCTTCTATTTATTGTCTTTTGTTATCACATTCTGCTTTGCCTAACTCTCTTGTTTAATTTGTGATTATAACATCCTAATGTTCTTTGGTTATACAAAGCTTTAAGTAATATCATTAAGTTGAGAATTATAGGTGGATTTCTACGGACTTGATACGTGCAATGTGATCCTTAAAGAGAGAAATGAGTTGATACTCATTCTGTATTTGCAGAAGCATGGAAACCTAAAGAAGTGAAGGTTCAGTGCTGGTAAAATTTGGACTTGACTCTGGAATCGGTGCCAATCTGGAGTGGTTTCAGACCTAACTGTGTGGAAATCTTGAAAACTTCCCAGAGAGAATAGGAATCTTCCAAAATCTTTTGGTTTCAAAAGCCTCTAGTTAGACTTGAAACATGGAAGATGAATTCCTTTCATATGAAGGCAGGCCAAAGTTAGGGAGTTCGTAATCACGTAATTGTTTCAGACTAAGCATTCTGAAAATGGTGGAAGTTCTGTTAAATTATCTGATGCTTGTCTTCAGTCAAGTAGAAAATCTGTTCTTGAAAACCAAAAATGAGCTTTTACATAGTTTCACTTTTATGTAAGTATTTCTGTTCCTCCAAGTTGGAAAGGGTTTTTTTTGGCTTGTTTTCCCTCTGCTAGTGTTTTACAAATGAGGCTTTGTATAGCCTTTGTGAGAATGTATTAATATGTGCAGGCTTTGGCAGAGAAGATAGCTGCATCTGAGATGCTAAAGCAGGATGGCTAGGTTAATTGAAAAGTAATGATTCAGTGTTAGCTTCTACCAGCTCCTTTTATCAATGCAAGTAGAAAGATTTTTTTTTTTCTGTGTAGTAGTAGCAGTGAAAACAGGATGGAAAGTGAATGTTACAAAAGAATGTTACAGTGTGATACAGAATACCATCTGTAGTCTTACCTTCAATTTTTACCATTGTACTTGCTATACACAAGTTGGAGAAGGGTATTTGTTCTGGAACCAAGTGTTAATTAAATAGAAGTGGAGCAACATCTTAAATGTTCTAAACTGTCTTTAGAAGGTATGCATTTGGCCTTTCAACTCTGTTTTGTTGAGAAATGAAAAAAAAAAAAAGCAGAGTTTTAACAGAATTGAAGAATACAATGTAGCAGAGAGTAACTGCTGTTGTAAACTGAGACCAACCGTTAAGTTCTATGACAGAGGGATTTAAACTTACTGTGTGACTGTGATATAGTTTTGATAGACAACAGTACTGTCACTGTGCTTTGCAGTGGGACCAGAAAGAATGGTGCGGAGGGGGCTTTTCCATTTGTTATACGTTTCTTGGTCACTAATGAGCATGGGAGTGATCTTTTGCTGCATAAAGGGGAGACTATAGGTGTTTCAGCCTTTCTCCATCTTTCTGCTTTACATTTTTTCTTGTACTGTTGTGCAACTTATTTTATGTTACTGCTACAAGTAAGGCCTTAGGAGGACCGTAAAAAAACAGTGTTAGCGCCATGAACATTCAGCTATGCCACTTTCATAATGTGCCTCTGAGAGACAGCTACAGGCAAGAAGTGCTATGCAGGTGTACTGCTTTTTGGCATAAGGCAGAAAAAATGACCTGACAAAGCTTTGATTAAATAGTGAGACCGGAAAGCACATCCCATGCCACTATACAGACTTCATTATTGTGCTCTGTGCTGATGGAGTCCCTCACCCCTGGACTAGACAGCATCTTGCAGAAATTTCTGTAAGGATTGCCTCTCTTTGGAACAAAATATAAACCCTAAAAATGTAAGAAAGGCTTTTTTTAAAATCCAAGTGGATGGACTTGGCAATGAACTTACTGTGGTGTATTCAGGGAACTCGTTATATTAAGCTAAAGACATGGTGTGGTGTATAATGCGTTATACGTACCTGTAGATTGATATGAAATCCTTCTGAGGATTCAGAAAGGTGGCTTCTCTTCCACTCTGATATATCCTTTGTGTTAATTCTGAGAATGTCTGAAAGGTTTCTAAAGATGAGTGGGCTCACAGAAAGTGAATCCAGATATTCTCATTCTTGAGGTAGCTGACCAAAAGGTAATTGCAGCTCAGCCTAAGAAATAAGGTAATAGATCTGGTAGCTAAAGGCTGAAATCTTTATTGTCTGTACTTAGTCTTTGATACTCATCGGAGCAGAAGATGCACATTTTCTGTTTGTGTCCTTCATGATTGAAGTGAAAGCTTGATCCTGCTTTGTTCTAGGCAAATATACTGAGAAATAATCTAGGATTTACATAACTCAGGTTTAATGTAATAAGATTTCAATGTTAGTCCTGCAGTCTTAAGTGTCTTCAAACTATTGACACCTCGAGCAATTGAATTTCATTGTCCTTGTAGTGTGAACAGATTCTCTTGTTTATTTGTAGGAGACTTTTGGCAACACTTGGAAAGAGCCGAGATGTGCGTATAATAAAGAAAAAAATTATTCACATTAATAAAATGGATTAAGATGTGTGGTGAAGACTGCTATCCTGAGATTCATGATAATTTTGGGACATATGAGTGGGCTCTTCTGAAAACAATGCCTCCTATTTTATCACATTGTCCCATGACATCAGAAGTGGATACTGGTGGTACAGCAGCAGGGGCTGAACCTTCCCATCAGGATTCCATTACAGGTTGTTGCTGTGTGACAGATGCAAAGGGGCAGTCTGACAAAATGGCATCTGACATGGGAGTGTTTATGAAACAAAGGTGCGCCACTGAATTCCTCCCCATGGAATAACTGGCACCTATTGAGAGTCATCAATCTTTGCTGAATGTTTCTGGGGACCAAACAGTGGGGGTGAGCATGGTGAGGGAGTGAGTGGTGTGTTTCAGCAGTGGCGACAGCAATGTGGAAGGCAAGCCGTGTTCCAGTCAGCAAGGAGGATTTTTACAAGTGTGGCATGCAGGCTCTTGTTTATTACTGGTGAAAATGTGTTGCTGATGGTGACTATGCTGAAAAATAGTGTTTTCTAGCTGTGAATTTGCTCTGTCAGATAGTGTCATTGTGCTCTTTGAATCTGTTGTGGTTTTCACGGGGGGGGAAAAAATAGACGTTACTTTTGGAGTGACATTTTTTTGATTAGGCATCCTTCAGGATTTGACAGCTTACCCATAGCTGCTATCCTGTACTGAGATTTTCATATCCTCATTTTAAATTCTTTTAGTTTTCCACCAGGAGTGCTGGAAGGATGCCTTTGCACCCTACTGTATCTTCTCTCAGCTGTATAATGACACTCCTGCAACCAGATAATTTTTTTTTTTTTTTTTTGTGGAAGGAAGTCAAACTAGAACAGCTGTTAGTCCTTGTTGGTTCAGGTATTGTATTACTGGCAACCTGAAGTCCAAAATCTGACTTCTCCACAGCTAAGGATTGTCACTGCAGCACTGTTATTGCACCATTGTCTTCCGCACCCTGCAGTGCAGTGCTGTCGAATTGCTGCCCAGGGACCTGGTAGGGGTAATAACCTGCTTGGGGATGTGGAGGGTGATGCTTTAGTTACATTATTCTGTGTCGAGACTGCATCCATCCTTCACTGTGACAGATACCTGGTGTTTTTACAGCTAGCTTGGGGTGATAGATTATCAAACTTGGTGATGAATTTTACGTGTTATTAATATACAGGTTTTACCTGATGAATTTGCTTTCGAAGGCACTTGAATGATTTCTGTGGATTTTGTTGTTTCTGTCACCATTTATATCAGAACAGAAATGGTACTTCAGACCAGAATTTATACTTAGCGTTTGAAACCAGGTTCTTTGAAACCCTGGGCCTGTTAAATGTGGTGATTGCAGCACCTGCTTTACCAACTTGTGACTTCAGTAGTGTTTTGACATTCCTGCTGGCACGCATATAAATTTACCCCTTCTTGTAATACTTTGCTTTGAAAAACTGTTTCTTAGCTCTCCTTTTAACTACATTTTAATTGCACACCTTTCTTGAGGAATCGGACAGTCCTATGATCTTTGTATGTGTGTTGGTTTAGCTGTCATAATCTACATTTTCTTTGAAACCACATGTGCTTAAGTTGCTGTATCCATCAACTCTCCTTTACTAGTAAATGAATCGTAGTGCCTGAAGGAAAAGTGAGTGCATGCTTGTTTTAAGCTATTTGCTGATGTCGAGGTTCAGTTTATCTGCTTGCTGTTTTCCGCTGAAAGGATAATAACTGCTCAGAGGGAGATGTTTTCTGAGAAATTCATCTACAGCAGTCCTTTCTTTCCAGATAGTATTTGGGTTTGCCACATGCATTGTATCATCACAGTTCACAGCCTTTTGTTGCTCGCACAGTCCCAGCTTGCTAGACTTGAAAGAATGTTAGTGCTAGTTCCACTGGGCCTCTAGAAAGAAAATCCCGCTTAGTTTAGAAGGAACTCAAGGAGAGAAACAGACTTTCAGATGATTTGCACCCTGAGAATGCCCTTAGAGTTCATAGACCCTTGAATTTCTGAGTGCGTGATGGATTAGAGCCTACCTATATAATTTCAAGCTATTAATCAGTTCAGTGCTGTTGAACTGGTCTGGAGAAGCCTTTCAAAGATGAGGAAACATATTTCAGGTGACTTTCAGGGCTGGTTTATCCTGAAGGGTATTCCTCATTATATTTCCTTCTCTGTCACAGGATCATTTACTGCCTGGGTTAGTTATGTATGGAACTAGTTTCCTTCAGTTTGGGTCTGAGAAATGTTACACCTCCTCAGTTAATGTACTTGCTTGCATTGACTTTCCTTCACACTTAGCAATAAGTGCCATTTTTCTAGAAATGTCTTTGCTCTTGTGCTCTGGAATGTTTGGTGATGTTTGTTATGGCTCTTCTGGCAGGCTTTGAAGAAATGCCCTGTAAAGTTTTCTTTTCTTGCTCTGTCTCCTTTATCTGTGAGAAGTTGCAGCATTAATTCTGGGTATTTTAGTCTTTTTGTCAAGGCTAACAACTCCTGTAGGGCTTTGTCTTAACATTTCAGAAACTGTGCTACCTACTGAGCTCCCTTCCTTTTAGCTCTCGTTGGCATTGCTGTTTATACTTAACAAGTCCCCCTGGCTAATGTAAACTTGTCAGTTAGAACTGCACTGAGGTGGCTCTAACATCTCGCGGTCACCTCTTTCAGTAGATCTGTTAATGCATTGGTGATGTTATGTGTACATTTTCACTTATGTCTTACTGTGGTGTTTTTTTCTTGCTCTACCTTTTCCTTTATGCAGTTGTTTTTTACTACTTAGTGTAGAACTGGTGTTTACAACATTGCGTTTCCCTTTGTATGCACTGTTCTGCTGCTGCAGGGATTGTGCCATCCCTGATACGTGGAAGCACGGCTGTTACGTGACAACTAGACAGATCAATGTCCCCTCTTTCTGAAGTTACTCTGAGCTTATTGCTGAAATGCATGTTAGGTTATTGCAGTAATATTTCCCAGTGTGCTAGGGATTTATCTGAAGTTTGAAGTGTGGGTGATTTGGCAGGAGTGGGAGGAATTTCTATTGCTTCTGCACTATATATGCTTTGTTAAGATTTTTATCTCACTTTCTTTTCAAGCTGTTTCCAGGTGGTTCCCTTTGAGGGGATACAAGGTAGTGTAGCAGTGTAGCATAAGGTATATATGTATACACGTGTATGAGAACAGTGCTCTATTAAGGGTTTCAGTAGCAACAGTGATTGAATTTTTTTTTTTTTAGCATTTTGACTTTGCCAACTGATGTCTTGCTTCTTTGTTCTTCTTATCAATTTTTTCTTTGAAGACTTTTTTTTTCATTAGAAGGTATTTAGGAAACACTGTCCAACAGTGTTTGATGTCAGGTAATTGTAGACTGGGTCTTTGTTCTCATCTTGGTTAGCTGTCTCATGTGTAATGTTGCGTAACTGTCAGTTTTATGTATTGTGCTTGGAACTTATCTTGGTGCAATTAGGCAGTAATGGGTTCCTAGGGTAAAATTAATTTATTTATTTCTATTTTTCTCTTTATTAGCCACCTTGGTGCTGTAAAGATGGAATGGCTATTTTTATTTTATTTTCAAAGGAATATATGGGCTCTTGCCATTGGAGTTCAACTACACATGTGGATTTTAGCGTTGCGACCATTGTTTTCTATACAGAAATGTTAGTTATGCATTTTCATTGCCAGGATCAGCCAAATTTGTCTAAAAAAAATTTTGAGCCTGTTGAAGCATTCGTCAGTGTATCAGGAAGTGCGTGAACAGATGTCAGTAGTTGAGTTTGGGATGTTTGGAATGGGGAGAAAATGAAGGGAATCTTGGAGGCAAGAGGGTTGAAATCACTGCTTAGGTAAAACAAGGTTGTATACTTATACATAGGAAATCATTTTTCATTGGTCCTGCTGTTCTTGCCTTTTAACAAATAATTACAACAAAAAACTTGCCTTCGAACAGAGAATTTTACTTTGCTTTTTTAACAGCTTTTTGCAAGATTTGCTGTGTTGTGTGACATTATTAACTTGAATTAGTGTATTCTTGTCCTCGTGTGTGTTGGTTCTCTTCTGTTTTACCCTTAATTTATAAGTTGTAATCCTGGGTGCTCTTTCTGGTGAGTAAATAAGTGCATTTCAGGAGACAGAATGGACGAAAAAGGGCTGAAGGAATTATAGTAAGGAGCTGTGAGTTTTTGGTGAATGCAAAAATTGTGCTGAGGAGCAGAGAGCAGACAAGTCAGAGAATGACAGTCACCGTATATTGAACTTGAGAATCTGTTGCAACTGAGACAAGGGAGCTTACCCTCCACAAACCTAGGAGCAGTGAGCAATCTGCAAGAATAAACAGGGCAGGGAGCTGCTTTAGACACTTCAAATTCTGTTCTGTCTGAAGTGCTTGGACTTTTCGCTATTTAACAAGTTAAGCACCGTTGGGTATGCTGAGCGTAGCAAATGTCATTCGTGTTTAAAAGCCTCTGTTAGACTTATTTTTTATTTTTTTTGCAGAACACATTGTTTGAAAAAAGGTCTGAGAAACTCCATGTCAAAACTTGGAATTTGAATTTGGTCGCACTGTGTAACTTATGTTTTAGCCACTGACCTCTAGAATCACTGAATTGTTTTCTTTTCCTCCTGTGTTTAACTGAATCCCACATGGCTTTGGCATTGGTTTGCATTTCAGCTGGTGCAACAGAGTACCCATCCTTCTGACTGGTCACAAAACAGATGTGGCATACCCAGAAGATGCTGCTATAAGTAGGAAGGGTATAAGGAATAGATCTGGGATGTTGATGGGAATGCCACAGAAATGCAGTATTTGATTATGGAGTTGATTAACCATTCTATTTCCAGTGCTTTGTTGTGTCTTCTGCTTGGAACCAGTTCTTAATGACACAAGTGTACTTGGTTGTAGCCACAGATGATGGAAATATGAACACAAGAATTACTGGTTTAAAGCTGTGCCATGGGATTGAATCCCTCACTGCCAGCCCAGAAAATTGGTTGTTTCCTCTGAGAACGCAGCAGTTTGAATGGAATTTTCCTTCTGTGGGTTTTAGCGACTGTTGTTGAGAAACTCAGCAGTCAGTATTGAAATAGCCTTGAATTCGGTGACACCTTTCTGTTTTTCTTACTCTCAGGAGGTCATAATTTCTCTGTATTGCTGCTGAATTTTTCTGGTTATCACCGCTACTAGAAGATAGTTTGTCCTATTTTCAGCTTAGTGGGATGAGCTCTCAAACTAGCTCTTAGGCTTCAAGAGAATGTGCCTTGTTATTCTGTGGATACACAAAAAGTCATGTTTGAGATCTGAGCACTTGCTAAGATGTCAGAGTTCCTTATTTTTGAGATATGCCGTGTGTAAGTGTATGCTGCATCACTGCAAGCCAACTCTGCCACCAGACAAGGTTAGGGATAATACGTTTTGTATAGCAGCATATATCTTTGATACCAGACAGCAGAAAGATAAGGTTACCAAATGTATTAAGATATATTTAACTCTATGTACTGCTTCAACTTCTCAGTTGCCATTCTGTTCTCTTTCCCTGTTCTGAAATCTCTTTGTTAGTCTGAAATACTCATTTCAGATGCCTGCTACTTCCTCCCCTGCTTGCTTGCACCTTTCCTTAGGGGTGAGAACACAGTCTTATCTTGAGGCTGGAAGTATGCTGTGGACTGAAATGCAGGACTTGTTAACTGAAGCTGGCCTTCACTTTGAATCTTCCCTACACTTAACCTCATTTGTTGGAATATTGAGGCTCTTTGAAGACCAAACAAATGACAGTTGGCTTATTGTTACTGTATGCCTATGGGGTGGAGTGTGGTTCCCAATGGCGCTATTGAAATAAATGGGTTATTTGGAGAAGAGTTAGCTCTTGGTTATTGTCCTACACATCCTGTACATGCATAGCTGCAAAACACTTGTGCCTTTCTGTGTGTGGGGGAGGGTGCCATGAAGGAACTGTATGTTCAAGTACTCAACTGCAGTATCTGATTGAAGAGTTGCCATTATGTTTGTACTACATAGATAAAAGAATAATTTATTTTGAAGTTAACCTTATTAATGCACTTCAAAGAAGCATACATTGGAGCAAGGTGGTACTTCTAAAACTGCAAGAATAATAATGCTGATTATTGCCATTATTGGAAGCAAATAAAACTCAGACTGATATGATATAGGAGTACTGAGAAGTATGATTAGATGTATCTGCTCAGGTTTCTAAAGATTACTACCAGGTCTGTGGAGAGCTGCTTAAGTGCATAGCACTACTTCCTCCTTCCAGCTTTTTTTATGAAAAGCAACAAAAATTACCTGTGTCTGAGATAAGTAGTCCTGTAGGTAATCATGGGATGCTGATTTTTTCATGTTTAGAAGTAGGAGTGGAAGTCTTAAGATAATGAATTAATATGGAGTCTAATTCATTAAAATGTATGTCCTGGGATCTAATTTATTTTGTTATTTTTTTACATTTCTGGGGTATATGTTGACTTTATTGTATTTAGTGCAGGAAATACTTTGTTCTGCAACACGTGTCCCGGTGTGCTGCTGCCTCAAGAAAGGGAGAGCAGAAATCAACTTTTTTCAAGAAAGAGATCTAGGTGGATTATTTTGTCTTTTTTAACCTATCTTATGTTATACTTATTAGCAAAACAGACCAAAAAAGCTGCATCTTAATTTTTTAAAGTGTCAAAATAATTTACAAAATATAAAAACTTCTGTCTTTATCTAAAAGGGAAGCAGTTTTCTGAAATGTAGTAGTATAAGGAGTAAATAGTCATCTGCTGCTAAGCTATTGATGGAAAAATGAACTGTTCAAAATTTGCTTTTGGTTGGAATTTATCCCATTTAAGGTATTATATATAGTTTTGTAGAACTATTGAACAGTTTTGTTTAAAACCAAGGCCATGACTAAATTGACCTTGCAAATAAAGATGCATTTATAAAAAGAATCTTTGTCCTTGTGAAGTGGATATAAAGAAGTACAAGTATTAGAACAAGTGAGATGGTAGTTCAGTTGTTCTTTTGTTCCCTCAACTCTCCATTACCACGATGCTGTAGCAGAGTAGCACAGCTATAAGGGAAGCATTGGTGCTGTTGAGATGCCGTTGCTGAGGTTGGTTTTTTATTTTTTTGTTTCCAGTACAAACAAGGTACACCTCCTACTGTGATAACTCCCAGGAACTTCTTGAAGTAAATACCACGGAAATGTGCTTCTCTTCTAGAAGACCAGGAATATTTAAGATGGCTTTCTAGGCTCTCTGGTCCATAGCTATTCCAGGAGCTCCATAGCTTCCTTTCAAGGCCAGCCACTGTGCTAGTGTATCTGACTGGCAGCTTGTCAGTTCAAGCCAGTAATTTACATCTTTGGTGCTAGTCAAAGCTGTCAGCTTAATAACAGCTTACCAGATATACAAGCTGGAGGGACTTACTTCAGGCCATTAGTATGTGGGAAGGTTTACCTATTAGATTGATATTTATCACTGAAGATTATTGAAGAAGCTCAATCAGTTTGAAGGAAATCAGTAGTTTGCTTAGCCAACTCTCTTAGTATGCACAGCATAGATCAAGTACTGGAATAAGTAGTGATAGTCACTTGAGATATGGAGCAGTATTAGGTAACTTTTGATTCTTGAGGAGCTAGAGGGTCATCTGATTTTTTTTTTTTAATCTTTTACTAGTTATTTTAGTTAAATGTGGCAGGAGAAGAACATCTCCATGTGGCACAGCAGGAAAGATGAATTTTGCAGTGACTTCTATCACCACAAGAAATGAGTCAATTAAGAAATACCACCAAGTGATACTAATGAATCAGTAATGATCTGTTTACAGTGATGAAGCTACTGTGATTCAATACGTTGTGGAAAGGTATACTTTGCAGGCATGTAAGTGACCTGTGATACTACATGGAAAATAATTCTTAGCATTTTTATGCCAGTTCTTCCCCAGAGCCTCCAAAGTGATTCACTAGCTTGTAGTGTGGAAGCTTCTTAGACATGTAAGCAGTCAGTATACGGGTGTTATTCCTTCCACCCTAGAACTGTATTCTCCTAGCACAATGTGTAAGGTAGGCTTTGTCTTGCTTGAGGCAAAAACTCAAGAGGAAGTGATCAAAGATGATAGCTGTGTTGTAATCGTTGTCTGAACTCTGCCAGCAGAACATGCCACAAGGCTCTAATGGACTGCAGTTTAGAGCTCGGGTTTTGTCTTGTTCTCAAATTAGAATCAGTCTCAAGCATTTTGTGGTCAGGAAATGCTGCAAGTTACTGAGCATGAGTTCAGCACTTTGATGCAGTGGTGGTTCAAGTCTCCTCAGTCTTTGTAGAGCCTTAGTGATTTTTGGTTTAAGAGCTGATGGGTGTAGTTGTTTAATTGGTAAAGCTGAATAGTATTATGCCACGAGGCCTTAGAATGAGGAAAATTTGCTTTTTAAGTTAGAAATGTAGTGGTATTTTAAACATTAAACCATTTCAATGGTTAATAAGCACTGTTATAAGCTTTCTTATAGTATCTTTACTGCTCTGTCTGAAAGCATTTAATTGCTGAAAGCGGGATCATCTACTGTGTGATGAACTGCAGCTCTGATACTGAAACAAAGTTTCAGAAGTTAGCTGTTTTGATAACAGTCAGGACTAATTGCATTCATTGTGTTGCACATCCATTTCTAAGGGGGATTGTTCTTTCTCTTATCTCTTTTAAAACTAGCTCTGTGTCCTTAAAAATGTTTAATGAATAAAATGTGTCCCAGCAGGTAAGGTGTTGTAGTAAGCCATATATAGCTACACTAAAGATCTGGAAGTTACCTTGTTGATGTCTTAAATATTTAATTTCTGGTCTGTGTTAGCAGATTTTGAGCTTCTGTTGTATGAAGAGTTTCTGCGTGGTATGGTTTAGTGCTAGTGGTGGCAATGGTGATGAGGAGACGGTTGGACTGGATGATCTTACAGGTCATTTCCAACCTTGTGATTCTATGATTCTCTTATTTCTCAGTGGAAGTTTTTTTTTTTTTTGTACTGGAGGAGTAAAGCAAATTGATAGCTTTCTGAGGTGGACACCTGGGCAGTGGAAGAAGTACAGTTGCTTAATCTGTTTTCAGAAACCAGTCTGGTAAATTTCAAAAGTAAATATTCTCAAACACACTGAAGAAAATAGTATTTAAGTCTACTATGTCTTGGTGAGTGCAGGTGAAATCAGGTAAATGCTTTTACATCATGTGCCCCTTTAATGCTTATACTTGAAATTGCCTTCTTGGCAGCTCTACAGGGTAGAGTAAGATGGATAAGCTTTTGTTCCTGTTTAAAAATCCTGTGTGTGAACATGTCAGAGTTGCATGAAGGTTAACTTGGTCTTTTTTTTCCTCCTTTATCCAGTCTTATCAATTTTTTTTTTTTTAGTTAAACCAACTGTTAAATTAAAAAGAGCACACTTGAAAAACGCTGTAATTATGAAACATTGCTTGTTAGCACTGTTTGGAGTGAAATTTTCCTGCTGTGGATCCTATGCCTGCTGAGAAGTTAGAAGGATGTAGTTCTGAGAATGATGGATTCATTGTGAGAAACTGCATTCAGCTGCCTTGTGAAAGCCTTGCTGGGTCTTCAGCTCAAGTGGCATTCCTCAAGAACCTAATGCTGTGGCTTCTTGGGTCCTAGAAACCCACACATGTACTCGTAGCTATGGGATCAGTTGACATCTCTTTGGTTCTGCTTTAGAGAGCACATATGTGGTTAAGAACATCTGCATATGAACTCTCACGAAGTCACTGTGACTCAGTGGTTACAGGCATTTGGAGGTATTGTAATGAAATGGCAGTGCAGTCCCTAATGCAGATCCACAGTTCTCCCACTATGACATGACAGCTAGTTGCAAGTCTATTACTGCTTTTTATTATTTGCCTTGTTATTTTTGAGCATGCAAGAGTACTGCGGTGATAGCAAAAGCAGCCCCCCAAAACAGTGCACATCGTCTCAGGTGCATGCCAAAATGAAAATGGTGTTTTTTCCATCTTAAAATTTTGCAGATTTGTGGCTACCACAGCTTTAATGATGAGTAGAACTACTCGCTCAGGGAAAGAAGTGTTGTGGTGTTTATAGACAAGCAACACTGAATACATACTTCATGTAAGGCAGTATGTGGGAAACATTTGTTGCATACTGAGTATCCGAGCAAAACCTTGTGTCCTGTTTCCTCAGGTTCTCAACAGGAGATGTGTAGAAGCAGCCGTCATGACAGGCCTGGCACTCAACTGCACCATAAACAAGAAATCCTTGTTTGACAGAAAACACTATTTCTATGCAGATCTGCCTGTAAGTACGCAGTGTAACCAGTCCCTTTACAGCTGTAGGAAAGGACAAGTCTGGAGTGTGGGTAGTGACAGGAGAAGAATCCTTTCATTCATTCGCTGTTTTTTAGTCAGAGTTCTGCTCACCCCGACAGGATGCCGTGCCGTGCCCTGATGAATAGACAACTGTACCCTGGTGCTCACTGATGGAATACGATTGCTCTGATTGCTGACTCCTTGCTTAGCTGCACGATTCCGGTGGCTTAGCATAATTGAATTGGGAGCTGGAGCTGCTTTGCCCCTTAAGTTTTCCATTTCTGGTGTTTAGTACTAATTGTCTGTTGGGATAGAAGCAGTCTGATAATAGTCCTTCTTTGACAGTGAATGTATAACAAACGAGTTTCAGTGGCATAAACATCATGGTGTCTTTTTTGTTTGTGCTTAAGCATCTGAAAATATTTAATTTCCCTTTAAAACTTGCTCAGCCTGTTGTTCCAATAATAAAAAAGAAAGAAGGCAACTGAGGGTTGATTGGTAGCTTATGTTTTTGTTAGAAAGTGTCACTTCAAATGAAATGTGATTTGCTGCATTTGGTGTAGGTATAGAAACAGTGAAATAAAGAAGAGACTTTGTTGTTGCAACAGGGTGCAGAAGTGTTTAAATCTTTTTTCCTCTAATTTTAATAGAAATTTTTCTTTCTAATTTAACTGTTTTTCTTTCTATCAGCTTATTCTGATTTTTCAAGAACCTGTCAAAGAGAGGGACACTAGTTTCACTTAGTCTGATTTGAGGCTGAAGACCTGTTGACTGCATTAGAAGAAAAAAATCTGCTTGCTTTTTTTTTCCTTAATCTGAGAAAGATCAGTCATGTTAGCTTATCATCTTTTTAAGTGAGGTATCCCAGCCATCCAGAGAAGCAGAATAGGAGATTGCTCAGGTCCCATATAAGCATATATAGGTGTTGTATTATTAACCACATTGTTCTTCCTTCCACTCTTTGTTCTGGCATTAGAAATGCTTTGAAGTTGCACAAAAAGCTTTCAAATACACTTGTTTCCCATCTTGGAAAGAAAATGATGTTACAGTTATCTGAGACCTAGATTTTTATTCTCTTCTGCGTTGCAAGTCTTCTGTGAAGTTAACCTGACTGCTCATTTTGTTTCTGGGAATGTCTTCGCTAATATTTGTGAGACATTAAGAGAGGCCGTTTTGTGGGGGCTCTGTAGGGAGCTACTGGGAATGTGAATTATCACTTAGAATTATCAGTACTTTGTTCACTTGTAAAACTTTGTAGAAACCCATTTCTAGACCTGAAGGAGAAAAAAATGAGATGGTAAAAAATAAACACAGCTTTCAGAATTCTTTTACGCATCTTTAAGAGACATCACAGGTTTATTTGCATGTTGATGTTTGAATGGATGTTGAGACCTTTGATATTTCTGCTATTAAAAAGAAAGCAACCTCAAATATTCTTACGATTTCTCCTGCTATCCCTCTTTTGCGTACGCTCCAATTGAAAAAGTTTTGTCCTCCAAAAGAAACATTTGAGTGTGTAAAGGAGAAAAGTAAGATGAAAAAGTGTACAGCATCTTGTGAACAGCCATTGTCTGTGAACATGAATTATAGGAGCCTCTTGTTGAATAAGGATGGAAATTTGGTCAAGGAGATGCTGATTTTATTAGCTTGGAATGCTAGTAATTGAGGTTTTCTAGTGACTTGCTTCTATAGTTTAAAGCATTGGCAACAAAGCACCTGACGTGCTTTCACAGAGCAGCAGTCCAGTTGGGAACTCTGTAATAAGATGCAGAGTTTAGGCTAATGAGCTGTATAGAGCTGATAAAATAAATCCTGTTCTTAGGGTCTTTTGACAATGGGATTATTGTTACTTGTGAAAATAGGGCTTTGGATAGGAACTGAGATTCTTGTTATTTATTGTCACTCAGCATTTCAGGCTTTAAAAATTCATTTTAATGAGAAGGTTTAGGAGGTGAGAAGAGCTGTATGGTTAGTATAGCCTGCCTACAGTCAATTATTCTATGTTTGGGATTCTTTTTGTGTTGATTATGGCTAGAAGGTCATGCACTTTATTACATATAGAAGTTGAGCTATTCAGTGTGCCAGGCCATTGTCCTCTTTGCCATTGCACTGTCACCGTCTCTAAATCTTAGGGTGAACCCTTCCTCCTAGCAAAATATGCAAAGGCTTTTCCCAGCTCATTGGCATCTGGCAGAATTCTTTTAGTTCTCACTACTGGGGGCGTAACAGGCTGGTGAGGACTAAGAGACAGGGACCCTGCCTTAATGCAGTATTGGAGCCTGCTGTGTAATTTTACATCAGTGCAGTGATTGCAGTCCCTTGCCAGTGGCAGCCCCATCTCTGGCTAGTAGTCTCCTCTTTGCTGGGAGTCCCGCATGTGAGGTAGCATTTGTTAGCTGTGTGCTTCGCGTGGGGTTGCAGTGTTTAGCTTTTAAATTGCTGCGTTAATGTAACTGAGTCTTGTTGTTTTCTTCGTTTTATCTATTTATTTATTTTCCACACTGCCTCGCTCTCTTCCACTCTAATGAGTAAGTTACTGAACTGGCAGCGAGGGAGATTCAGCCTGATAGGAAGATGTGCGATAGTCTCAGCTTTTTGGGTTGAGTACACTCACTTCTTCAGACAAAATTGACCATGATCACAGAACCACGAGTGTGGGAGAACCTCTTCTGGCCTATTTGTCTCACCAAGGCAGTGTCAGTGAAATTTATGTCATTGTTGTCAAGTGGTCATGCAGTTGATTATTGACTGTTTATATGTTAGGATAGTATTGTATGCTTGCTTGTACTAGGGTGAGCTCTTATGTTTTTTTTCCCAGATCTCACAGCTAATTTGGATTCAGGTCCCGTCTTATAGCTTCCTTCATTCCCAACTAAGCAAAATAACATGTGAATTCGCCTGTTTGCATGTGTTCCTTCCTCTGATATTGGTCATTGTGTAAGATGTTGCAATTTCAGTTTAATGTTCTCAGTCTATTGCACTTGCACGTGAACGTGCTGCTGCTTTCTATAATGTGAATGTTTTATTGGAGTATAAAGTTGATTTTGTTGACAGGCTGGCTATCAAATCACTCAGCAAAGAGTTCCTCTTGCGGTGAATGGGAGTCTGTCATACAGTCTCTGCAAGGATAACAAGATGAGCCAGATGGTGACCAAAACTGTGAGGATTAAACAAATTCAGTTGGAGCAAGACAGTGGGAAAAGTCTCCATGATGATGCAAGGAGCCAGACTCTCATTGACTTGAACAGGGCTGGTAAGCTTAGACTGTGCTGTTATTTTTCTCCTCCTTTCTATATTAAGATTAGTTTTTAGAAGTAAATGAATGACAGAAAACAAGTGAAAAATAAAAACAGCCTGTTATCTCCCTTCTTGAAAATGAAACCACATTACACTTGAAGTAGGGTAATGTTTAATAGGCCTTTCCTTTTGCAGTTGGTTGATGACATTTTGCAACAGCAATTAGTGATCTGTTAGCTTGAGTTGCTCATGCCTGACAGTCCTGTAGGAGCCACTCAGCTGTGTAAGTTCTTGCTACTGTAGGTGGTGTTTTAAAAAAAAAAAGTGTATCCTAGAGCATAAATGAATGAAGTTAGTGTATAAGAGTAGCTGCTGGAACTTGATAGACAGTTCTTGTAATTATTAGCTTTGAAAAATATGTAGATTTTCTCTTCAAGCCTTGAAACTGTAAACAAAATGAAGCAAGTTAATGCAAAATAAAAGGCTGTGGCCTGGATGGCAAGCCTAATGGGCATCATGCTTCAGTGTCCATTGAAGTGAAAGGCTGTGGCTGGTAGTGTTCTTTGAAAGGGATACTGAAACTCAAAACTACTACATGTTTTTACAGTTCTGCCTGTTCCAAAATTGGTTTAAGAGAAATACGTTCGAGTCTGCAATCAGGCTTTTAATTGGAGTTGCTTCAGAGGAGAGCCAAAGAGGAATTTATGTGCCTGTTCTGCATGTCAGTCAGAGGGTAGACTACTGTCTGCTCATTGAAGAAAAGGAGGAAAAGTTTTTATAGCCATCTGTACCTGGGTCCATTGTGACAGTCACTAAATAATACACTTATTTCGTTTTGTTTTTTTCTCAAAAAAAGCCCAAGTGCTTTCACGTGTTTAGCCAGTTATACTCTAATATGCTGAGATCAAAAGCTGTTGTTGGAAATCTATTGTCTTTCCTGATAGGAGTTGGCCTCATGGAGGTTGTCATGGAGCCTGATATGTGCTGTGGGGAAGAAGCAGCTGCAGCAGTCAGAGAGCTTCAGCTTATTCTTCAGACGCTTGGGAGCAGCCAGGCAATCATGGCAGGTACAGAGGGGGAAGGGCATGTTCTCTTGTCACCTGTAATTCTCTGCATTTCTGGGAGTTCTGCAGCTTCTGGTTATTTTGCTCTGCAGTTGCTTATAACCCGTAGCCTTTTCTAGCTGTTGTTTTTAAAATCTCCAGAGCCTGCCCCAATGTTTGCCGTGCTTCAGATGTGCTTGTGGGCCTGCTTTCCTCTGCAGAGCTTTGCACTGTTAGATTTTATAGGAAAAACCTAGACAGGAGTGCATGTCCTCAGGGTTCTTCAGGTATTTCTCCCTGTCTGTCCTCATGCTGCTTGTTACAGTGCTGCAGCACATAAGCTATGTGTTAAGGACTAGGTACAGAATACGGAAGCTAGTTCTCTTAGCTCCAACAGAGTAGTAGGAGTATGGATCATCCTCTGAGTTGTCTGTGGAGTCTTGGTTGGCCATAGTGTTGATGTAAAAACAGTAAGCTTCCAATGGTGTGTGTGAGATGGAGTAAATGGCAACTTAAAGCAGATATCAGGGTCAATCTAAGAATCAACCAGATCTCAGCTTTTACCATGCTTGATAGTTTCACACGCTCGCTCTGTCCCTCCCCTTCTAGAATTATGTTCAGTAGGTGTTAACTTGCCTTCTACTAGGGAGATCACTGCTGATCTGGGGGGGGCTTGGCAGAACATTGTATTGGTTCATGCTATGCAGCCAGCCAGCTTGCAGATATCAGTCTCAGGCATTAGCAGCCAAGGTCCCTAGGCATCCTCAGGCACTTATCTCCACACATCTCACTGATGTTCAGGATTTCTCCCACCTTTCTCTAACCATCTTTCTGAGATCTCTTTATTTGGAGAATCCCTCATTTTGGCACCAACCCTTTTTTCTGAAACTCTTGATAGTTTTTTTCCAGTCTAAACAGCACATGTGCACAGCATGTGTTCAGCTTCCTGACTAATGGTTCTGTCTCCTGTCTCTTTAGTTGGATGATTTGGAACATGCCATTTTTGTGTAGTCCCAATGTTACCAAAATTTGCAACCAACCCATAGTTACAGGTAGCAAACAGGCTTCTGCTCAAGTTTTAGAAGTGCAGCTTGGGGCATTCATCCCTTGCATGTTTATGTGCTGTCTGCTAGTGTTCATAACTTAAGCTGGGTGTTTGTTTGGGCTTGAGAAGGATGGCTGCACTGATCTGGCAGCAGAATCAGGCCAAAGTTTAAATGATTGCGTTTCCTGGAGAACTGAGTCAGAGTGATCTGTCCACCAAGGACTAACGAGACTCAAGGAATGACAGCTAGTGATGCAAATTCTAATCTAATGTAGGAGGAAATAATAATTGGTAGTCATTATATGCTTATACAGTGCTTCACCTTGCCCACTTTGTGAATCTTTGCTCACCAAGTGTTACACACATCAGGAAGGGGCGCAGTTCTTAGTTTTAAACAGCCAGTTGATACAGTTCTTCAAAGGCCTTTATGGACATTAATGTAAATCATCATTTGTCACTTCTGTATCTGGTCCAAATATTGCCTCTGGAATTACACAGTTGTATCTTCCACTGCATTGAGATTTCTGATGTTATGAGAAAGACTCCAGTGTAAGGAACCTTTTTTTCCTGCATATAGTCAGCTTTTAAAGTATTTGAATTATCTTTTCTTAGTGGCATTTTAAGAGCTTTCTAC
The DNA here is from genome assembly GCF_019238085.1 of Lagopus leucura. Lineage (NCBI taxonomy): Eukaryota > Metazoa > Chordata > Aves > Galliformes > Phasianidae > Lagopus > Lagopus leucura. Next base: position 13,214,648 of record NW_024962264.1, on the reverse strand, counting down.
TATGTTTTACTTCATCGTAATTACTTGTTTTCAAATAAGGATTTTACGTGCTCATATTTTACTTGTTTTATTTGCGTGTTCTGTGAAGACAAGTTTTATACACTGTTAATTCAGTAGACAATGAAAAGATGATTACACTGGAAAATGAAAAGAAGCTGGGCTTAAAGTGGGCTTTAAGGAAAAAATCTTTTCTAAAAAAGAATTTGGGGCCAGGCTCTCCTTTCATTTTTATCTGATTAACTTAGTTATTATGTCCCACTGACACCTACAGCCAAGTGGAAGCAGGCTGTGTCTCAAGTAGTAGCAAGAACAGGACAAGTATATTCCTGCTCAGTAGCAACTACTTTTACCTCAGAGAGGAAGCACATGCAAAACTTGTCCTGGAAGAGATGCTGGGTCATTCTATAGCCTTTGTCCTTCATTTGTGTTTGGCAAGGACTCTTTGAAGACAGAGGAAATTAATGCACTGTCATCCAGCCTGCTTCTTCAACATGTACTACATGCTCTCCAGTCCATTTTTATTTGTTCACCGCAGTGGATTTTGAGCCGTAGACTTTTTCACAGGTTTAAATCTGTGCTACTTTGTGTTTTCTTTAATAGTGCTACTGACTGGAAACATCATTTACTTGTAATTAAACACAAACAGGAAGGCTACAAAAGTTCCCTCTGCATATAGGAAGAAATTATGTTTAATTATGATATAACCTTTTTTGTTTGTTTGTTTTTCCCACCACTTGAATAGCTGTGGCAAACCTTCTCTTAATGGAAGGAATGACTTTGGAGGCAGAAACCTTAAAAAGATAAAAGTCCTGTTTACTTGAGGTTGAGTCATCAGAGATCTCTGAGGACCTTAGCCCATTTTGAACTAGGAGTGTAGGACGTTTTTGTATGTAACTTTGTATTCAGTTTCAATGTTTGTGGCAGCCAGGGAAATCTGGAGAAGGGAAAAGGCTGTGATTTCTTGAAGAAAAAGAAAATTACAAAAAATCCACAGTTTCTGACATTTTGTCCTTGGGCTGTAAATTTCCAAAGGCACCTTAGTGAAAACTGTTCAACGTAACTAAGTTCTTGCATTCCACAACAGAGTAGTATATACACACCAAATTGTAATTCCAAAATGTGTCTCTGTAGTTTTCACAGGAATGGAAGCTCGCAGTGCACTGCTTTAAGTCGCTTGTCTAATTCTGCCCTTTTTTTAAGGGCAGTGAATCAAAGCTGTTTTTGCTATGTCCTGCACTGTGCCATACAGTTTTCTCAGAGAAGAATTATGAACAGTAATACCAAAAGTAAAAAGGTTGAATTCTCAGAGAAATTTGAATGATTGGAGGCAGAAGCTTGAAATGGAATCAAAACAGAAAGCTGTTATGAGCAGGTTGTTACTCATTTCTCAGAGTGTGGAAGCTTGCTATTAATGCTCTGCGCAGAACATGAGGTTTATTAATGCACGCCAGGGTTTTTACTCTAGTTTACAGGGTGGACTATTTTGTTGATTAAGTTTCCTTTTACAGAGGGTCAGCTGAGAGTGGATGCCAATATTTCTGTGCATCGCCCTGGAGAGCCTTACGGAGTAAGAACCGAAGTGAAGAATATCAATAGCATAAGATTCCTGGCAAAAGCAATAGGTAAATGATGGTTTCTTTCCAACTGGAGCACTGTCGGATACTTGGAGTTTTCAGTAAAATTGGTGTCTGAGTACATTGGTTGGCTTTAAATGCCCTGACTAGCTTTATTGGGTGTCCCATCCACGCATGTTCCCCCTAGCCTAGCAGTCCTCTTCAAGCCTTTAAGATTTTGCCTGACCTAGTCACAGATGTGTGAGTTTCCAGTGCTGCCTCCTGATGAACCTTGGACCTGTGCTGTAGCCTTGTTTCCAGTCCATGGTCTGGCCTTTGCTGCTGCGGTCTGACTGAACTCCCTGGGTGCACCCTGGACCCAGTTCACACCCTCACTTTGTCTGAGACTATCAAACAAGTCCTGTTAGTAGCACATGCATCTGTCCACATTGCTCAGACATGCAAGGGTATTTCCTGTGCTGTGGTGGTCCTTGGCTCTAGGCTTGTCCCACCTTTTGGAGCAGCCCTGTTTTTGCTGCTCCCTGACAGAAGGAATCTTAGTTAGGAATGCTCTGGGGATAGCAGTCACGTTAGTCTGTAGGTTTAACTTTTATCCCTCTGCCTGTAAGAAGATCCAAGCGGATGATTCAGGGCTTAGTTTGGCTCTGAGATATGTTAGCAGTGGCTCTTTGTCCTTCAGTGCAGGTGATAGCTTTCCACCATGTACAGTAAATTGCATGCGTGAAGTTCACATGCAAGTTGGATATGAGCAAGAAAGGATGATCATTACATCTCCAAAATATAACTGGCAAGGAGAATGTGAGAATTCTTGTTCCGTATACTCCACTAAGGGAAAGAAAGGTCACTAGAAATGTATGGCCTGTCTGCAGTGCCTGGGAGAAAATGCTTTCTATTGAAAGGAAAGAAGATGAGGAAAACATGCAAAGAAAGAAATAGTGCTGGAGAGAAAGACAGTGACTAATAATTCTGCCTGCATCTACTGCTGTTGATTTTTATTAAGGTTAAAACAACTGACTTTAACATTATTGCACAGCAGTGGAAAATGAAATAGTGGAGTGTACAAAAGCTAATAGTGCAGTATAGTAAGCTTATTCTTTTTTCTCATGTTTCTGCCAGACTATGAAATACAGAGGCAAATTAAAGAACTTGAAAATGGAGGAACAGTTCTGAATGAAACAAGAGCATTTGATTCTAAGCTTGGGTGAGTTCTTATTTTGGAGAAATATCAGTAATAACAGCTTCAGAGTGCTAGGGGATGCCTAGTGACCAGATCGGGGAGATAACTTGATATCGCTCAACTTGTGTCTTCTAAAACTAATGATCACAAGCACGCTCTCTTCAATGATAGAAACTTGTTGAGGCTTTTTCTCAGCAGTTTGTGTGCTACCTCGAGCAGTGTCTGGGTGAAAGTGACTGCCCTTGTACATACACACTTGCTCTGGAGTGGCTTTAAGGCACTCCTCTGATCCTCATGAGGCGAGGCTTATGTTTTCTTTTTGTTGGGAATCCAGTGGTGTACCTCTTCTCGTGTCTGACTTGTTTTGTTTTATTTCAGATGCACTGTACCAATGAGAGACAAAGAGGGAAAGCAAGATTATCGGTATTTTTTTTTTTTAAATGAAGTTACTTTTTAAAGAACTGAAAACTTATTGCATATATCATACGTAGTCAGTGTAAAAAGCTTGTGAAGTTGGTGTAATGCGTGTGGAAACTTTCCTTCCAGCGGGAAGAGACCTATCAGAATCAGTATGAGTCTGAGAAGTTCTCATCTAGATTCCATAGGATTGGATTTAGCAGTAATGAGACACAAAAGCCTTTCCTAAGCACTAATGTGGAGTATTTCAGCTCAAAGTGGGTGATTTGAAGGTTTGCTTTTTGGCCAGTGTGCACATATTGTTAAGAAGGTCTGACATTAAATGCAAGAATATTCTGAGATGATCACTGTTCCTGCTTTAAATATGTTCTGAGAGAAATGATTCTCATATAGCAGGCCCTGCCTCTTCATGCTGAAATTCTGTGGTCATAACCACTGTTTGAAAATCCTAACCACCATTGAGGAGCATAAGGATTCATAGGCAGATTTGTACTTTAAGATCTACGTAGACCTACTGAAGTTGTTACCCAGCTAAATACTTACTGCCTTCCCCTGATGTAAGATGGCAGTCATTACAGTTGATTGCTAAAGATTTGTGTGAACAGTCTATAATCTGCTCTCAGCAAAGTCAAACATACACAGCCATACACAATCAACTAAGGAAAATCTATCCAGAGGGCAAGAGAAAAAGGCATAACTGTCAGGAAGCAGTGCTGCTGGGAATAAATGTTCAGAATGAAGGGTCAGTGCTGCAAAACAACAGCGTATCTGCGAGTGCTCTTGTACAAGAGGTAATCTTAGTGGTGTCTGGATGGGATGGGGCATTAGAGTGCAGCTCAGTGACTGTTCAGGTCTCTGAGCTCCTCTTCTACTGCTCTTTGCATGCTTCCATCATCCTATGGTTAGAGACACCTATCTGCTGTGCAACTTAGTTGTTTCCTGGCTTTTTATGTCAGGTTCAATCTTCCTGTTACTCCCAGAGATCATTTCCCAGTTGGAGAATTGCAGCTCTGCAGAACTTTGAGAGCCTCTCAGTTCTGTGTTCCTGTTAACTGTACATACACGCTTACTGATGCAGAGCAAGTATTTTGAAAATAGTCTACAAACTGTTTGAATCTGCTTTTCCAAATAGCAATTGTAGAAATGCAGCAGGAAAGACAGTAGTCATTTTATGAATTTCTTAAGGTGGTAGTTGCTGACTTATTTAACAAGGCTGATTGGAACAAATGCAGAAGAAAAGTTAGGCAAACCTGTGCAATACTGGCTAGTCTAAGATACTTCAAATGAAGACCAGAGAGATTATTACTGGTGCTTAGATTATGATCAGTATTAATCTGTTTACTCAGATTTTTGGGTAAAGTACTGTTTGGGTGTTATGCATCAGACTTAAGATCTGTGTTTAGACAGATTTGAAATAAAAATTATAGAGGGTGTTTCATGTCCCTTGTCATGAAATTTTTGAACCCTTCATTTGATCAGGTAAAAGTGAGGTTTCTGCTTCAACTGCAGAGTTATTGCAGTGATCTGAATTGGCCTTGTCTTTAAGCAAGCTTTTTATTGTGTGGAGACACCCTGATGAGTGCAGTAACTTTGCTTTTAGCACAGCATGGGATTTCATCAAGGTTTTTCAGGCCCGCACGGAAAAGGTCGCAGCCTGCCCAGATGGCTTCTGGTGGCTGGCTGTCAATCTGGGTTTCTCCCTGCCAGTCCACTCCTATTTTTGTTTAGATCTGCAGTTCATGCTTGATGTCAAAAGCAATAAGTTTTTTTCCGTAACTATTGTTTTTATTGCTTTTCTTAATATAAAAAATCCATTTCTATCACTGACTTTGACAAGTAGTTGCAAATACTTAGGAGAATAGGGACTTTGCAACAGCTGATGAACTGACCTCTGACATCCTGTCATGACTTTGTAATATTTTATGAAAGACAACAATGTAATTTCCAAGTCAGCATAAAGATACTGTATGTATTTTCTTCTTTCTTGATTAGCTTTTGACTGACAATATTTCTGAACAAGTTTTTCTTCATCTTTAGGTTTATGCCAGAGCCAAATCTTCCCCCATTGATTCTATACGATGCTAAGTCTTTGCCAGCTAATGTGAACCATCAGCAAGTGGTAAATATCGATTGGATTCATGAGAGACTTCCTGACCTTCCCAGTGTGAAGAGAGCAAAGCTTGTTGAACTGTATGGGATTCTTCCTGAACACAGCTTCACCTTAGTGGTAGGTCTATTGATCAAGTGCGGAAATAAACGTAGCAACTCCAAAAGTTGGACTGCATTCAAAAACATGTACAAATGTTATTAACCAGCTATCAGTTCTTGTGAGTCTTTTTATTTGGAAAAAATCTCCATTTGTTGCCTACTTCTATACCCTGAAACTGCATGTATACATTAGCGGGGGGGAAAAAAGAAACCTTGCACTGTGTGCCTAGAAGAAGCATTGCTCATACAAGGTGCAGTCAGATAACTATTACTTTATATCGATCTTGTTTGTCTACACATGGACAAACTAGTGACTGACTGCAACAGATGTTCGACTTCCTGCTGACAAATCCCTGCCTGCAAGTGCTTATTCTTCTTATCTCTGGGTGTGGGTTTGATATGAGGATGGGCACATTTTCGTTATTGAACAAATAAATAAGCATACTTTCCTGACTGCAGAAGGAAAGCACATAGTCTAAATCTCTTAGCTTCATATGCTATAGTTGATCTGGTCTCCTTTTTGTTTGTTTTTGTTTTTTTTTTTTTTAAACAAAGTCATTAACAGGTAATTACTCAAAATGGCTGTACAGTATTAGCTTTGACCTCACAGTGCAATTTACCCAGGACAGATTGAGAAGAGAGTATCAGGGGAGAAGAAAAAAAAAGGATATGGCAAATGTGAGTGTAAACAAGGAAATGACAGCAAAATCTCCTAACTTTTCAAATTATTCTAAGGACTTCGGATATCTCAAATGCTAACTGAATCATCTTGGTTCCCCAGTGATACCTGGGGGGCGTTAAGCTACCCACGCTTAGACATTTCAGATAGCTAGCTAAGCTAGGGTGGTGTCCTGCCTTGGTTACCTCTGTGGTTAGTAGAGATAGAAGGAAAAGGACTTCTTCATTGTAAGACTCCAGGTGGAACCATAAGTACTTCAAATTGCCCTCTGGAGTTCCTTTACATTGACTGTAAATGCAGGTAGAGCAGTACACCTAACTTAACTACCTAATATCCCTCCTTTGTGTGTCTTTGATACACTTGTAATGTGCACACTGTGTGTATTTTAACACTTGTACAGAAGTTGGTTCTACAGAAAAAAAAAAAATGGTACTGTCTTTTGAAGTAAGCTGTTAGGAAAGCTGCTTTTGGGCCATTTTAGTGTGTTACAGATCTTCTGTTTGGTGGGCAAATGTGTTGTAAGTCTTACTGAAGTCACGAGGCTGCAGTGACAGCACTGAGAGGTGTCAGTGGTATCTTACCTTTCTATTTCATTGTGTAAGTTGCAAAATGTAATCAAGCAGACAGTATTCCAGTTCATGTGTGCGTTTTTTCTCATCAGCACATTTCTCACAAGTTAGCTCAGGAGAGCAGACAGGTTCTGCACAATTTTTTCTTGGCTTTTTTTTTTTCTTTATAGTTCTCCCTAGTGGGGTGGGTTGTCTTTGGCCAGTGGTGATGCAGCACACAGTTGTTTGCTCGTTCCTCCCACCAGTGTGATGAAGGAGAGAATAAGAACAGCAGAAGCAAGAGAACTTACAGGTTGAGATACAGGCAACACTTGTTTAAGTGTACAAAGGAAAAAGGAAAAAAAAAAAAAAAAAAAAAAAAAAAAAAAAAAA